>NW_026712155.1:11021227-11431227 GCF_030504385.1 Musca domestica
GATGTATTCCCTCTTAACACCATTAATAAAAATATTGGGATATGTGAAATTTGAAGACAATCGGACTTTTACTTGACTTTTTATAATAGTTGTAATTATTCAAAATTTTGACCCTTTGTGGGGGAGGTACTTGATGGAATGGACCCATATTGTCCATTTTCGCACTTGACCTAGAACTGATGCAAATATAAGGATTTGCATAGTTTGAGCAAAATCGGATTATTGCTTCTCTTTATGTGCAGAAAAACTATTTTTTTTGTTTTTGAAAATTTCGACCTTTTGTGGGGGAGTTACCCGAAGAAGTGGACCGATATATTCCATTTTCACACCAGACCTTGGGCTAATAAAATTATTAGGATGTGTGAAATTTGAAGACAATCGGACTCTTACATCACATTTTATAGGAGTTGTAATTATTCAAAACTTTGACCCTTTGTGGGGGAGGTACTTGATGGAGTGAGCCGATATTGTCCATTTTCGCACCTGACCTGCAACTGATGAAAATATAAGAATTCGCAAAGTTCGATCAAAATCGGATTATCCTTTCTCTTTCTGTGCAATAAATTATTTTCTTTGAAAATTTTGACATTTTGTGTGGGAGGTACCAGAAGGAGTGGACCGATATTGCCCATCTCCGAACTCGATCTAAGTTTGACAAAAATATTACGATGTACCAAGTTTGGATCAAATCGGATACTCCCTTCGAAAGTTATCGTGCGCACCAGCCAGCCAGTTTTGTCCGTATCAAATGATATATACCCTCTGTAGCCATATGGCTGAGGGTATAATTAATGGTAGAAAATTAACCTGCCATTGCTGTATTACACCACTTGGCCTACTACGACATCGAAACGCACACTGTCGTTATGTGGTCATCGGACTTTTCATCTCAATTATTAAAAAAAATATGAAATATTTCAAAACTGGTTGAGTTCGATAAGAATCCGACAGGTTTAGTTTTTTTTCCAAAGGCTCTCTGGAATAAAATAATGCAAAAAATCCAATCTGGCCAACTGAAAAAAATTGGCCTGGAATCTTCTGTATCAGCATCCAAATGGCCGTCTCGATTAAAACGCACACTGATCTGCGGAATGCTCCCCTGATCTGGAAAACAAACATTTTTATTTGAAATGACGATGAAGCGCTGCAGCAATAATTTGCTGTTTGCAAACAAGTTTGCCGGCACATGGCATAATTGCGAATCTTTGGCATAAGTTGCTGCGACGTCATCATCATCGCCAGCCTGCCTGCCTGATCCATAAATCCGAACATAATCGCTGCCAACAATTTATCATTGAAATCAAACCGAGTTGCAGATTCGTTAATCTGGGGGCTACAACTCCATACGGTCAGCCGGTCGTAGTTATGGCGGCCAGCTGAAACCGTTAGCTTATGGATTTGTTTTTTTTTTTTTTTCAACTCCAGCTAATCTCACAACAGCTGAGAATTGATATACTTGTCCGAATGTTAATTGACTTGTCTTTTTTAATGGTTATTTTATGGGCGATTAGATAAGAGAGATGAATATTTGAGGTGGACCAATTTGCCGCAGTTTGGAATTACTTTGACCAGATAACACAAGTTGAGGTTGAAAGAACTCAAAATGACGTCAAACTCGACCTAAGCGAACCTCTTATGTTTAGCCACCATTACTGGCCAACACAAAATACATTGCCCTCCTACCCACACTTGGGTTTGTCTTATTTCTCCTCCATTTCATAGTTTCTAAAGCCTTGACAGAAAATCGAACTTCCTCCTTCATAACTTGAATGCTTCTCAATTGCCAACCTACCCGCAAAAAATGCACCATCAATTCAATGCATGCTGCTGCCAATGGCATTGGCTTTTATTTTTTTGCCACAATACGGCTTGGCAGTTAATAACTTTGTCGTTGTTCTTGTTTTTGGTCTTTGCCGTTTTTACCTGCTCTAGTCTAGTTGTGCGGCTCGACTTGTGAGCAATCGCGAATTATTGGCTGACAAACATTACCGGTAATGGTGGTGATAACCTGGCTACTAAAAACCTGTTACTTAACAAGACCTACTATCTGACTCGTGGTGGTAACATTGGTGACCACGGCGGAATTGTCTTTTTATAGATGAAGCAAGTTGGGCGCAAAAACTCATGGACAGCAGCAACAACAACAACGGCGACATGATCATCAGCATCGGCTGATTGGCATCAAAACAATATTGAATTTGTTGTTCTACTCTTTTTGTTGCCTTTTCTTGTTGTTGTTATTATTTATCCAACCATAAAAGCAAATGTAAACAAAACAATGGAGATGGAGAGAAAAAAGGAGAAGAAGATGAAATGAAAGAGGTGGTAGTTATGCCATACATTATGCTTGAGGAACTTTTTGCAATTATTTATGGCCAATACGAGTGGAGTAGTATTACAGAATGACACAGTGGTCAAAGATGGTGTTGGGGTCTTCTCAGAGAAAACGTTGAGATCCTCTAATAGAGGGTCTTCTCATAGAAGACCAGATGTCTACTCATAGCAGACCAGAGGGTCTTCTCGTAGAAGACCAGAGGGTCTTCTCATTCAAGACCAGAGGGTCTTCTAATAGAAGACCAGAGGGTCTTTTAATAGAAGACCAGAAGATCTTGTTATAGAAAGCCAGACTGTCTTCTCACAGAAGACCAGAAGGTCTACTCATAGAAGACCAGAGGGTCTTCTCATACAAGACTAGAGGGTCTTCTCATAGAAGACCAGAAGGTCTTCTCCTAGAAGAGCTGAAGGTCTTCTCTTAAAAGAGCTGAAGGTCTTCTCTTAGAAGAGCTGAAGGTCTTCCTTAGAAGAGCTGAAGGTCTTCCTTAGAAGAGCTGAAGGTCTTCCTTAGAAGAGCTGAAGGTCTTCCTTAGAAGAGCTGAAGGCCTTCCTTAGAAGAGCTGAAGGTCTTCTCTTAGAAGAGCTGAAGGTCTTCTCTTAGAAGAGCTGAAGGTCTTCTCTTAGAAGAGCTGAAGGTCTTCTCTTAGAAGAGCTGAAGGTCTTCTCTTAGAAGAGCTGAAGGTCTTCTCTTAGAAGAGCTGAAGGTCTTCTCTTAGAAGAGCTGAAGGTCTTCTCTTAGAAGAGCTGAAGGTCTTCTCTTAGAAGAGCTGAAGGTCTTCTCTTAGAAGAGCTGAAGGTCTTCTCTTAGAAGAGCTGAAGGTCTTCTCTTAGAAGAGCTGAAGGTCTTCTCTTAGAAGAGCTGAAGGTCTTCTCTTAGAAGAGCTGAAGGTCTTCTCTTAGAAGAGCTGAAGGTCTTCTCTTAGAAGAGCTGAAGGTCTTCTCTTAGAAGAGCTGAAGGTCTTCTCTTAGAAGAGCTGAAGGTCTTCTCTTAGAAGAGCTGAAGGTCTTCTCTTAGAAGAGCTGAAGGTCTTCTCTTAGAAGAGCTGAAGGTCTTCTCTTAGAAGAGCTGAAGGTCTTCTCTTAGAAGAGCTGAAGGTCTTCTCTTAGAAGAGCTGAAGGTCTTCTCTTAGAAGAGCTGAAGGTCTTCTCTTAGAAGAGCTGAAGGTCTTCTCTTAGAAGAGCTGAAGGTCTTCTCTTAGAAGAGCTGAAGGTCTTCTATTAGAAGAGCTGAAGGTCTTCTCTTAGAAGAGCTGAAGGTCTTCTCTTAGAAGAGCTGAAGCTTAGAGGAAGGTCTTCTCTTAGAAGAGCTGAAGGTCTTCTCTTAGAGGAGCTGAAGGTCTTCTCTTAGAAGAGCTGAAGGTCTTCTCTTAGAAGAGCTGAAGGTCTTCTCTTAGGAGAGCTGAAGATCTTCTCTTAGAAGAGCTGAAGGTCTTCTCTTAGAAGAGCTGAGGGTCTTCTCCTAGAAGGGCTGGGAGGTCTTCTCTTAGAAGAGCTGAGGGTCTTCTCCTAGAAGGGCTGGGAGGTCTTCTCATAGAAGGCCAGAGGGTCCTCTCATAGATGACCAGAGGGTCTTCTCATAGATGACCAGAGGGTCTTCTCATAGATGACCAGAGGGTCTTCTCATAGATGACCAGGGGGTCCTTATGGATGGTCTAGAGGGATTCTCATAGAGGGTCCAGAGGTTCTTCTCACATTTTGTCTATGAAAGACCTCTAAAAGATCAGGGAAATCAACTGTTTACAGCAGACCTCTTAAAGACCTGATATTTAATCTGTGGACATAGGCGATTCCCTTTAAGTCTTTTGGATGGAGAACTTCCTCCGAAAATTTTCTTATCGTAGAAGACTATTAGAAGGTCTTCTGGTCCTGAACGCCTTCTTGAGGTATTCAGGTTATAGAAGACCTTCTGGAGTTTTAGTGGGTCTTTTGGATGTGAGGGCCTTCGGGAGGTTTTCTGGTCCCTGAAGACCGAGTTTTTCTGGTTCTAGAAGGACTGTTTTTAGGTCGTCTAGTCTTTGAAGACTTTTTGTGGATCTTCTGGCCAGAGAAGACCTGCTGGTGGTCTTGTCAAAGAAGATCTTCTGGAGGTCTTCTTGTCATAGGAGACCTTTTGTAATTCTTGGGGTCATGGACAACCTTCTGCTGATCTTCTGGCCCAAGAAGACTTTTTGAAGATTTTCTAGTCATGAAAGTTCTTTCGAATATCTTTTGATCATAGAAGTCCTTGTGGAGCTCTTCTAGTCCTTGAAGGCCTTGAAGAAACTTTTTGAAGGACATTGAAAAACTTTTGAATATCTTTTTCTCCTACTGGAGATTTTCTGACCATAGATGACCTTTTGGAGGTCTTCTGGTTATAGAAGATCTTTTGTAGTTCTTCGGTTCATAGAAAACCTTGTGGTGATCTTCGGATCATAGAAACCCCTCTGGTGATCTTCTGGCCCAAGAAGACGTTCTAAATATCTTCTAGTCAAGGAAGACCTTCTAGAAGTTTTGTAGTCAACGAAGGCGCTCTGAAGAAGGTCTTCTGGTCATAGAATAATTTTTGAGGTCAGAGTGCCTCTATACTTTTATTTTTCTTTTAATTTCAACATATTCTCCTTACTGGATCACAGTGCCGCTTTTAGCGGTACTACCTCTACCACGTCCCCTAACAGTCCATATATAATTATCTTCTTCTCCATGCATGCCCATCGTTTGAAGCAGTCAGTAGACCAGTAGTACTTTTCACATATGGAACATGTTTGTGTGTCTTCTTTTTTCTAACATTGCTGTTAACTCTCCAAAGCTAGCGGTTGACTGTCTCCGTTGCGAACCGGAGGACAATGGCCAAAATCTCATCTAAGCATGAATGGATTTTCTACTAGAGTTGCTTAGATAGAAAAAAAAAACAAGCAAACAACGCCAAATACCACCTGAGTATTTTTCTACTCACCTGGCTTGTTTTTTTTTTAATTCATTCTCGGTACAGAAAAAGGAGGAGGAGGAGGAGGAGGAGGTAATGCACGAATAACAATCCCGGTGCTGTTATTTGAAGATGGATGGATGGCAGAAAGGGGAGGAGGAGAATGGTGTTTTATAAAAATAGTTGATGCGGCTTTTCTAATATCTCTCACCTCTAAACGCTGCGAGATTGGCGGCAAAGAAAGCCACTGAGATTTCGAGTTGTGTCTGTTCCAATGAATTCTCAGTTGCTAAAAATGATGCCCCTCGATCGCAGTTTGGCAAATGTGGTAGTAGAGGAGTGGAAGGGGGGATTTTGTCACCTTTCTTCTTCCACTCCATCCACTGTGGTACTGCTCTGTGGGTAATAAGTTTACCAATAGTTTTTTCCTCGTTTCTATAAAAATTATATAAGATTGTGGTATTAGATAAGAATTGAAGTTACCTCGTTACCAAGACCGCTTGGCTCTTTTTTTGCCTGTCTTAGTGGTTTTCCTATTTTTCAATATGATTAACCTTGTCTCGTTGTGTTGCCTCTCAGAGCTGGTTAAGTGTTTTTTTTTTCATAGACACCTGTGGCAGCCTGGAATGAAGTCAGCCTAATTTCGCAACGTTGTTTGAGGAAAATTGAGGGGAGAAACATTTCAGGAAAATTAGTTTTCAGGAAGTCTGTTAATTTTTTTCTGTAGAAGACAATTTATTGTTACCGCCTGGGAAAGAGATGATATGAAGCTCATAGGACCTTCAATATTTTTTGTTGTTGTAGCAGCTCGCACTGCTGTGTTAGTTCTAACATATTCTCCAATCTGATCTTTTGATGGACATTTTCTAGTCCTAAGAAGAACTCTCTGGTTCTAGGAGTCCTTCTAGATGTATCCAATTAAAAAACCGCTATTGAGATCTTCTGGTCATAGTCATCTTATCATTGAAGACCTTCTAGTAAAGGTCTTTTTACTCAAAGTTGACCTTTTGGTGTTTTTCTGGTCCTACCAGACCATCAAGAGGACTTCTGGTCTTAAAAAATCTTCTGAAGGTCTTCAGGACTTGGGAAATCTTTCGGAGATTTTCTGGACATGGATGATTTGGGAAATTATTTGGGCATAGATAACATTTTAGAGCTCTCCTGTAGACTGGAGAATGGAGACCTTCAGACGACATTCTTGTGGGTTTTTGAACATAGGGTCTGGAGACCTTTTGTTGCTAGAAGACATTTGAAGAATTTCTTCTTCTTCTTCGTAGAAGAGCTACTGAAGATATTCTGCTCTTAAAAGCCCTGCTGAAGATAGAGATCCTCTAGACATAGACGACTTTGGAAATCATTTGGGCATCGATAACCTTTTGGAGCTCTTCTGGACATAAATACTTAATGGAGACCTGCGGACGATACTCTTGTAGGTTTTTAAACATGGACGACCTTCTGGAGACCTTTTGTTTCTAGAAGACCTTTTGAAGACTTTCTGGTCCTGGAAGACCTGCTGAAGGTCTTGTGGTCCTGGAAGACCTACTGAAGATAGAGATCCTCTGGACATAGACGACTTGGGAAATCATTTGAGCATCGATAACCTTTTAGCGCTCTTCTGGACATAAAGACTTAATGGAGACCTGCAGACGATATTCTTGTGGGTTTTTGAACATGGACGCCCTTCTGGAGACCATTTGTTCCTAAAAGACCTTTTGAAGAATTTCTTGTCCTGGAAGTAAGTACTGAAGGTCTTTTGCTCCTAGAATACCTAATGAAGATATTCTTGTCCTAGAAGACCTACTGAAGACATTCTAGTCTTTGAAGGTCTTCTGGTCCTAGAAGACATCCTGAAGGTAGAGATCCTTTGGACATAGACGATTTCGCAAAAAATTGGATACCTATAACCTTTTTGAAGCTCTCTATAACATAAAGACTTTCTGGAGACCTTCGGCAGACATTGTTGAAGTTTTTTGGACATAGACGATTTGGAGATTTTCTGTGTCCAGAAAGTGAAGATCATCTAGAGGTCTTTTGGTCATAAAAAACAGCAATAAGATTTGTTGGCTGGGTAGGTTTTCTTTACATAGAAGAGCTTCTAGAGGTCTTTGATGGATAGAAGACCCTTAACGGGGCCGTCTAAGATAAAGATCTTCAAAAATTGTGTCGAGGAAAAAACATATCTCAAGGATGCCTTGTGTGGAATGAGGACTAGAAGAGGTCCCATACATGAAGAAAATCCTATTTTTTGGGGTCCTCAGTGGATAAAATAACTTTGAGAACTCCTCAGGATCTTCAAGGGGTCTTCTTTATAGAAGACATTGTAAAGGTCACTTTCCAGAAAAAAATCTCGTCTCTGACTCTCTTTTTCTCTCAAAATTTTCAAGTGACTGAAAATTTGTCATCAAATTAGATTTCAATCAAATTCGCTACACCTCTTAAAATTGTTCATGGCTTTCTTTTATATTTTACCCCTTTCTGCACTTTAACTGAGGAGAATATGTTTCTACCCCATTAGGTGTAAGTATGTGAATGAGGGAGAGGAGGGGGCATGAGCCAGAGTGGCATTCATGAATCAAATAAATTTCACAATTTGTATTTTTCTATTATTTGTTGATGATTGCCACCAAAAAAAAAAAAAAGAAAGAAAAAAATCATCAACAGTCGGACTGAAGGAAAGGTAATCATCATCGAAAGCCAAGAATAACTGACCCACCACCGCTGCCGGTCATTAACATTGGCCAAAAAATTTCTTCTCGAAGGTGCAAAATGTTAACCACAATCTGCGGATTTCTGTTGTTGTTGTTGGTACGATGTTCCGGCAAATGATTATTCGTTTTCTAGCTGTGTTTTGCCGCCAGATTGGCTTGAATGGAAAGGCATGAACGAACGATTGCTGTTGCTGCTACTAATTTATACCGAATTCGAACATTTTATTGGTGCTAAATTATGAATAATGACCCATATCATAATATTGAAACAAATGAATCGCAGAGATTCCAGAAAGCTCTGTTGAAAGCTGACCAAAATCAGTTGCCAAATTTTATACACCTTCAAAAAGGTTTAGTCCGTCCGTCTGTTGAAATCACGATACAGCCCACATTATTTGACGTAGAGCTTCAAATTTTGGCAGAACAATTTGTATTATATCTAGGATGGTTGGTATTGGAAATTAGATATATCGGTCCATGTTTTCGTACAGCCGCCATATAACGATACCTTCCGACATTCGGTATTTTAGTGATTTTAGCGACATTATTTAGCGGAATTGTTTCAAATTTGGTATTTGAAGTTCGTAATGGGAACCTACAGTCTGTGACAGAAAATTGTCAATGCAGGTTCACGTCTTCGTATAGCCTCATATAACGGTACCTCCTAATATTCGGTATTTTTATGATTTTAGCGGCATTATTCAACGGAATTGTTTCAAATTTGGTATTTGAAGTTCGTTGTGGATACTACAGCCTATGACAGAAAATTGTCAGTGCAGGTCGACGTCTTCGTATGGCCCTCATATAACGGTACCTCCCGATATTCAGTATTTTGATGATTTTAGCTACATTATTCATCGGAATTGTTTCAAATTTGGTATTTGAAGTTCGTAACGGATACTACACCCTGTGACAGAAAATTGTCTATGCAGGTTCACGTTTTGGTATGGCCCCCATACAATGATACCTCCCTATATCCGGTATTTTGATGATTTTAGCTACATTATTCAGCGGAATTGTTTCAAATTTGGTATTTGAAGTTCGTCATGGATACTACAGCCTGTGACAGAAAATTGTCTATGCAGGTCCTCGTTTTGGTATGGCCCCCATATAACGGTACCTCCCGATATTCGGTATTTTGATGATTTTAGCGACATTATTCAGCGGAATTGTTTCAAATTTGGTATTTGAAGTTCGTAACGGATACTACAGCCTGTGACAAAAAATTGTCTGTGTAGGTCCCCCATATAGGGAGGTACCAATATATCCGGTATTTTGATGATTTTAGCTGCATTATCCACCGATTTTTTTCAAGTTTCGCATTTGAATATTATGATAAAAGTTGCCTATGCAGATCCACGTTGTCGTATTTTTAACGGTCTTTATTTTTTCAAAATTGCCAAATTCATTCCAAGTGGCGGAGGGTATTCAAAGTACGGCCTTGCCGAACTTACAGCTGTTTTACTTGTTTTGTTCCTTAAAATATCTCTTCAAATTAGATTGAAGTTAGGCTGTCGTTATAAAATACTACTATCCGTCGTACACCAGTACAGTATTGAACTCGAATCGATTTTTTTAATTTGTACCATAAAGGCGAGAATACACACCCATAAGATGGCCATGGCTTCTTTCCGACTTTTAATAAAAATGAAGACCTTCATCCCGGAGTCTTGGCAATAATGGAACATTTTTGGCCATTCACTTACTTTGTTCTTCCGGACTTTTTAATATCTAAACTGAAACCATCCAGTGTTCCCTGGGTAATCTCTTCGTTAAGTTAGCAAAGCTCTCAATCCTAACACATTTTTGTTCAACATTTCTATGTTTTAGTGGCCAGCTATTCTATGTTATTTTTTTAACGAACCATCCGAGGTGGAGAACACAACTCTCCACTATAAGCCACCACATTTTCTTCACACCCCAGGCAAATTCAACTCCCAGTTGTTCTCCACGAGAATACTGCAAGGTGAAAATAAATTCAACTTCCCCACAGCTATCTCTTTCAACTTCAACGTACGTGGTTGATGGATATGATACATTTTAGCAAAGACAACTAACTTTCGTTGAATTGCGTCTCGGCTCATGTGTTATTCACCACAAAGGGTGAAAAACTAATTTTAAATTATATTCACCCTCCCTTGTCTATGTTTTCGTTCACACCACTTAGCATAGACTGCAACCCAGGAAATTGCAAAAATGTTGAGAAGGGTTGACTTTAACTATTCCTGGTGCCAAAGAAGCGGACGACTTCTGAATGGTTTTCTGCAGACAAATTCCCAATGCAAAGTGTTCTATAAACGGAAGACCTCCAAACGTCTTTTATAGAAAAGATTATTTCCATATGCCTTCATAGATCCTCTATAGATGGAAACCTTTTAAATTTCCAGACACAGAATACTTTTAGGGGATATTTTAGAGAGAAGAATATAAAGAGAATTTATCTAGAGAGAACAGTAGTTTAAGAAGCCAGAGGATCACCCGCAGATCTTCATACAAAAACACTTTTGTTGTGAAGACCGAAGACCTTTTATAAAATGAGAACGTCTGTCAAATTTTCTGTACACGAAAAAACTCTCACAGATATAGTAGAAAACCGTTCACATGTATCTTAAAAACAAAGGACCACACCGTTTGGAGACAGAATAACATTTGTCACATGTTTTCTATAAAATAACAAAAGTCAATTTACGGCTTTCGGAAGCTGGAAGTATCAACAGGTCTTCTGTTGATAGAAGACCTCATAATGCCTTTCCATAGGGAAAATATCTTTGATCTTCAATTTATAGAACACCTGTGAATGTTCGAAATCTGTCCATAGCACAGTCCTGTTAAGGGGTCTTCCATGTGAAAGGCCTTCCGTCCTCTAGAGACCTTTTTCTGGTATGCTATGGACAGAAAATGAACATTCAGAGGTGTTATAAAAACCGAAAGTCACAGACAGGTCTTACAGAGATTGGGAGAGAGATTTTGAAAGTGTGAGAGAAAGAGAGAGGAATATAATGTGTGTGTGAGAGACGGATACCTTTCAGAGATTCTCTAAGAGCAGAAGAGCGGTCTTCCAAAGACGAAATCTTTTAGCGAAACATCAAGATTTTCTTATGATATAAGAATCAACAGGTCTTCTGTTCAGAGATGATGAAGTGAGTTTTAAAGTGTGTATGATAGAGAAGAATGAGTTAAAGAGAGGGATTGAGAGTGTGTGAGAGAGGGATATAGAGAGGGAAACCTTTTACTGGTCTACTTGGGACGAAAAAACTTTCTCAGATCATCTGGAAGGGAAAGACCATCACGGAAGATCACAGGTCTTCCCAAGATAGAAGATCCGATCTTTTGGAGACAATTTAAGATTTTCTTATGGTGGAAGAATCTACAGAATTTCTGTTTATTGTAGGCCTCATGAGTCTTCTATAGGGTAAAGACCTTGTAACGTCTTCTAGAGTTCTTCACAAGTAGATGGATGATCATTCCCAGGTTTGCTATGGAGAGATGCGTAGCAATTCTATGTGCTCTATAAACAGAAGACCACCCTCAGTTTTTTTTATAGACAGAAGATAATGGTCCGATTTTCTTTGTACTTCTGAATATACACATCTTTCTCGGGTCTTTTGGGGAGCAATGACATGTCTCATGGGAGAAAGGGTGGGATTTATAAAGTTGGAGAGGGGGAGATGCAAGGAAAGTGGGAGAGAAAGGACTTGAGAGGAAGCGAGAGGGAGCAGATCTTCCACAGATTTTCTACAAATGTAAGAATTTTTACAGGGTTTTTTATTTACCGTGGGTCTTTTAAAGAAGGAGAGCCTCTCACAGATCTTCTGAAAAATGAGAGCTCGCTATGAAGATACGGTGACCACTCTAATGAGTTCTATAAACCGAAGAATTCTCACAGGTCTGTTATAGACAGCATACAATGTATAGGCCTTTTTTAGACTTCTAACGACACAAATCTGCAGTGAGGGAAAGTTAAAGAAAGTGAGAGAGGTGGAGAGTGACGGAATGTGTAAGAGGTAGAGAAATTGTGAGAAAGTGAAAGACGGAGGAAGTATGAGAGGGAGGGAAAGAGAAATTAAGTACCTTTTCATTGACTTCTAACAGGCCGAAGAACTTTTATGAGCTTTCTATTTACCGATGGCATTTCGCGGGTCTTTGAAAGAACAATAGCCTCCATAGGTCTTCTACAGACTAGATACCTCTCACATGTCTTGGATAGACAAATGACTTCCTACAGAGCTTCTTTTATTGTTCTTCTATAGAGAAAAGAAAATTGACAGGACCTTGGTCAGGAAGTATGCTGCCTGATAGACATTCCTTTGGGAGACTTCAACGAAGTCTTATAGATTTAGTGCAGCAGGATGATTTTCTGTGTATACCAAAAGTCTTCAAAAACTTCCTTACAGATAAGAGGTTCTTTCAGGTATCTTAAAAAAATCTCAGACCCTTAGAATATGAACGAAATTTCGGTTATTTTACCGGAAGAACACATGTTGTGGAGGTCTTCTACACTTCGACAGATATAGGGTATATTGTTTAAGTCTCATTGGGTTTCTACTGATTGAAGACATTTTTGGGGTCTTTTACAGTTAAAATACTGTTTTGGGTCTGTTTTAAAAAGTAAATAACACCTAGGGATGCTGATAGTCAACTGTCATACAGCCGACAAAATTAAAAATCCGCTGAAGTTGTTCAAAAATCATAATTACTCAAAATATGTCACATTGAGTGTTGACTCAATTTTAAAGGCTTTCTCAAAACATTTATGTATTGAAGAGTAGATCATCTTGAAGTTTTCATTACGAAACTCCTTTCATATGTCTTTTGTATTCGGAAGCCCATCTGATAACAAAGAAAATTCCTCTGTTATGACATATAAATCATGCCAATGGTTATTTGATTGAAATCAGTGGCGGCGGCCAGTATTTCCATTTCCATGGACTCATTTGAGTTTGGCCCCCTCTTCCCAGTACACACACATACACACAGCGCCTCATTCACACATGATCGTAATCTGTGGCTCTTAATGAAATGGGAAAATGAAATTTTCAGCTTCTTAATGGAAACCAAGACTGGCTAACCCGGCTAGAGTCGAGTCTTGAATCTTCCACAATTCACAGTTCATTTTGTTGGTGGCAGCGCAAACAAACAAAAGCCAAATGTTGTTTCTTTTGATCGACAAAAAAAATGGCTACCATAATTCTGATATCTATGACTTTTGATCTGATATTCATCATCTTAATGTGTCTCACTGTCTGTCTGTCTGTCGGTTTTTCTTTTGGGGTTTTGGGAAATGCATTCTTCTTTTTTCTTGATACGCAGCTGTGGCCTTCTTTTCTATCTCTGGCAACTCAAATGAATAGACATTAGGCTTTGTGTCTTGATTTTCGTGCAGCTGATCTTTGATTTCCAACCGAAAATTTGTTCCAAAAGAGAAATAGAGAGAGAGCTTTGTGTTGAAGTCATTTATTCCTGCTTCCAGATAATCTTATCTTTCACTGTCTGTCATTCAATAAATCATAATTGAGTTTTTTTCTTGTAATTAATGTTCTTCTCTGGTTGCGTCCATTAGTCGGGGGGAGAGAGAAGAGTTAGCCATCAGAGATTTTCCATTGGTGGCTTAATTAGGTTTGAAATTATGGGGCCAAGTCAAGTCACTCGCCTCTGCAACACTTGAAAAATAATTGATTTGATATGGTTGGGCTTTGGGGTAAAGGAATGTGAGAAAGATTAATGGAGTGGCCACTGGAAAATTCCGATTGTTATATTTTTAATAGCATATCAAAGAATGCAACACCCTGTCTTACGCCCCTCTTTTGTGAATTCATCACTTTGTGTAAATGACCATACTTTTCACTTTGCGCAAACGACCATACTTTCCAAAACATCACTTTGTGCAAACGACCATACTTATCACTTTGTGCAAACGACCATACTTATCACTTTGTGCACACGACCATACTTTCCAAAACATCACTTTGTGTAAACGACCAACTTATCACTTTGTGCAAACGACCATACTTATCACTTTGTGCAAACGACCATACTTATCACTTTGTGCAAACGACCATACTTATCACTTTGTGTAAACGACCATACTTAGCACTTTGTGTAAACGACCATACTTATCACTCTGTGCAAACGACCATACTTATCACTTTGTGCAAACGACCATACTTATCACTTTTTGTAAACGACCATACTTATCACTTTGTGTAAACGACCATACTTATCACTGCGCAAACGACCATACTTTTCAAAACATCACATTGTGCAAACGACCATACTTTCCAAAACATCACTTTGTGTAAACGACCATACTTATCACTTTGCGCAAACGACCATACTTTTTAAAACATCACTTTGCGCAAACGACCATACTTATAACTTTGTGTAAACGACCATACTTTCCAATACATCACTTTGCGCAAACGACCATACTTATCACTTTGCGCAAACGACCATACTTTTCAATACATCACATTGTGCAAACGACCATACTTCATCAAAATATCACTTTGTGCAAACGACCACACTTATCACTTTGTGTAAACGACCATACTTATCACTTTGTGTAAACGACCATACTTATCACTTTGCGCAAACGACCATACTTTCCAAAACATCACTTTGTGTAAACGACCATACTTATCACTTTGTGCAAACGACCATACTTTCCAAAACATCACTTTGCGCAAACGACCATACTTATCACTTTGTGTAAACGACCATACTTTTCAAAACATCACTTTGCGCTAACGACCATACTTTTCAATACATCACATTGTGCTAAACGACAATACTTATCACTTTGTGCAAACGACCATAGTTTCCAAAACATCACTTTGCGCTAACGACCATACTTTCCAAAACATCACTTTGTGTAAACGACCATACTTATCACTTTGCGCAAACGACCATACTTTTTAAAACATCACTTTGCGCAAACGACCATACTTATCACTTTGTGTAAACGACCATACTTATCACTTTGTGCAAACGACCATACTTATCACTTTGCGCAAACGACCATACTTTCCAAAACATCACTTTATGCAAACGACCATACTTCATCAAAATATCACTTTGTGCAAACGACCACACTTATCACTTTGTGTAAACGACCATACTTATCACTTTGTGTAAACGACCATACTTATCACTTTGCGCAAACGACCATACTTTCCAAAACATCACTTTGTGTAAACGACCATACTTATCACTTTGTGCAAACGACCATACTTTCCAAAACATCACTTTGCGCAAACGACCATACTTATCACTTTGTGTAAACGACCATACTTTTCAAAACATCACTTTGCGCTAACGACCATACTTTTCAATACATCACATTGTGCTAAACGACAATACTTATCACTTTGTGCAAACGACCATAGTTTCCAAAACATCACTTTGCGCTAACGACCATACTTTCCAAAACATCACTTTGTGTAAACGACCATACTTATCACTTTGCGCAAACGACCATACTTTTTAAAACATCACTTTGCGCAAACGACCATACTTATAACTTTGTGTAAACGACCATACTTATCACTTTGTGCAAACGACCATACTTATCACTTTAAACGACCATACTTATCACTTTATGCAAACGACCATACTTTCCAAAACATCACTTTGTGTAAACGACCATAATTATCACTTTGTGTAAGCGACCATACTTATCACTTTGTGCAAACGACCATACTTATCACTTTGTGTAAACGACCATACTTTCCAAAATATCACTTTGTGCAAACGACCATACTTATCACTTTGTGTAAGCGACCATACTTATCACTTTGCGCAAACGACCATACTTTCCAAAACATCACTTTGTGCATACTACCATACTTATCACTTTGTGCAAACGACCATACTTATCACTTTGTGTAAACGACCATACTTAGCACTTTGTGTAAACGACCATACTTATCACTCTGTGCAAACGACCATACTTATCACTTTGTGCAAACGACCATACTTATCACTTTTTGTAAACGACCATACTTATCACTTTGTGTAAACGACCATACTTATCACTGCGCAAACGACCATACTTATCACTTTGTGTAAACGACCATACTTATCACTTTGTGCAAACGACCATACTTATCACTTTGCGCAAACGACCATACTTTTCAATACATCACATTGTGCAAACGACCATACTTATCACATTGTGCTAAACGACCATACTTATCACTTTGTGCAAACGACCATACTTTCCAAAACATCACTTTGCGCAAACGACCATACTTATCACTTTGTGTAAACGACCATACTTTTCAAAACATCACTTTGCGCTAACGACCATACTTTTCAATACATCACATTGTGCTAAACGACAATACTTATCACTTTGTGCAAACGACCATAGTTTCCAAAACATCACTTTGCGCTAACGACCATACTTTCCAAAACATCACTTTGTGTAAACGACCATACTTATCACTTTGCGCAAACGACCATACTTTTTAAAACATCACTTTGCGCAAACGACCATACTTATCACTTTGTGTAAACGACCATACTTATCACTTTGTGCAAACGACCATACTTATCACTTTGCGCAAACGACCATACTTTCCAAAACATCACTTTATGCAAACGACCATACTTCATCAAAATATCACTTTGTGCAAACGACCACACTTATCACTTTGTGTAAACGACCATACTTATCACTTTGTGTAAACGACCATACTTTCCAAAACATCACTTTGTGTAAACGACCATACTTTCCAAAACATCACTTTGTGTAAACGACCATACTTATCACTTTGCGCAAACGACCATACTTATCACTTTGTGTAAACGACCATACTTTCCAAAACATCACTTTGTGCAAACGACCATACTTATCACTTTGTGTAAACGACCATACTTAGCACTTTGTGTAAACGACCATACTTATCACTCTGTGCAAACGACCATACTTATCACTTTGTGCAAACGACCATACTTATCACTTTTTGTAAACGACCATACTTATCACTTTGTGTAAACGACCATACTTATCACTGCGCAAACGACCATACTTTTTAAAACATCACTTTGCGCAAACGACCATACTTATAACTTTGTGTAAACGACCATACTTTCCAATACATCACTTTGTGCAAACGACCATACTTATCACTTTGTGTAAACGACCATACTTATCACTTTGTGCAAACGACCATACTTATCACTTTGTGTAAACGACCATACTTAGCACTTTGTGTAAACGACCATACTTATCACTCTGTGCAAACGACCATACTTATCACTTTGTGCAAACGACCATACTTATCACTTTTTGTAAACGACCATACTTATCACTTTGTGTAAACGACCATACTTATCACTGCGCAAACGACCATACTTATCACTTTGTGTAAACGACCATACTTATCACTTTGTGCAAACGACCATACTTATCACTTTGCGCAAACGACCATACTTTTCAATACATCACATTGTGCAAACGACCATACTTATCACATTGTGCTAAACGACAATACTTATCACTTTGTGCAAACGACCATAGTTTCCAAAACATCACTTTGCGCTAACGACCATACTTTCCAAAACATCACTTTGTGTAAACGACCATACTTATCACTTTGCGCAAACGACCATACTTTTTAAAACATCACTTTGCGCAAACGACCATACTTATCACTTTGTGTAAACGACCATACTTATCACTTTGTGCGAACGACCATACTTTCCAAAACATCACTTTATGCAAACGACCATACTTCATCAAAATATCACTTTGTGCAAACGACCATACTTCATCAAAATATCACTTTGTGCAAACGACCACACTTATCACTTTGTGTAAACGACCATACTTATCACTTTGTGTAAACGACCATACTTTCCAAAACATCACTTTGTGTAAACGACCATACTTTCCAAAACATCACTTTGTGTAAACGACCATACTTATCACTTTGCGCAAACGACCATACTTATCACTTTGTGTAAACGACCATACTTATCACTTTGCGCAAACGACCATACTTATCACTTTGCGCAAACGACCATACTTTCCAAAACATCACTTTGTGTAAACGACCATACTTATCACTTTGTGCAAACGACCATACTTTCCAAAACATCACTTTGCGCAAACGACCATACTTATCACTTTGTGTAAACGACCATACTTTTCAAAACATCACTTTGCGCTAACGACCATACTTTTCAATACATCGCATTGTGCAAACGACCATACTTATCACATTGTGCTAAACGACAATACTTATCACTTTGTGCAAACGACCATAGTTTCCAAAACATCACTTTGCGCTAACGACCATACTTTCCAAAACATCACTTTGTGTAAACGACCATACTTATCACTTTGCGCATACGACCATACTTTTTAAAACATCACTTTGCGCAAACGACCATACTTATAACTTTGTGTAAACGACCATACTTATCACTTTGTGCAAACGACCATACTTATCACTTTGTGTAAACGACCATACTTATCACTTTGTGCAAACGACCATACTTATCACTGCGCAAACGACCATACTTTTCAAAACATCACATTGTGCAAACGACCATACTTCACCAAAATATCACTTTGTGCAAACGACCACACTTATCACTTTGTGTAAACGACCATACTTATCACATTGTGTAAACGACCATACTTTCCAAAACATCACTTTGTGTAAACGACCATACTTTCCAAAACATCACTTTGTGCAAACGACCATACTTATCACTTTGCGCAAACGACCATACTTTCCAAAACATCACTTTGTGTAAACGACCATACTTATCACTTTGTGTAAACGACCATACTTATCACTTTGCACAATCGACCATACTTATCACTTTGTGTAAACGACCATACTTTCCGAAACATTACTTTGTGTAAACGACCATACTTATCACTTTGTGTAAACGACCATACTTTCCAAAACATCACTTTGTGTAAACGACCATACTTTCCAAAACATCACTTTGTGTAAACGACCATACTTATCACTTTGTGCAAACGACCATACTTATCACTTTGTGTAAACGACCATACTTTCCAAAACAACACTTTGTGCAAACGACCATACTTAACACTTTGTGCAAAACATCACTTTGTGCAAACGACCATACTTATCACTTTGTGCAAACGACCATACTTATCACTTTGCGGAAACGACCATACTTATCACTTTGTGCAAACGACCATACTTATCACTTTGCGCAAACGATCATACTTTTCAAAACATCACTTTGTGTTAACGACCATAGTTTTTTTTATCTGAGTTCTTGAAAAATATTCTTTTAAAAATTCACGTTTGCTGGTCTCTGGGTCTCTGAAAAAAATCCTTCAAAAATATTTTTAAAAAAATCCACTTTTGCTGGTCTTTGGGTGGGGTGGTGTGTAGGGAAGTGTATATAAGAGAAGCGTAAGAGGGGACGAGATAATATTTCCTCGAACAGATGTGTATGAGTTCTTCTATGGGCAGATGGCATTATGAGGGTCTCCTATATTTTGGAAGAACTATTAAAGACTGTTTATGGGTGCATAAGTTCCTCAAATATTTATGTTGTCATTGGAGAAATTATATTCCCAAATTCAATGACCATATCATCGCCAATTTCCCTTCTAAAGTTTCAGTGACGATAAAGTTTTCCATGACTGGTCAAATATTCCCCATTTCTTATTGCCTTGGAATGCCGATGGAAATTTTGTAAAGAAATCTGTTTGATTTGTGATGAATGGGGCCGAGCCACGCCTTTGCCTTGCCTAATTGATAAAGTCTGTCTGCTGGTAGTTGTTGGGTTGTTTTCATAACAAGTCATTTCTTGGTTAACTAAGTGGGGAAGGGAGCCAGCCATATTGGCAGACAGACAAGCGAGTAATATGCACTTGACTATTGGACAATGGTGTGGACAGCAGTGCAGACTAAACTCCAAAACTGTGTCAAGTATTGGTTAAAAACTCTGCTGAATATTTCTGCTTATTTCCCCTATGAAAACCCAGCCATTCAATTATTCTAAAGAAATGACTTCCCTCAGCCCCTTACTGACCACTCACTCTACCATACGACAATATTTCTCTCTCTCTCCCTCCCTCTTAGTCTGTCCAGAAAAAAATTGTCTTGGCACATCAAAATGGCATAAATTGTGCGCACACTGCCTGCCTAATATCGTCATTGGGAAAATTATGCCAATGCTCGCTAAGCGCAACGCGCATGCGCACGCACCCAATTCATAACATGTCACTCCGGAGTGGCAGTGGCATGCATTGAAATTAATCAAATATGCAACGGCGATTAAACGAAATTGTCATTCGATGGATGATTTGATGGTCGTATGTCTATGGTCAGATTTAATCACATGGAGAGGTAGTTAGGATGATAGATGGGTGATAGGGAGGGGAGAGAGGGCCGGGGAGACTATGAATTAATGCGACATTGAATCAAATATCAAATGATGGAAAGTGATTGTTTAATTTAATAAATCTTCACTGAATTTATACGCACGTTGCGTATTTTTGGGCTTTCGTTCGAGCAGACTGTCTGATTGACATGCAACAATTTGTCGTTGTTGAGGTACCCTACCCAGGGATGGTGAGGTGTTTTGAGTGAAATAGCATGGATGTTGCATAAAAGTTGTTGACATGAGGTATTCATACATACGTGCCTTCATGGTATCCAAATCATACAGATATTGTATCTACAGTATCTAAATAAAGAAGATAAAGTATCTATAACATAAAAGATGTATCTATGATATTCAGATAACGAGGATTATGAATCTGTGATGCCTAGGTGATGTGGACAATGTATCTATGGTATGCAGATAACATGGTGAGTGTATCTGTGGTATGGATATAACCTGAATAATGTATCTATAGTATTTAGATAAGGTCGATAATATATCTATGTTTTCCAGATAACGTGGATGATGTATCTATAGACCTAGGGTATCTAAATAACAGGGATAATGGATCTATGGTTTCCATATAGGGTGGATAATGTATCTGCGGTATCTAGATAAGGTGGATAATGTATCTATGTTATCTAGATAAGTTACCTATGGTATTTGGATAACGTGGATGATGTATGTGTGGTATTCAGATATGGTGGATACTGTATCTATGTTACTTGGATAATGTATCTATGTTATCTAGATAATGTTCCTATGGTATCCAGAAAACGTGGATAATGTATCTGTAAAGATAGAGTATCTAGAGAGTATGCTAATAACGTGGATAATTTATCTATTGTATCCAGATAATTTGGATAATGTATCCATGGTATCTTGATAACGTGGAAATGTACCTATTGTATCTAGATAATGTGGATAATGTATCTACGGTATCCAGATAATGTGGATAATGTATCTGTGGTATCCAGATAATGTGGATAATGTATCTATGATATCTAGATAATGTGGATAGTGCATCTAAAGTATGTAGATAATGTATCTGCAGTATCCAAATGTGTGGATAATGTATCTACCGCATCTACACCACATGGATAATGTATATACGGTATCCAGATAACGTGCATAATGAATCTATGATATCCAGATAACGTGGAAAATGTATCTATGATATCCAGATAACGTGGATAATGTATCTGCAGTATCCAGATAACGTAATAATGTATCTACCGCCTCTACACAACATGGATAATGTATCTATGGTATCCAGATAACGTGGAAAATGTATCTATGATATCCAGATAATGGGGATAATGTATCTGCAGTATCTACATAATGTGTATAATGTATCTATGGTATCCCGGCCACGTGTATAATGTATCTATGGTATCCAGATAATATGGATAATATATCTGCGGTATCCAGATAACGTGGATAATGTATCCAGATATCGTGGATTGTGTATCTACGGCCTCTAGACAACGTGGAAAATGTATCTACGGTACCCATATAACGTGGATAATGTATCTAGGGTACCCATATAACGTGGATAATGTATCTATGGCCTCTATGCAACGTGTATGATGCATCTATAGTATCCAGATACAGTTGATAATGTATCTACGGCCTCTAGACAACGTGGATAATGTATCTACGGTATCCAGATACCGTTGAACATTTATCTACGGCCTCTGGACAACGTGGATAATGTATCTATGGTATCCAAATAATGCGGATATTGTATCTACGGTACACAGTTAGCGTGAATAATGCATATATGTTATCTACATAAAGGAGATAATGTGTCGATGTTATCCAAATTACAAATTATCTATGGTATTCAGATATTGGAAAATGTATCTTTTATATCTGGATAACGTGGATAATTATCTACGGCATCTAGACGACGTGGATAATGTATCTATGGCATCCACATAATGCGAATCATGTATCTACGGTGTCTAGATAACGTGAAAGATGTATCTATGTTATACAGATACTGTGTCTATGGAAACGAGATAACGTGAATAATATCTAAACCTAAAAAAGTAACATCCATAAACGGTCTGGTTGGTAGGGGATGCCTAACATTCTCCATCGTTGTTTCTCTTAGTCTTGGCATGGATTAACAAGTGTGCGACGCGACACACCAACCTGCCTGTAACTAGTTATGGCCGGCCATTGCTGCAGGATGGGGAGTTAACTGTCAGTGACTAGCATATAAATTTTCTTGTTAACCAATGGCTAATGCATATCCAAATATTATCATTTGCATTGGCAGCCATGACAGTCTGTGATGGACAATAACTCAAAACTTTTGATAAATTGCTTTTTAAGCGATAGAAGGGGCAGACGGAATCTGTGGGAAAATAAAAATAAACAATTGAAAATATTTTTAATCGAGATTTTAAAACTAACTTGATTTCATCCCTCAGGCCACTTCCAATTTGGAAAAGTAAAATCTAAAAGACTTCTGTGTTTTTCCGCTGCTGCTCCAGTTACCACCTGCGCACTACATGGCTTCCTTGTGTGCAACACAAAAACGACTCTTGACATCTTGTTCGCCACCGACTGTCTGTCTGTCTGTCTGCCTTGCCTATTCCTCCATATATTGCTCACACTTTGGCCTATATGTCCAACGAAAATAGGATCATATTTCTTAATGGAAATTATAGTTTGTTGTTGGTGTGCGGATGTCTGGCTGGGCAACTGCTGGCTAACTTCATGGTAGGAACGAAATAGACAAAAACTATCTTCCCAACCCCCTCTAAACGAAGCTGGCTGCCAGTGCCTCTAATAGAAAATTACATTAATTGCTTTCCGTTTCAAAGAAACGAAAAAAAAAAACAACTTGGAAAACTATTTCTTTTAAAAATAGCCCAAGAGGAGGCTTCCAATTGGCTCCAATTGAATGCAAAACAGCCGCAGCAGACCTTTTTAATAGCCCCCATAGTTCACTTTTGCCCGTTAAATACATTTTGCATGCTCTACTCGACTTTGATGTGGTAGTGGTATTGGTCTTGGTGGTGCCTGGTGTTGTTCCATCTTTTCCATCGACGTCGTCTTCATCGTCGTCCAAGTGTTCAGTTCGGACAAAATTGCAGTGTCGGCAGCAAATAAATGTCTTCCGTATCGTTTCGATTTTTTTTTTGTTTCTTGAAAATGTTGCAAGCAGTGCAAATGATGGCCAATTGCTCCCATGTTTTCTTCCACTTCACATACATTCTTCCATCCTTTGGCAGACGGGTTGCCTGCCTCCCTGTGCGTAGTTGTGCCAATTGCGTTTCTTGTCTATGGAGGCTGTTTAGATTCTTTTTCTTTTGGTAATTTTCGTTTGTCCAATTTTCCTTCTATTTGACAGAATTGTAACAATCTGTTTGTCGCTTCCAAAAAAAGCGAAACAGTTTTTAAATATTTATCGGATTTATACTCTCGAAGAAAAGAGAAGCGTATCTACAACATGGTAACCATGTCCATATAAAGCAGATAATGTATCTATGGTATCCAGATAATATGGATAATGGATCTATGATATTCAAATAACGTGGATAATGCATCTGCGTCCTCTAGACAATGTATCTATGGTAGCAAATAATGCGGATAATGTATCTACGGCCTCTAGACAACGTGGATAATGTAGATTCGGCCTCTATACAACGTCTATAATGCATCTATGTTATCCAAGTATCGTGCGTTATGTATCTATGCTATCCAAATATTGTGGATTATATATCTACAGCCTCTAGACAACGTGGATAATGTATCTATGGTATACAGATACCGTTGAAAATGTATCTACAGTCTTTTAACAACGTGTATAATGTATCTATTGTAACCGGGTAATGTGGATAATGTATCTGCGGCCTCTAGGCAACTTGGATAATGTATCTATATTATCCAGATACCGTGGAAAATGTATCTACGGCCTTTAGACAACGTGGATAATGTATCTATGGTATCCAGATAATGTGGAAAAAGTATCTGCAACTTCTAGACAACGTAGATAATGTATCTATGGTATCCAGATAACGTGGATAATGCATCTGCGGCCTCTAGACAACGTGATGTATCTACGGTATCCAGATAACGTGAATAATGTATCTATGGTTTCCAGATGTTGCGGATAATGCATCTACGGATCTATGGTATCCAGCTGATGTCGAAAATGTATCTATAGTATCCAGATAATGTGTCTCTTGTTTCCAGATGATGTGGATAATGTTTTTCCGGTATCCACATACGGTGGATAACATATCTGCGGCCTGTAGACAACATGGATAATTTATCTACGGTATCAAGATAATGTGGATAATGTATCTACGGTATCCAGACCACGTGGATAACATATCTACCGTATCCAGATAATGGAGATAATGTATTTACGGTATCTTGATAACATGGATAATGTATCTACAGCTCATATACAACGTCGATAATGTATCTTTGGTATCCAGATTCCGTGGATAATGTATCTATAATATCTTGTTACCGTGGATAATGTATCTATGGTATCCAGATAATGTAGATAATGTATCTATGGTATCCAGATAATGTAGATAATGTATCTATGGTATCCAGATAATGTAGATAATGTATCTACGGTATCCAGACCATGTGGATAACATATCTACAATATCCAGATAATAGGAATAATGTATTTACGGTATCCTGATAACGTGGATAATGTATCTATAGCCCCTACATAACGTAGATAATGTATCTATGGTATCCAGTTACCGTAGATAATGTATCTATGGTATCCAGATAATGTGGATAATGTATCTACGGTATCCAGATAATGTGGATAATGTATCTATGGTATTCAGATAATATGGATAATGTATCTACTGTATCCAGATATCGTGGATTATGTATCTACGGCCTCTAGACAACGTGGATAATGTATCTACGGTATCCAGATACCGCTGAACATTTATCTACGGCCTCTGGACAGCGTGGATAATGTATCTACGGTATCCAGACCATGTGGATAACATCTACGGTATCCAGATAATAGGGATAATGTATTTACGGTATCCTGATAACGTGGATAATGTATCTATGGTATCCAGATAATGTGGATAATGTATCTACGGTATCCAGACCATGTGGATAACATCTACGGTATCCAGATAATGTGGATAATGTATCTACGGTATCTAGATAATGTGGATAATGTATCTACGGTATCCAGATAATGTGGATAATGTATCTATGGTATCCAGATAATATGGATAATGTATCTACTGTATCCAGATATCGTGGATTATGTATCTACGGCCTCTAGACAACGTGGATAATGTATCTACGGTATCCAGATACCGTTGAACATTTATCTACGGCCTCTGGACAGCGTGGATAATGTATCTACGGTATCCAGATAGTGTGGATAATGTATCTGCGGCCTCTAGACAACGTGGATAATATATCTACTGTATTCAGATATCGTGGATTATGTATCGACGGATTCTAGACAACGTGGATAATGTATCTACGGTATCCAGACCACGTGGTTAACATATCTACCGTATCCAGATAATTTGGATAATGTATCCATGGTATCTTGATAATGTGCAAAATGTATCTTCTGTATCTAGATGACATGGATAATGTGTCTATTGTTTCCATATAATGTGGATAATGTATCTACAGTATCCAGATGACGTGGATAATGTATCTACAGCTCATATACAACGTAGATAACGTATCTTTAGTATCCAGATTCCGTGAATAATGTATCTATAGTATCTTGTTACCGTGGATAATGTATCTATGGTATCCAGATAATGTGGATAATGTATCTATAATATCTTGTTACCGTGGATAATGTATCTATGGTATCCGGTTACAGTGGATAATGTATCTATGGTATCCAGATAATGTGGATAATGTATCTGCGGTATCCAGATAATGTGGATAATGTATCTACGGTATCCAGACCACGTGGATAACATATCTACGGTATCCAGATAATAGGGATAATGTATTTACGGTATCCTGATAACGTGGATAATGTATCTACAGCTCATATACAACGTAGATAATGTATCTTTAGTATCCAGATTCCGTGAATAATGTATATATAGTATCTTGTTACCGTGGATAATGCATCTATGGTATCCAGATAATGTGGATAATGTATCTATAATATCTTGTTACCGTGGATAATGTATCAATGGTATCCGGTTACAGTGTAATGTATCTACGGTATCCAGAACGCGTGGATAACATATCTACGTTATCCAGATAATATGGATAATGTATATACTGTATCCAGATATCGTGGATTATGTATCTACGGCCTGTAGACAACGTGGATAATGTATCTACGGTATCCAGATACCATTGAACATTTATCTACAGCCTCTGGACAACGTGGATAACTTATCTATGGTATCCAGATAGTGTGGATAATGTATCTGCGGCCTCTAGACAACGTGGATAATATATCTACTGTATTCAGATATCGTGGATTATGTATCGACGGATTCTAGACAACGTGGAAAATGTATCTACGGTACCAAAATAACGTGGATAATGTATAATGTATATGGCCTCTAGGCAACGTGGATGATGTATCTATAGTACCCAGATAGCGTTGAAAATGTATCTATAGTACCCAGATAGCGTTGAAAATGTATCTACGTACTCTGGACAACGTAGATAATGTATCTATGGTAGCCAGATAATGTTGATAATGTATCTGCGGCCTCTAAACAGCGTGGGTAATGTATCTATTATTCCAGGTAACGTGGATAATGTATCTGCGGCCTGTAGACAGCGTGGATAATGTATCTATGGTATCCAGATAACACGGATAATGTATTTATGAAATCTAGACAACGTGAATGATATATATACGCTATAAAGATATCGTGGATAATGTATCTATGGTATCCAGATAACGTGGATAATGTATCTACGACCTCTAGACAACGTCGATAATATATCTTGTGTATCTAGATACAGTAGATAATGTATATATAACATAAATAATGTATCTATGATATTACGATAAGGTGTATAATGTATCTATGGTATTCAGATAATTCTGATAAATGCTGAATTAATTACGGCCTCTAGACAACGTGGATAACACATCTATGATATCCAGTCACTGTGAACAATATATCTACGGTGTCTAGATAATGTGTGTAATATATCTATAACGTGGATAATGTATCTTGGGTATTCAGCTAACGTGGAGAATGTATCTGTAGAGAATATATCTGTGGCATCCAGATAATATGGATAAAATATCTATGGTATATAGATAACGTAAATATTGTATCCAGATAATGTGGACAGTGATTTATCTATGAAATCCAGAAAGCGCGGTTAAGGTATCTTAGGAATCTGGATACTATGAATAATGTATCTACATGACGGATAATTGATCTATATTATCTAAATCCAACGGATAATGCATCCTGCTTATCTAAATGTAGCGGATAATTTATCTAAGTTATTTGAAAACTACCGATATTTTATCTAGGACATCTAGAATAGCAGATAATAAATATGTCCATCGTATATATCTGCAATATAAAACGTTCCTGGGATATAGATAAATTTTATATGGCATCTAAAGGCCTCGGAAAAATTATCTTTGCTCTCGAAATACAACAGATAAAATATGTATGGGAACTAAATGATCTTCAGATAACATGTCTACTCCATTATCTTAATGCTTAGGGCAATAATTCTATATCATCCCAAAGCCATGGACCATGCATCCGATAATGTATCTGTACTATCCATATTTCATCCATGATCTTTTTATTTTATCACTTTTTTTCTTCGAGTGTACCATCTAGTCGACAAAAATACAAATTATTTTCAACTATAATTCGTGTGCAACATGTGTGGCCTCTGGTGGTTTCAACACAACATTTTTTGCATATCCCATTTCGACTTTCCATTTCGATGTTTATTTTGTCTGACTGCCGGCTGCTGCCTGCCTCTTGCTGTCTGTCATCCAGCTTTTGCCAGCCAGTCTCTGGTAATTTTTATTTTAACTTGAGTAGTTTTTTATTCGGCATTTGGTTGTTCGTTCACACATTAGATTATTTACACTCGCGTCGTTTTTTTTTAATTGTGAATGACCCTTTGTGTTTTTGGTTTGGGGGCAGGGGTCAAATGTTGTTACTTGAAATAGTATTTAGTGTACTTTCTTTGTTTGCCTCGTTTTTTTTTCTTCTACCAAAGAAAGGGGTTAACATTTTCTTGTGTTCATAAGACCAAACCAGTGAGGACGGACAAGTATATCTAATTTCTTTTACTGAATTGAAATAAATTTTTAGTTTTTCTTCTTCTATTCGACATGGGATTACCTGTCGTCGTTTCATTTTCGCATGTGTTGTTGTTATTTTTTTGTTCGTTGTTGCTTGCTGTCTTTTGTGGCATTTCACCATACATTTTCTACGTTTAATGTCACATGTCACATTTGTCTCATTTCTCTGTTGTCGCATTTGTTTCGCCTGAATGTGAAGAGAGGTCAGTTATAGCTCTGACTGTCTGTCGAAATTTCTGTTTGTCTGTCTTTCGCTTATAATTGCATTTTGTCGTTGTCGTTATTTGTGATTTATTTTTCTTTACTTTTCACACTTTCTTTGGTGTGGAAAAATAAATAATTTTCATTTTTTTCATCATATTGAAAATTGTAGAGATTTTTTTTTGATCTTTTTTTTTGAGCCAAATAACCTTGCTGTCTTGAAATTGTAAATTTTTATTGATAAATTTTTAATTTATTTTTTTCTCTCTCTCTCTCTCTTTTTAGGTAAGTTTCTAAAAAGGATTAGCCTACACTGCGTAAGTTTTATGGATATGTATTGAAATTCAGAAGTACCAGATGTAAAAGTCTTCTATGTTTCATATGAACCACAAACGATGTCAACTAGCAATTGGGTGTAGATACTATAATGGCTCTTTAATTAGCTACCCGGACTCTCCAAACTTTCGAACTTCGGGGGAAGGATGGTTGCAAAATTGAAACTTAAAGGAATTGACTGAAATACATGGAATATCTGAAAAACTACCTGATGAAGAAGGAGACCACAGGGAACCTCCAGGCCTTCCAGAGACCATAGACGATCGACGGGACTTCTAGAGACCATGGGCGACTTTTAGGCCCTCTAGAGACCTTCTACAGACAATTAGAAGATATCCAGGACATCTGTAACCAGGTCTTCCATAGCCGTTGAAATACCTTTAGGTCTTTTATAGCCTTCCAGAGACTATAGACGATCGACGGGACTTCTAGAGACCATGGGCGACTTTTAGGCCCTCTAGAGACCTTCTACAGACAATTAGAAGATATCCAGGACATCTGTAACCAGGTCTTCCATAGCCGTTGAAATACCTTTAGGTCTTTTATAGCCTTCCAGAGACTATAGACGATCGACGGGACTTCTAGAGACCATGGGCGACTTTTAGACCCTCTAGAGACCTTCTACAGACAATTATAAGATATCCAGGACATGTGTAATCAGGTCTTCCATAGCCATTGGAATACCTTTAGGTCTTTTATAGCCATTACAAGACCTTCAGGTCTTGTTTAGCAGTTAGAAGACCTCCAGGTCTTTCGGAGGCATTAAAATACTTTCAGATCTTTTATAGACAATAGAAGACCTCCAGGACTTCTAGAGGCAATAAAAGATCTTCAGGTCTTCTAGAGGCAATAAAGATCTTCAGATCTTTTATGACAATAGAAGACCTCCAGGTCTTCAAGATACCATAAAAGGACTGCAGGTCTTCAACAGACCATAAAAGGTCTGCAGGTCTTCTAGAGACCATAGAAGGCCTCCAGGTCTTCTAGAGACAAGAGAAGGCCTTCAGGTCATCTATAGATCATAGAAGGCCAGGTTCTACAGACCATGGAAGGCCTCCAAGTCTTCTACAGACCCTGGAAGACCTACAGGTTTTCTAGAGACAATAGAAGACCTCCTGGTCATTGAAGACCTCCAGGTCTTCTACAGATTATAAATGACTTCCAGGTCTTCTATAGGCGATAAATAACATCAGGTCTTCTATAGACCATAAAAGAACTCCAGGTATTCTATAGACCATAGAAGACCTCCAGGTCTTCTATGGACAATAGATGACCTACAGCTCTTCTATGGACAATAGAAGACCTTTCAGCTCTTCTATGGACAATAGAAGACCTTTCAGCTCTTCTATGGACAATAGAAGACCTTTCAGCTCTTCTATGGACAATAGAAGACCTTTCAGCTCTTCTATGGACAATAGAAGACCTCCAAGTATTCTACAGACCATAGAAGACCTCCAGGTATTCTACAGACCAAAGATGACCTCTAAGTCTTCTATAGACAAGTCTATAGATCATAGAAGACCTCCATGTCTTCCATAGACCTCCAGGTCTTCTATTGCCTTTAGAAGGCCTTTAGGTCTTTTTCTACTGTCTCTAGAAGACTTGGAGGTTTTCTTCTATGATTTATAGAAGACCTCAAGGTCTTGCAGTGGCTATAGACGACCAGGAGGTCTTCTATTCTTTGTAGAAGACCTAGATGTCTATAGAAGAAATGGAGTTTTTTTCCTGGTCTTCTAGAGACCGTAGAAGATCTCCAGGTCCTCTAGAGATCTCCAGGTCTTCTATAGCTAGAAGACGACTTCAGTCTTCTATAGCTAGAATACGACTTCTGTCTTCTATAGCTAGAATGCGACTTCTGTCTTCTATAGCTAGAAGACGGCCTCTATGTCTTCTTTAGCCTGCCGACGACCTCCTAGTCTTCTATATCTTGTAGACGACCTCTCGGTCATCTATAGCCAGTAAAAGATCTGTAGGTCTTTCTATTTCTATAACCAGTTAACAAAATTAGGCTCGTTGTCTCCCTATAGATACCTGGAGGTTTTCTTCTGTCTACGCAAGGCCTGGGCGTCTGCTATTTTTAGAATACCATGTTTTGCCTCCCTCCCTGTCATGTTTTGTATTTTTTTTTTTCGATTTTTTGGATACCTGACAGTTTAATGTAAATCCAATGTTGAAAACTACAATTTTTGGTTAACAAGATGTTCGTCTGCTTTCGTTGTTTTGTGATAATGATTTTTCAATATTTTCCGGTTTTCCAATCAATTTCCAATCTGTTGATGGTTCCTCCAGAGAAAGGGGGCGGCTTTGAGTCCACTGAAACATGGCATGGTTAATGTTTTCTTTTAATGAGTTTCTGTTTCCATTTTTGATGGGTAAATTAAGACGAGATTGACGTCTGGGATGGGATGGTTGCAACAAAAGGGTAGGGTTTAGCGTGAAAGATTCCAACCATAGAGTTTCGACCACCAATGTGGTGGCATCTAAGTTTTATGGGAACCAATAACTGGTTGGATGATTTATTGGGATATTGACGAGGGGAGAGACATTATCCAAAGTTGTCGAGAATTGTGAGGGGAAATTGACATTGATAACAAGACAGGACCATAAATTATTTGTAATTCCTAAGGCATTTTTCAATATTTATGTTGAAGTTTTCAACACCATTTCTCCAAGCTTGGGCCATGACAATCCAGTCCATGGAGTAAATTTTTATAGTCACTACTTTGTTTCTCTAATTTAAAAAAAAAAGTTGTTCTGCTCTCATTCTTTTCCCCAGCTTGGTATTGGTTTTTTACTTTCATTTTCCAAGCGTGTTTATTTGTCATCTAATTGCCAGATTTTTTTTGTTTCTCCTTTTTGTTCTTCTTTCATACTTTGTTGTAATTGTGGCGTTTAATTTTCTTTTTTTTTCGCCCAAAAAAAAAAATATCTTTATTTTAAAAGTCATTTATGTTTTGCCGCCCATTTATATCTGGAGCTTCTTTGGAGCTCGCTTACTTTCTTTGGCTACAATGGAATGACTAATGGAATTAAGAAAAAATAATTATTTGCTCTTCATTCTTTCTTCTATTCAAAATCATCATAGCACCTCTCTTAAGCTTACAGATGTTTAATGTAGAGGTATAGCCTTAAGCGTTTTGGTAATTATCGGTCTTAGACATTGAGTTATAGTTTAAATGAACTCTATTTTAATAACATAATTATCTATGGTATAGAAATGCATTCACGGAGGGAGGGAGGGGTGTTCAGGAACACCATGGGGGTCTTCTGGAAACTCTGGTAAGAGGGGGCAAAAGAACTCCAGTTTGTGAAGGGAGGTGCCCTTTTTCTCCCATTTTTCTCTTCCATCCAGATTCATGGTGAATCTTTTGTAGGTAGGATATAGTTTTTAGGGTTTTGTTGGAAGAGAATAAGGAGCGGATCTTAATGACTCTTGATTTTGTCAAGGGTTTTTGTGCCCCTAATTACATTTGAATACCTCCAGAAGACCTTTTTCATACAAGACTTCCCCATTTTTATACCCTACACCACATAGTGGTAAGGGTAATATTATGTCTTTGTGCATTTGTGTGTAACAGGGAGATAACAGGAAGAAACGGGATAGACCCATAGTAACTATTGAAGATCTTCATAGAATCACTTTCTGAGTCGATTTATGCATGTCAGTCTGTCTCTCCGTCCGTCTGTTATGTATTTTTGTGAACAAAATGCAGGTGAATTTATTATCCGATTGAAATGAAATTTTTCAAACAATACCAGTTTGGCCCAAGGACGAAGCCTATCGCAATTGATGCGATTCGAAATTTAGATATATCTCCCATATATATCTTCAACCTATTTCGAATTAATTGTACACCAAATGGACAGTTTTAGTACAAATGGCCACCCGAACGAACTCAGTCTAGAAGTAAGTAAATCAAATTTGGACATAGAAGCCATACAAGACCTCCAGGTTTCCTGGATACTAAGGAATTCCTTCAGGTCGTCTATAGACAATAGAAAACATCCAGGTCTCCTGGAGACTACAAGTCTTCTGTAGACCATAGACCAACTCTCCTAGGGGCAATGGAAGACCTTCAGATCGTCTATAGGCCATAGCAGATCACTAGGTCTTCTATAGGCCATACAATACTTTGAGGTCTTCTATAGACAATAGAAAACCTCCAGATCTTCTGAAAGCAATAGAATACCTGCAGGACTCCTGGAGGCAGCAGAAGACCTCCAAGTATTCTATAGACCATAGAAGACCTCCAGGTCTCCTGGAGGCAGCAGAAGACCCCCAAGTCTTCTATAGACCATAGAAGACTTCCAGGTCTTCTAGGGACAGTAGAAGATCTCCAGCTCTCCTAGAGACAATGGAAGACTTTCAGATGTTCTATAGGCCATAGAAGACCTTGAGGTCTTTTATAGACAATAGAAGACCTATAGGTCTCCTGGAGTCTATAGAAACCCCTCAAGTCTTCTATAGGCCATATAAGACTTTGTGGTCTTCTATAGACAATAGAAGACCTCAAACTCTTCTAGAGACAATGGAGGACCTCCAGATCTTTTAAAGACCATAGATACAATAGAAGACATCTAGGTTTCCTGGAGACTATAGAAGACCTTTAAGTCTCCTATAGACCAAAGAGGACCTCCAGCTCCCAGCTCTTCTAAAGAAAATAGAAGACCTCCTGCTCTTCTAGAGACAATGAAAGACCTCCAGATCTTCTATAGGCCATAGAAGACCTTGAGGTATTCTACTGTCTCTAGAAGACTAGAAAATAGAAGACCTCCAGGACTTCTAGAGACAATAGAAAACCCTCAGGGTCTTCTAGGGGTAATAGAAGATCTTCAGATCTTTTCGAGGCATTAGAAGGTCTCCAGGTCTTCTATGATCATTGGAATACCTCTAGGTCTTAAGACAGAGACAGTAGAAGACCTCTACATCTTCTATAGACCAGAGAAGACCTCTACATCTTCTATAGACCAGAGAAGACCTCCTGAAAATCGGTTCATATGCGTAATTGCTCTCCACCAGAATGATATTTTATACTGGGCATCATATACTGTTCAAAAATACCTCTGCCGAATTTTATCGAGATCGGTTCAGATTTGGATATAGCTCCCACATATAACCGATTTTAACCGATTTCGGGTTAATTGTACACCAAATAGCCAATATCTGCCCAAATGACCTGAATTTTTGTACATCCAACCGAATTCGGTCTAGAAGCAAGTACATCAAATTTTGTGAAAATCGGTTCAGATTTAGCTATAGCTCCCATACATATGTTTCATCCGATTTAGTGTTTATGTCCCTCACCGAACATCAGATACAGCTCGAAAATACAATCTCTGCAAAATTTTATCCAGATCGGTTTAGATTGTTATGCAGCTTCGGTATGCATATTTTTCCGATTTTACGGTCATTGCTCACCATATGTGTAATATCGGTCCAAATTGGATAAATTTATTCATATTCAACCGAATTTTTGTTACGGGAGCTCTTCTAAATACGCGAAGTGGTGTAGGTTCCCGCTCGACTTTTGATCTTTCCCATTGGTTTTTATTTCATTTAAGAGAAACCCATTGACTTCCGAATTCCCTAGTGAAAAAAATCGAAAAACCTAAAACCAGCCCAAATTACTTCCTGAATCTCAAAAAAAAGCCTCCAAACAGTTATTCGTTTTTTTTATTGAATCTTTGCTTAATTGGTCATAGATACGGTCAAAATCTCTTTAAGAGTGACTCACTTGTACGAGAAAGAAGATCTAATCCCAGACAATGATGAAATAGTTTAAAATCTTAAATGTTTTTTTGTAGTTCTTTTTCTCCTTTGTCTGTTTTATTGAAGAGAAAGCAAGCAAAGCAAAGCAGACAGTTGAACAGCCAGCCAGCGAGCCAGGCTTACTCATCACCACACACATTTGTTGGTTTTACAACAATAACAACTAACGAACGGACAACAACATTTTAATTAAACGCTAGAAAATGGGTGGCATCGTAGCTGAGCAGCAGAGATTTATTACGGGGCCATACAATTGGCGTCTGATAGTTAAGCGTTTTACAAGTGTTGTAAAAATTACCCTGAGATAATTTGCTAATGAAGATGAGAGGGGGTCATTTGTTTATTGGAAATATAAAAATTTAAAAATAAATAACAAAAGAAAAAAATTAAATAAATTGTTGTTGTGGACATAAAAGCTCTATAAACGATTTTTTCAGACTTCTGTAGCAGTGTTTATATGGTTTCAAAAAGAGACTTCGTGGACCCTTGTAAAGGAATCATTATAGACCCCAAAGGAGGAAATATTTTTCACCTCCCAGAGACAAATCTTCTTGAACACTCATAGAGGAAATTTGTAGGCCTCATATGGGTCTACTTATAGTCTGTTAGAGTGGATTGTGTGTTTACACTCCAATTTGAGAGTTTTTAGGATTCCATTGGAGAGTTTTTAGGCTCTCAATGGAAACTTCTATTGGAGGGTTTTTAGGCTTACATTTGAGAGTTTTTAGGCTCCCATTGGTAAGTTTTTAAACTTCTATTGAAGAGTTTTTAGGCTCCTATTGTAGAGTTTTTATCTTACCATTTGAGAGTTTTTCTAAATCCCCACTTATATAGTCTTCACTGATTCCTAAAAGGACATCTTTGGAAATTCTGATTAGAAAAATCGGGTATTCCTTTAGGGAATTTTTATGGACTCTCATTGGGGAATTTTTATATATGTCCATTGGGAAGTCTTTGTATTGGCTTCCATAGAGAGAATCTTGACAAACTCACATAGTGAGGGATTTTAAAGTCTCTCAGATCTACTATAAAGAAGGTATAAAGACTCATATGGTACTCTTTATAATCTCCTAGAACGGATTTTTTTAGACTCTCGTTGGAGAGTTTTTAGTCTCAAATTGGAGAGTATGTATAAACTACCAAGGTATAGTCTTTATTGAATCCTAGAGGGAAATCTCTTCAAATTCCCATTGCGGAAGTGTCTGATATTCCATTAGGCAATCTCTCAATGAGAAATGTTTATAAATTTCCATTGGGAGATCTGTATATAGACTCCCATAGAGAGCACCTTTACAGACACACATGAAGGGGGATTTTATAGTCTCTCAGAGGGACTAAAAAGGAGGTATACTGGCTGATATTGATATGCTCATATGAAAATCTTTATGGTCACTTCGAGCTAATTGTTGTTACATTTGGGTTTGTATAAAATTTCACTGGGGAATCTTAATTGACTCTGAAAAGGAAATCTTTTCCAATTCGCATTAGAGAAGTCTAATATTTCGTTAAGGAATCTTTTCAGACTTTTATTAGGAAATGTTTAAAAAAGCCCATTGGCAGGTCTTTTTAGACTCCCACAGAGGCTATCTTTATTGTCTTTCAAAAGGAAGTCGTTAAGCCACTCTTTTAAAAATCTTTAGGCCCCTATTAAGGAGGTTTCAAAGAGTCCCCTGGATAGTACATAGTTGGGGAGGGGGAGTCTTTTTAGCCTTCCGAAGGACAAGCTCCAGACTTCTATTACGAAGACTATAGACTTCCATTGACGACTGGGGTAATCTATGTAGGCATCCACTTTTTTAAAACGCATGAAGCATCTTTTTGAGGAGTATTTATTTGACTTCCATTGGACAGTGCAAATAAGTCATCTTAGGACGCTTAGCGCTCGAAAGGACTGACTCTATGTTTCTATAAGGAAGATTTTCTAATAGAACCTCATTGGTTTCACAGTTGCTTCCCTTTCGGAAATCTCTCCACTTTCTTGGCACTCATGGAGAGACGTTAAATACAAAAGTCTTTACGAAACACCCATTGGCGACAATGAAGAGGGTATATTTGGAAATCTCTGTAGGCCTTCCCTTTCACAGATACGATTTTAGATGCTATACATACATACATACCCAGAGGATAATATTTATATACTCCCAAATAGGAATATGTTCCCTAGGTAACTTATTATAAACTCCCATAAAAGAGTATCGATTGACTCCCATTAAACCGTAGGGGGGCTGCCTCATTAGTCTTCATCTATTCAGAAGTCATTACTCTGGCGAATCTTTCCCAGAAGGCAGTTTTTCTTCCCGCATTCACGAAGAGACATTCATCAATTCCGCAGATGAGCCTTGTCATATTACACGTACACAGCGAGGAATGTAATAGCCTCCTGCCTACGAGTGTTTTTCACTCGGGAAAAATATCAAAACAAAAAATGGGAGCTCTGGTTTATTTAGATCCTCCATAGGGGTAGTCTTTATAGGCTTTAGGTTGTCTTTATAGGCTCTTCTAAATCTAAGAAACTATGAGTCTTTTAGTCCCCGATTATTGAAAGTCTTTAGATGACCTCATTATAAACTCTGCTACGGGGTCTATTTAGGCTGACATTAGGACATTATGTTTATAGAGTATTTATAATCGACTCCCGTATTTAGAGTCTCCTCTAAAGGAGTCCATATAGAGTTCTCTAAAAGGGTCCTCAGAACCTGCTTTAACACTCTATTTAAAGCTAAATGTCTACCTAATCCAGTCTTATCGTACTCCTTTAAAAAAATTTTTAGGGATAGGTATTTTAGCAGGAGGATCTTAAGGAGTCTTTAAAGGCTATTACTTAAACGGGGTCTTTAGAAATTCTCCCAGTGGAGTCTTTAGAGCCATCTTCAAAGGAGTTTTTAGGGAGACCTTGGATATTCCTGCAAAGGAGTCTTTCGAGTTCTCGCTAAGGAAGTCTTAAGAAGCTGCAATAAAGGAATCTATGGAATCTAACAAATCTAAGGTGTATCTATAAACTTTTCTATATGGATATTTAGGGACACTTCTAAAAAAGTCTTCAGAGTCTCCGCTAGAGGACATTTAAAGGCTCCTCTATGGGAGACTTTCTACGGAAGATATCATTTAATATTTTCCCATTCCATAATTCTGATTTTCGAAGCCAACCTTCCTTGATTTGTGCTCTCCCCCACCTCCCTTTTCTCCAGAATTCAGTGTTCTAAAAATGGAGACTTCTTTACAGAAAGTGTTAGATTGTTTTGCCTTCCTTTAATTTCTTCAAAATTATGGTTTTCCTTTTGAAGAAAAAAAAAGCTTGATAAATTATTGAGACCTTTTTTTACGCTGGAAAATCTCTCCTTTCTTCGAACCCAAGTTGGAAGAATTATGGCTGGGTTCAACGGCATAACATCACGTTTCGTTTTGTTTCATTTTAATTGGCCTAAACGCTTGGAATCATAAATGTTCTGGTTTCATTCGCTACAGTGCGCTGTGCTGTTGTCCCCCTTTTACCTCCAGCCAGCGCACACAATCATCATCAGATAGCGTGCTAAGATACACAATCTTTCGCCTGAGCTGGTGATGATTACGCGCGCTCCAATGGAGACGATGACGACGGCGACGTTGGTAATGCATTAAATCTTCAAGTTTAACTTGATTTCATTCTCGGGTAATTTAAAATTTCATTTTATGACGAAAAACAAAATAGAAGAAAAAAACTTGATTTACGTTTTGCTCTGGCTTTCGGTGGTGGCCAAAGGCGAGGCGGAGGGGGGACACGTTCATATTTTATGATTCAATTTCTTAATTTTTCACACGTTCTGTTTTGTCATAATTTTGTCTTGATTCCCCTTTTCTAAGCCATTTCTTTTGAATTGTTTTATAACAAAACAGTTTTGGTTTTTTTCTTTAATTTGAAAATTTTTAAGACTTCTGCTGCTGCTTCTTTCGTCTTTATTCATTACCTGCCCAAAAGACGACGATGCCATACGTCACGTAATTACGAGACGAAATAAATTAAAGAGTCAGATGATGTTGATTTTGTCATTTGGACGAATGTTTTAATATTTTGTTTTTAATTTGAAAATTATTATTCACACCAAAAATTTATTCGAATTTCCAGAAAAGAAGAAAGTTAGTTAAACGTTTCGAGAAGAAATATTCTGGGAATAATAAAAATGAAATTAGGTCATTCATCATTCAAGCTGCAGGGATGATTCCTCTCCCTCGTCGTTTTTGTACATATGGAAGACTGGAAGACCTCCCAAGAACTTCTGGATATAGAAAGCCTCAAAAAGCTAGTTGGAATCTAAATTTTCCGGAGGGTGTGTAAGGCCTAAATATATTTCTTATAATGGTCTAAAAAAACTCCTTACAATAAAATGTCTCTTAAAGAAGTCTATAGAGACTGCTTGGGAGAACTTTTTAGATATTAGGTTAGATTGTTTTACAAGAGTATCCACACACTCTTTTAGAGGAATCTCCACAGACTCCATAAGAAGAGTCTCCACAGACGCATTTAGAACAGTCTCCTTAAGAGGAGTTTAAAGCATTCTTTAAATAGTCTTTACAGACTCTTTTAGAGGAGTCTCCTAGGACCCCTTTCGATGAGACTCCTAGGACTCCTATAGAGGTGTCTCTACAGACTCCTTTAAAGTAGTCTCCACAGACTCCTTTAGAGGAGTCGCCGCAGACTCCTTTAAATGAATCTCCACAGACTCCTTTAGAGGAGTCTCCACAGACTCCTTTAGAGGAGTCTTCACAGATTCGTTTAGAGTAGTCTTCACAGACTACTTTAGAGGATTTTCCAAAGACTCCTTTAGAGGATTCTCCACAGACTCCTTTAAAGGAGTCTATACAGACTCCTTTCGATAAGTCTTCACAGACTCCTTTAGAGGGGTCTCCAAATACTCCACAGACTTCTTTAGTTCAGTCTCCTCATACTTTTTAGAGGATTTTCCTCGGACACCTTTTGAGAAGTCTTATCAGACTCCTTTATAGGAGTCTCCATAGACTCGTTTTGAGAAATCTCAGACTCCTTACAAGACCTTTACCAGCAGTATTTGCAAACCCACAGACAGCCTCTTCTGACTCCTTTAGAGAAGTCTTCACAGGCTCCTTTAGAGGAGTCTCCACAGACTCCTTTAGAGGAGTCTCCACAGACTCTTTTAGAGGAGTCTCCACAGACTCCTTCAGAAGAGTCTCCACTAATTCCTTTAGAGGAGTCTCCAAAGGCTCCTCTAGAGGAGTCTCCAAAGGCTCCTTTAGAGGAGTCTCCAAAGACTCCTTTATAGGAGTCTCCACATACACCTTTAGAGGAGTCTCCACAGACTCCTTTAGAGGAGCCTCCAAAGACTCCTTCTGATGACTCTCCACAGACTCCTTCAGAGGAATCTCCACAGACTCCTTTAGAGGAATCTACAGGCTTTTGAACTGTAGTCTCCACTAACCCACAGACAGTCTCCATCGAGTGTATTGGAGGAGTCTCGATAGACTCCTTCAAAGGAGTCTCAACAGACCCCCTTAAAATAGTCTCCAAAGTCTCCTTTAGGAAGACTCCACCGACTCCTTTAAAGGAGTCTTCACAGAAAAGTTAGAAGAGTATCTTCAGAACCCATTAGAGGAGTCTTCTCAGGCCCCTTTGAAGGAGTTTTCTTAGACTCTTTAACGGAATCTCTCCGCACTCTTTCGAGGTGTCTCCACAAATTCCTACAATTCTACAGACTTCTGTAGATGAAATCATAGTTTCCTTCTGTGGAGGAAATTTTATGGAGATAGAAAACCTCAGAGACCTTCTCCGAAGATGCAATGCAATTTGGAGAAAGTGCCTTTGGGGACTTCAATGCGGAGAGAATACTCCAGAGTGGAGAATAGCAAATCCCAATGGCTTATCGGGGATAGACATTTCTACTGGCTTCTAATAGGGGTAAAAGACCCCAAAGGCCTACCATGGAAATCGACGACCTCAGGACCTCTTATAAATATTGCAGACTTCAAAGGCCTTGAATGAAAATAACAAACCTCATAGTTTTATTTTGGGAACCAAAGACCACAGAGTAGAAGATATAAACCTCCTGGAGTAGAAGACCTCAGAACTTACCGCAAGGGTCCCGTTTTAAAATTTAGAAGACTTAAGAGGCTTTATATAAAGACATAGACTTCAGAGGTACCATATGGAAATAGAAGACCCTTCTGAAGGGGTACAGGTCCTCACAGGCTTTTTTTTGGAAATGGAATACTTTGAAGGCCTTTTTTAAACGTTGGGTTATTTATTTCCTCCAAAGTCTTTTTTGCTCCAAAATAAATCTCTTAATAAGTATTTTTTTCTAACATTAATCTGCCTCCTTGTGTCTTCTCCCCCTCCCTCTCTGTCTCTCCCTCATTGCAATAAATTTGATTGGATTTCATGAGACAAATCACCACTTGCCAGATGTTGTTTGGATGTTTCGGTTTTAACACCTGCAGTTTTCTGAGAGTGTGAGTGTGTGTGAATGTCAGTGTGTGTATATTCCAGCATTTTGAATCTTCTCGAAAAAGGTTGTAGTTTTTTGGCCCGTCCGTGTTTAATGAAGATTTTTTGTTTCCGCTTTTTTCCATGATCCATGATGCTAGCTGTGCAACAGAGAGATAGACGGTCTGACTGACTGCTGCTGTTATGGTCCATGATAAAGTTTAAGTGTTATTTTCCATTTCCTCTTAAATTTCTTCAATTTTTTATTTTTTATTTTTTTGAGAAACGAAATTAAAGTGAATGTCTTGGCACGATTTAGTCGTCGTCGTCGTTCATTGTCGTTGTTGGAAATGATGATGGCCATCGCCACCATCATTGGCGGGATCAGTATTAGAAAAAGTTCGACATGATCTTCATCATCAGCATCAGCATCTCGGCATTAACATTGACAAGTGATGCTTGTCTTGTCTCGGAAAACCTTTCCTTGAACAGGGTGTTTAATCAAAAATATTGGCACCAAAGGGAATTGGGAGGAAAGGGAAAAATATTCAAAGAAAGGGTTTAGTTTAGGAAAACATAACAATAACAGAAATTTCATGGTTGAGAGAGATTTTAGTATTACAACTTTGAAGATGCATTCAGAAGGCTTAGGTTCTGTCTTTTTGGAAAATTGAGGGAAATTTTCCAAAGAAATTGTGTTTTTTTCCTAACTCTCCCCAACGGATAACCCTTTTCATTTGTATCTTTCAAATCTCACGAAAAATTTATTTGCCCATCATCTCCACCAAAAACGTCAAATGTTTGACGGCTGATTCATAACAACAGCACATTTCCACCCGCCTTTACTTTAATTTTCAATTAAATGTTTTTTTTTGTTGTTGTTTTGTGGGTTTCGTTATTTTTTTTAAGGAAAATATAAAACGAAATGTGGCACGAATTTCAATTAACGCCAATAAAAAAACCAATGAATTTTCCCCCAAATGATTGGAAATTATCTGAGATTACCTTTTATGGATCTCCATTTGAAGAAAATAACATTCATGAAACGACAAGATAATTGACAGATCTGGAGTGGAAAATTGGGCTATAAACATTTTTATATATTCTCATCAATGATCAATTAGAGGTGGATGAGGTAGGCGCCCAATCGAAGTTGGGATGGGAAAAATAATAAAATGTTTTATTTTGACTAAAACCAGAACCCGTGTTATTGAGGATCAGTTTTCAGAAAAAAATATAAATGTGGTCTCAGTTAATTTGGGATTGTCTTATTTCTCGGAGGATCGTCCGTAAGGACTTTTTACAGCTGCCAATTAAGACCACATAAAGACTATTTTTAGTAGCCCATAAAGTACCCTTCCATTCGGCTGTAATGACTCCTAAATAGGGGCCATTAAAGACTTATTTTGTTGATCCTTATATTAGCTCATAAAGACTTTTTAGCCGACTTCTTACAAGTCGTCCATAAAAACTCCCTAAAATTGCTAAAAAAAAACTCCTTCCCAATTGTCATTCTCGATTTCTTAACAGGCGACCTCAAAACGTCCAATGGCCCATAAAGACCCTCTAACTGCCCTCTGTATTAACGCCCTCTTCGTCGCCCTTCAAGACTTCGTGTCTGGTCAAATGAAGTTTCTTACCAGTCGTTCTTCAAGATTTCTTGTGAGAAGGTTACAAATACTCCTTACTTGACTACTTACCTATTTGCTTTTAAGCATTCCTTCCATTCAACATTGCTCACCAAACGTTCATAAATATTTGTTTAAGTATCCTTTATCTGCACCCCACCAGAAGTGTTCTATTAATTCCTTACTGGCCCTCTATTGATTCCTTACCTGTCGTTCATTGACTCCTTACCAGCCGTCCGTTTGACTCCTCACTAGTCGTCCATTGACTCCTTATCAGTCGTGAATTGATTCCTTACAAGTCGTCCATTGACACCTTACCAGTCGTCCATTGACTCCTTACCAGTCGTCCATTGGCTCCTTACCAATCGTCCATTGACTCCTTACCAGTCGTCCATTGATATCCCTATCAGTCGTCCATTGAATTCTTACCAGTCATCGATTTACTCCCTATCAGTCGCCAACTGACTTCTTACCAGTTGCCCATTGACTCCTTACCAGTTGCTCATTGACTCCTTACCAGTCGTCCATTAACTCCTTACAGTTCGTCCATTGACTCATTACCAGTCATCCACAGATTCCTTACCACTTGTTCATTAACTACTTATCAGTTGGCCATTGAATCCTTACCAGTCTTCCTTTTACTCTTAACCAGTGTTCTATTGATTATTTACCAGTGATCAATTGATTACTTATCATCCATCTATTGACTTCTGACCAGTCGTCCATTGACCCCTTATCAGTCGTCTATTGACTCCTTACCAGTCGTCCATTTGCTCCTTAACAGTCGTCCTATGACCCCTTATCAGTCGTCTATTGACTTCTGACCAGTTGTCCCATGACCCCTTATCAGTCGTCTATTGACTCCTTACCAGTCGTCCATTGGCTCCTTACCAGTCGTCCTATGACTCCTTATCAGTCGTCCATTGACTCATTACCAGTCGTCCATTGACTCCTTACCAGTCGCTCATAGCCTCCTTATCAGTCGCTCATAGCCTCCTTAGCCTCGTCCATTGACTCCTTATCAATAGTCAATTTACGCCTTACCAGTCGTCCTTTGAGTCCTTACCAGATGTCCATTGCTTACTTACCAATCGTGGATTGACCCCTTTACTAGTCGGCCTTGACTCCTTACCAGTCGTCCACTGAGTGCTTAACAGTCATGCATTGACTCTTTACCAGTCGCTATTTACGCCTTACCTGTCATCAAAGTACTCCTTACCAGACGTCAAATTACTCTTTACCAATAGTCTAATGCCTTTTTAACATTTGTTCATTGCCTCCCTATCAAACGGCCATTGACTCTATACCAGAAGTGCATTTTCGTCTTACCCGTCGTCCTTTGACTCCTTACCAGGTGTCGATTGATTCCTTTCCACTCGTCCATTGACTCTATACCAGTGGTCAATTTACTCCTCACAATCGTACTTTGACTCCTTACCAGGTGTGAAATGACTACTTACCAGTCGTGGATTGACTCCTTACCAGTCATGCCTTGTCCCTTACCACTGGTCAATTTACGCTTTTCCAGACGTCCTTTGATACCTTACCAGATGTCCGTTGAATACTTACTAGTCTTGGAATGACCCTTTTACTAGTCATGCCTTAACTCCTTACCAGTCATCCATTGAGTGCTTAGCAGTCATGTATTGACTCGATTGATTCCTTGCCAGTCGTCCATTGACTCTATACCAGTGGTCAATTTACGCCTTACCAGTCGTACTTTGTCTCCTTACCAGGTGTTCATAGACTACTTACCAGTCGTGTATTGACCCCTTTACTAGTCGTGCCTTGACTCCTTACTAGTCGACCATTGACTCCTTACCAGTCGACCATTGACTCCTTACCAGACATCAATTGACTCTATATCAGTGGTCTATTTACTCCTTTCTTGTCGTCGACTGGCTCCTAACCAGTTGTCCATTGACTCCTTACCAGTCGTACATTTACTCCTTGCTTAACAGTTCTTTACACCTTATCAGACGTCTATAGACTCCTGATCAGAACTAGTCGTCCATCGACTCCTTAAAAAACCATTCAGGTTATGACTCCTTACCAGTCATTCACTGACTCCTTGCACCATCTCCTTTCCCAACTTCCAGTATGATGTAAAATATGCACTCCACTGATAGCCCATCATCTTGCAATCGTCCACCATCCATCCGTCCATTCATTCATGCAAATCCATGGCGGACAACAAAGCCTAAGCCAAGAGTCCATTATGATAATTTTTTTGTGTTGGCCGTTGCATTGGAATGTATGAATTTGGACAAGTCTATTACAACAGAAATATCTTGACCACCACTATCATCATCACCATCATCTCCGATCCTCTCTGGCTTTGGAGATGAGTGAATAAACGGCTGATTGTTACATTTGTTAGTTGGCTACCACAAGTGGTGGCGATGGCGATGGCATGGTGCTGCTGCAATTTCATCAAGACCATTTGTTCGGTCATTTGGTTCTTTTTATTGCTGAACTATCATCAGGAGGAGGAGGAATTTTTCTTTTCCAAGAGATCTGATCATCAAAAGTAACAAATGCAACACAGATCCAAAATGTGTAGCCATAAAAACGATATATTCAACAACAACAAACAATAGATCCCCACTTGAGGAATATCATCATCATCCTCCAGCATCATCATGGATGGATTGTGGATGGTTGGTTGGCTGGCTGGTTATGTGCGTCCCCCTGAAACCGCATGATCTGCTGTTCGCTCCATTGTATTGTTAGTCAGTCATAGCTGTTGTTTTTCATTTTTTTGTTGTTGTTGTCTCTTGCGGAGGAGATCAACTCAACAACTCCATTAGATGTTGTTGAAAATAGACACTACACACATGACCGACCGGGCGAATACTCTTGTCGTCCATGGCGGAGCTTTACAAGAGCTCTGTAATAACGACGACGGTTTGGCTGTCTGTCTGTCCGACCGTCTGTCCTCTTGATGTTGATGAAGAAATCATCAGCAGTGGCTGCAACTCTGACAAACAACATGCAATGTAACATCATCATCACAACAGTCCCCCTCTGACGACCGACCCTATCGTCGCGAGAGCGGCATCACTACCTCTGTTGTAACATGCATCTGTTTTATGTTAATTGCATTTTGAGTTATAAAACTATGATCGTAGTAGTTGGGTAAAAAAAAAAAACAACAACACCACACACAAAATATTATGAAGACACATAATCTGCGCAACGCCATCTGTGCACAATGGGGTTTTAGGCAATAGTGGGTAAGAGGGCAAGGCACTGGGAAAGAGATCAATGTTTTTGGAGGAAAATGTAAGGAATGATTTTTTTTCGTAGAAAAATAATCAGTAGCCTAAAAAGACTCCTCGCAAATGGCCTTAAGGAACACGCCATTTGTCTCCATAAAGGGCTCCAGAATAGTCGCCTATAAAAAGAATTGGCGTCCTCTAAAAACTCTACCATCCGGATATAATTACTGCTTATCACATATAATTCCTTTCACTATTCGCCCAAAAAGAGCCTTAATACCTTACATTTTGCCTGTAAAGACTACTTCCAATCGCCTATTAAACCTCCTCTTCAATCTCAATAGTGTTTAAAGAATCTAGAATTCGCCTTTAAAGATACCTTCCCAGGACCCATCGCCTATATAACTCCTCAAGACTACTTACATATCCCCTCTGAAGTCTACCTATCGATTGCCCTCAAATGTTCTACCATATGTTTTTAAGGACTCTTTGCCAGACTTCTTACCGTTGCCAGTTGCTTTAATGACTCTTTAATCCTAAATTTGCCTCATCGACGCCTATTCCTTTCCTTTCCAGTCGTCCATTGACTTCTTATTAGTCGTCCATTGACTCCTTATCAGTCGTCCATTGACTCCTTACTTTTCGTCCATTGACTCCTTATCAGTCACCCATTTACTCCTTACCAGTCGTCCATTGATTCCTTACAAGTCGTCCATTGACTCCTTACCAGTCGTCCATTGACTCGATACCAGTCGACCATTGACTTCTTGCCAGTCGTCCATTGACTCCATACCAGTCGACCATTGACTCCTTACAAGTCGTCCATTGATTGCTTACCAGTCGTCCATTGACTCTTTACCAGTCGTCCATTGACTCCTTATCAGTCGTCCATTGACTCCTTATCAGTCGTCCATTGACTCCTTGCCATCGCCCTTAAATACTCCTTGCCAGTCGCCTTTAAAGACTCTTTGCCAGTCGACTTTAAAGACACCTTACAGTCACCTTTAAAGACTCCTTACTTTCGACTTTAAAGACTCCTTACCTGTCGCCTTTTAAGACTCCTTAACAGTCGCCTTTAAAGACACCTTAACGTCGCCTTTAAAGACACCTTAACGTCGCCTTTAAAGACACCTTGCAGTCACTTTTAAGGACTCCTTACTGTCGCCTTTAAAGACTCCTTACCAGTTGCCTTGAAAGACTCCTTACCATCGCCCTTAAATACTTCTTGCCAGTAGCCTTTGAAGACTCCTTACCAGTAGCCTTTAAAGACTCCTTACCAGTCGCCTTGAAAGACTCCTTACCAGCCCGTCGCATTTAAAGTCTCCTTACCGGAGCCTTTAAAGATTTCTTACCACCACCATTTAAAGACTCCTTACCAGTCGCCTTTAAAGACTCCTTACCGTCGTTTTAAAGACATCTCACCATCGCCTTGACAGACACCTTACCGTCGTCTTTGAAGACTCCTTTCTGCCACCTTTACAGACACCTTACCACCACCTTAAAGACTCCTTACCAGCTGCCTCTGGCAACTTTTTACCAGTTGCCTTTGAAAACCTCTTTCAAATTACCTTTAAAGGCCATACTAATTGTCTTTCAAAACTGTTTACCAGTGGCCTACAAAGACAGCTTATCAGTCGACATGTCGACTAGAATCGTAAAAGAACCTCTTAGAGGATGTTTGCAGAGAATCCCTAACTGACATCTTAACTGTCTCCTACATTAATACCTAACCAATCGCCTATAAAGAGTCCTTACCAGACGCCCATAAAACTGCTTACCAGTCGTCCACAAAGAGTGCTTACCAGTCTCTATAATGAATTATAAAGGACCTTAACAGGATGGCTAAAAACTCACCTGTTGCTCATTAAAACTGCTTACCCAATGCCCATAAAAGTGTTTACCTTCCAACTAAAAAGAGTCTCCTCTACCAAATGCTTCGGAGAAATATGGCTAACCATGATTTGCAAACTCCCTCTAAAAAATTAGCCTCAAATAACAAATATTTCCATAATTTGCATTCCAATTGACTTCCCCTCTCCCCTCTCCTGAAGTTTGCCTCCTAATTTCTAACAAATTAAGCTAAACAAAACGGAATATATGGGTGGTCCAACCCGTTCTCAGGAAATGAGCGTGAGAATTGAAGTTTTTGTGTTATAAATTTCTGCAGCCACAGAATGACAAATTGGCCCAATCAAGCCGTACATAACGATGATGATGATGACGACGATGACCCATCGAAGACCCAAACAAGAAAGTCTTTAAAGAGGATTTGTTTTATTTTTCCCTGTCGTCTTCGGGTGGGCTTCTTTTGCATATTTCTGTGTTTATCTAATGATGCTGCCCCGGTCCAACTGTTGATAATAACTATTAAAATTGTTGACAATCTCTAAAATGACAGCAGACACTTGAAAGAATGTCATCAGCAACCATCTCTGCAGACAGACAGGAAAACACAAAAGTAGTACCCAAAGACAAGTGGGTTGGATGGCAGGCAGGCAGGCAGGCAGGCAGGGTCAGTGACAAGTTTGTTTACCTCTTGAATGGGGAAGGGTGGGAGGTAACGTGTGTTGATCAACACTTTATTGAAGAAGAGCCTCTCATTGCTGCCCAGTGTCGTCCACATATCTGCTGACTAATCCAATCCAACACATGGCCTTTGGAAAAACAAACTGGAAAGCATTTAACCACTAGAGCCAAAAGAAATGGCAATTTGTCTCGAAAGAAGAAAATAAAAAAAAAAACATTCCATGGCAAATGTTTATAAACAAAATAAGCAACAATAACAACAACAATTAGTAATCAAAAGGACAGACGGACAGGCAGCCAGCCAGCCAGGAAGGCAATGCATACGCCTAACAAGCTCTTGATGGAGCTCAAGTTTTCCGCAACAGCTTTGCCTTTATTTTGTTTTTTCGCACTCGCCGGCGGGGCACCACACCTAAGTGTTGCGGAATGCCCACACACTTGTTGTGATTTGTTGTTAATGCCGGCTGCTTATGCTAAGGAGGATGGATGATGACCAGCCGCATGTTCCAGAGGTTTCATGATGTTGTTATTCTTATTGTTGTCTTAAGAAAATAAAAACTTATTATTTTTAATATTTTGAAGAAGGAAGCTACCTACTGCGGTTTTTGGAAATTGTCGGAGAACAACAAATCGGGAATGTAGGAGCAACGAAGGCAAGTTTTTTTGGACGGTGGGTGAGGAGTTGTAAGGGGATTTTGTAGGTGATATGTAAGGAGGTTTGGTAAGGATAACGAGCCAAGTTTCGAAAGCGGTAGATAACGAATTATATAGGACTAGTGAAGTGTTTTTAATGGCGAAGGTAATGAGTCCTTGAAGGCGACGGCAAGGGGTCTTAATGGGTGATTTGAAAGAAGTTTTGGTAGGAGAGTGGTAGGGACATTTATTGGTGAAGAGTAAACAGTCCTTAGGGCTTTAGGGGTCATTCTTCATAGTAAGCAGAACATTTAGAATTCTTGTAGGTGGCGAACATTATTGGATCTTAACAGGTGACATGTGGACCAGTCTAAATGGTAAGAAGTAGGCAAGAATTGGTAAGAAGCTGTTATAGGGAGATGGTGAGGTTTATGAGCGAATGGTAAAAAGAGTTCTCTAGGCAACCTATATGGATGAGTGGTAAGGCGTTTGGGAAGCAGTTGTTTTAATTGTGGTTGCTAAGGCCATTTATAAGCGACATAATTGATCATTTATTGTCGATTGTTAAGCTGTCTTTGTAGGTGACTGGTAAGGACTCTAGTATGCTATGGATAAGCAGTGTCTTTCTGCTGTTGTAGGAAGGTGGCTATGGGTGACTGCGTTGACTGTTATAAGCAGGTAAAATATGGACGGCTTTTAAGAAGTGTAAATTTAAGTCTGTCAAGGAGTTTTCATGGGCATATTGTGAGTATCCTATGCAACTGGTAAAGAAAAATAAGAGGCGTCCAGTAAGGAGTCTTTAGCAGCAACTTATAAGAAATCGTAGAATATTTGAAAATAGGCCCTTATGTTAAAGGTAAGCAGTTTAAAACAAGTTAAAAAGCGGTAAGTTCGGCCGGACCAAACTTTGAATACCCTCCACCATTTGGAACGAAGTTGGAAATTTTCAAAAAATAAAATCCTTAAAAAATGCTGTTAAAATTTTAAAAATAGCGAATATAGCCGTTATATTGGGGTCTATACGACATGGACATAAGCCATTACCATATTCAAATTCGAAACTTGAAATAAACGGTGAATAATGTAGCTAAAATCATCAAAATATCGTATATAGGGGGGTACCGTTATATCGGAGCTATGCGAAGACCTGAACCAGCATAGACAATTTTCTGTCACAGGCTATAGTATCCATTACGAACGTCAAATACGACATCTCAAGCAATTTCAGTGGGTATTATACCTAAACTCGTCAAAATACCGAATATAGGAAGGTATACGATGACCTGGACCTGCATAAACAATTTTCTGTCACAGACTGTAGTCCCCATTACGAACTCTAAATACGTAATTTGAAACAGTTCCGGTGAATAATGAAGCTAAAATCATCAAAATACCGAATTTTGGGAGGTACCGTTATATGGGGGCTATACGAAGACATGGACCTGCACAGACAATTTTCTGCCATAGGCTGTAGTATCCATTTCGAACTTCAAAAACCAAATTTGAAACAATTCCGGTGAATAATGTCGCTAAAATAATCAAAATACCGAATATCGGGAGGTACCGTTATATGGGGGCTATATGAACGTGTATATAACGTGGACCTACATGGCCCATTTACGAACTTAACCTGCCTACTGGAAAAATAAACACGTGTGCAAAATTTTAGCCTTTTATCTCAATACTTTTGAAAGATAGCATGAGTACAACAGACGGACAGACAGACAGACGGACATGGCTAAATCGACTTAGAATTTCACAGTGATCAAGAATATGTATACTTTGTTGGGTCTGATATGGGTAATTCGAGGAATGACAAAGTTAATATACCCTCTATAGTATTGTGGAGGGTATAAAAAACAAGTAAGGAGATTGGTAAGCAGTTTTCAAAGATGGCTGACGATTAGTAAGCATTCTTTATAGGTGAATTGTAAGGACTCTTGTATGCTATGGGTAAGGTCTGTTTGCTTTAGGAAGGTTATTATGGGTGACAGCTTTGACTGTTATAAGCAGGGCGTAAGGAGTCTTTACGGGTAAAATATGGATGGCTTAAGAAGTCTAAATTTGAGTCTGTCAAGGTGTTATCATGGGATTATAGTAAGGATATTTATAAGCGATTGGTAAGCGGTTTTCGTAGGGGCATTGTGAGTTTTATAGGAGCCGGTAACGAATATTTTTAGGAGTAATAAAAGAATTTTTTTTTTGTAACTGGCAAAGTGTCTTTTTATGCAAAGATGTAGACGATCGGTAAGCACTCTTTATTGTTGAATGGTAAGTGGTTCTAATAGCCTATTGGTAAGGAATATTTATAGACGATTGGTTAAAAGTTTTTTTTTTTTTAGCTGACTTGTAGACGACTCCCATGGAGTCTTTCAGAAGATTTGTATTGAGTTTTTATGGCCACTTATTAGTCATTCTTAATGATTTTTAAAGTTTTCTGGGTGACTGGGGTAAAGACCTTGGTAAGCACTCTTGATAGGGACCCGTGAGGACGGGTAATTATTTTTTTTGGGCGACTGGTAGGTAGTCTCTAAAGTTGGCTTATAGGTTACATGCAAGTTGTTTTTATTTGTAACTGATAAAGAGGCTTTTTGGGCTATTAGTATGGTCACGTTAAGGCAATTGGTAAGGAATCTAGTAGGTGACTAATAAAAACCTTTTTTTTTAGTTTTTTGGAATAATTGTCAGGTGTTTTATAGGCTACTGGTAATGACTACTTGTACTTTAGGCACCCTTCTTGATAAGTGAGTTTTTTTCATGAGCTTACTGGTAAGGACTTTTATTTGCGATTGGTAAGGAGTCCATATAAGCATCTGGAGAGGTTCCATTACTTTTAATATATATTGTTTTAAGAAAATGATAAGACCACTTGGTAGGGGGTCATAAGACGCGGAACGTAAGGAGTTTGAATATGGAAATACTGCTCTAGAAGGTTCCCAAATTTTACTCTCATTTTGCTATTATCTTACGCACTACAAAACATTTCCGATTGTAAAATTTCATAATGCCGACCTGAGAGATAATCTTGGATAAAAATGACTTAATATTCCCCCTGTGCCGTCACATAACACTCATTAAAACACTTTCAAAATTTAAAGTCATTTGTTTTTCACAAAAATAATTACCCTCGAGCTCTAAGATTCCAGCACTAGATTTAAATCTGAGATTTATAAAAAGGGGTGGGAAATTCCTGTCGCCGTAATAAAATGTCATTTACAAACGATTCGGAACACTTGTAAATGAATCGTTTTAAGGGGAAACATTAAAAAATTACTTTTATTAAAGAGGGTGTAGGGAGGTAGGCAAAAGATGTAATTATGTTGGAGCGCTGTTGGTGGTCATTACATTTTTTAAAGTCATTCGTAATGGCAGCAAAGGAGGGGAGTGTGAAAAATTGAGGAATATTTTTTTACATTTTTTGGAAAGTATGAGGGGATGAGGGGATACGGCATGTGGGGAAGCATTCCTCACAGTATGAGGAAGTACTCCTCATGGTCTGAGGAAATATTCCTTATAGTATGAGAAAATATTCCTGATAGTATGAGGAACTATTCCTCATAGTACGAGGAAGTATCCCATAGTACGGGGAAGTATTCCTCAAAGTCGGATGAAGTTTTCCTCATGGTTTAGGAAGTATTCCTTATGGTCTGAGGAAGTACTCCTTAGAGTATGAGGAAGTAGTTCTCATACATGTAGGAAGTATTCCTCATAGTTTGGGGATGCATTCCTCAAAGTCTGAGGAAGTATTCCTCATAGTATGAGGAATATTCCTCATAGCCTGTGGAAGTATTCCCCATAGTATGAGGAAGTTATCCTTATGGTATGACGAAGTATTCCTTATAGTATGAGGAAGTATTCCTCATAGTTTGAAGAACTATTCCTCATAGTTTGAAGAGCTATTCCTCATAGTATGAGGATTTATTCCTAAAAGTATGAGAAAGTATTCCTCACAGTATGAGGAAGTATTCCTCATGGTCGGGGGAAGTATTCTCCATAGTATGATGAAGTATTCCTCATAATTTAAGGACGTTTTCCTCATGGTATGACGAAGTATTCGTTATAGTATGAGGAAGTATTCCTCATAGTATGAGGAAGTATTCCTCATAATTTAAGAACGTTTTCCTCATGGTCTAAGGAAGTATTCCTCATTGTCTAAGGAAGTATTCCTCACAGTATGAGGAAGTAATCTTCATAGTATGAGGAAGTATTCCCCATGGTAATTTGACAAAGTCTTTCTCATCCGTTGGGGAAGTATTCCCCATTCTTAAATGAGGTATATCCCAGCCTATGGAAATGTATTCCTCTTCCATTAAGGGAAGTATTCCTTAAACCAAGAGGAAGTATTTCTTAATACTATTTGTTTTCATCCCTTTTTGGGCAAGTATTCGCTTTAATCATCATCCTCACCTCGTATGGACTTAATTTCCCCATTTCCAACATTAAAACTCGCACTTCTCTAATGCCACTTACAAAACGCTATTTTCCACTTTTGTTTTCTTTTCATAAAAAAGCAAAACTCAAACACCCTCCGAAAAATTGTTGTCATCTTGGATTCATTAAATTTTTCCTCAAAAGTCAACATTAGTAGCATTTTTGTGTTGTTTTCTGAAAATAACAAACAAAACAAAAGTGACGCCGATGATGATGAAAGGCCCTTCGAAATATGTCAGATTGGTGGGAGGGGAGAAGGGGTTATGACTAAAATAAACACATTTTTGTAATAACTTTTAATTTCATTGAGCCAGAGAAATATGCCGCCGACGACGACAACGACGACTTTCTTTCTGTCAGGTTTTTTAGTGTCAAGCATAGGCTCCTCCACACTTCGGTTGCTTCAGTTCCCAGTTTTTTTTTATTTTTTTTTTTAAATTCCCAAATGGTTGATTTTCTGGGGAACCCAGCAAAGGTCGGCGAAACGTACAAGGTAGTTCGTCTTCTACCTTTGGAGGTGTAATAAGGTAGGGAGGGGAGGTTAGTATGGGTGCTAAAATAATTTTGGTTCATACATACACATTGTTTCAAAGACGAGGGGAAGTCACGTCGATGCCTGCATGGAATTCCATTTAGTAGGGACAGCAGGGCAAGTCTTTAGCCCGATTTTCCAGTACTTCAAAAGAAAAGAAAGAGGCCCACTTAGTCGATGGACAAAGAAAAGGGTCAGTGCAATTAAAGTTTTAAAGCGACAGCCAGCCATCCAATCAAGCCGGTGAAGAAAAATGTGCAAACAAGCAGGGCAGCCACCTCGTCCCTTCCTCCCGTCTATCTACAATTTATAATGGCTGGGAAGAAACAACCGACACATTAGCTAAAAGGTGGCCGCCCCGCACACACACATTATGGTCAAGTAATTTGATGGTGGGGGTGTGGGGGAAATATGAGCTATTGTTTAGTAGCCGTTGTATGCAGCAGAGGGGGGACCTACCCTAACATTTAAGTTTATCTATTTTTCTCCCTCTCCCACCAAAAAATGGTCATTTATTTTGTGTGTCTGTTTGATGTTTATCCGTCATTGCTATATGAGGCTCTGGCGTTAATGCATCCATCCAACTTCATTATCGGCGTTAATTCGTTTTTTTTTTTTTTTTGGTTCGGGCATTTGTTTATCAATGTCATAAAGCGAAAGTGTTAAATTTCTTTTTCGCTTTTCATTATTCATCAGAAAAAATGATATTTTTTTTAACAAGTTGGTGATTATTAAGGCAAGGCGAGCTTTTGTCTCTAAATTTGTATACGAATTGTTCACACGCTTATCAGGTTACTTTGATTATCGAAATCTTATCGCGGGTTTCAGGCATTAGATTAGAGCTATTGCATTCTCTGGTTGTTGTTTATGCAATTTGTTAAACAATGATTGATTGGTTTTACGATTTGGAGTTTAGATATTTAAAAATGTTGGGGGAGGAGTTCGGAGTTAAGTTTTTCATGAGAGAATGATCAAGTCACTATAAATGAGGAAAATTTGTTCAATACAATGCTGAATCATTGGAAACTTTAAGGGAAGATTCCTCAAACTATGAGGAGGTGTCCCCCGTACTATGATGACGTTCTCCACATAACATGAGGAAGTACCCTCACACTAGGAGAAAGCATACCTAATATTATAAGGTAGTATTTTCCATAGTTTGAGGAGGGAGTATACCTCATACTGGGAGGGAGTATTCGTCACACTAAGGGGAAGTATTACTCAAACTATGAGAAATTATTACTCAACCTGTGGGCAAGTATTCCCCATACTTTAGAGAAGTATATCCGACATTATGAGGAAGCATATCGCTCTCTTTGAGGAGGAAATAGTCATCATACTGTGAATAAGTATTCCTCATTCTATAAGGAAGTATTCTTCATACAAGGATGAATTCCTCATGGTAAAAGGAAGTACTCCTCATATCATGAGGAAGTGTCCCACCTATTATGATGCTGTTTTCCTCGTCATATGAGGAAGTATTCCTCATACTATGTCAAGTTATTATTCATACTGTGAGGAAGTTTTCGTCGTTCTATGATTAAGTTTTCTTCGTCATATGGTGAGGTATTATTCTTCATTCCAAGAGGAAGAATTCCTCATATTTTAATGAACTATTCCTCATGCCAAGAGGAAGTACTCCTCATACCCTCAGGAAGTATCCTGAGGAAATATTATTTGTTTTATGGGGAAGTAGTTATAATTGTATGTGTAAGTATTCCTCATTCAATGGGGAAGTTTTCATCATACTGTGGGGAAATTGTCATCCTAAGACTTTCGGATTATTGCGAACTATTGCTCAGGAAATTGATGGTCAGTTCTCAGCGAATTCTATTAGAACTCATTACGTAATGGATGCGAAGTCACAAATTAGTAAGTAGGAAGTCATTACTCTGCAACTGAAGTAAGTCATTATTTTGGATGTAAGAAGTTCGGAGAATAATAAGTTTTCTCAGCTTAGAAAAGGTTATTACCTGAAAAGATAAAAGTCATTACTCTTCTAATGAAAAGTCCTTACATTGGCTGTGTTAGGTAATTACTCAGGGAATGAGAAGTCTTTACTCAAGTAAGTGCTGAAGAAACGTTAAGTCTTTATTACTCAGAAAAGAGAAGAGTAAATATTCAGAGAATGACCAGCGATTACTTCGAATATAAGAAGACATTACTTTAACATTGATAAATCATTACACAGGGATTAACGATTCATTGGAAGTGGGTTAAAAAACTTAGCTGAGATGTGATAATGATGAGATCGAATGAGAAGTGATAACTCACGAATGGGAAGTCATTACTTAGAAGAGGAGAAGTCATTGCTTTTGGAATGAGAATTTATATTTCATGGAATTATAGGTCATTACTCCGAGGACGAGGAGGAAAACAGGGTTTATTTAGACAATAGCAAAGAAATTTGTAGCTCATAATCAAGAAATAACTTATGACTCAAGGAATGGGGACTCATTATTGAGGAATGATGAAATCATTATTCAGGTAATGACATTGTTATACACATTAAACAAGAAGTCATTACATATGCTATGATGAGTCATTACATAGAGAATAAGTATAGGGTATTAAAAGTCATTACTCATTGCCACTATAACTCAAAAAATAAGAAGTCCTTGCTTCGGGAATGGGAGGAGATAAGACAATACTTCGGAAGTGAGAAGCCTTCATTTCGGAAATTGGAAATCGTTACTCATGAAATGCGAATTCATTACCCTAATAATGAAATATTATTACTCAAGTAAGAAGTCATTACATAGAGAATAATTCATTATGTTTATTTGAGGTCACTAAAAGGAAACTCATTACTCATGCATGGTGAAGTCTTTACCAAGAGAGAATGAATAAGAGAATTACTTGGAGAAGTCATTACTAAGGTCATGAAAATTCATTACTCAAAGTGTGCACAAGTTCAGGGAACTCTTTACTTATGGAGAAGAGAATATAAAAAGAAATAAAAAAAAGACCTCTCAAGAATAAGAACTCATTACTTAGGTGATGAAATGTTACCACTTTGGTAATGATAAATCATAAAGTGATAGAATCTGAAGTCACTTAATTCGGAAGTATGATGAAATTCCTCTGGTAATGAGATGCCATTGATAAGTCATAATTTAGAGGATGAGAAGTCATTGATCTGGTAATGATATGATTACTCAGACATTACGAAAAGAATACGTTTTCTCTCAAGTATTGCGCAGCTATTACTAAATAAATGGAAATCCTTACTCGGGGCATACGAATCGCTGCTAAGTGAATCAGTAAAGTAATTACTTTTGGTGTATGTTGTCTTACCTCAAGGAATCCGAAGACCTCATTACTGCAGGCATTGAAATTTCGCTACTACTCAAGAAATGAAAAATCATTGTTCAGGGAATGGAGTTTGGGACGTTTCTAGTTAGGAAATAAAAAGGCATTACTGAGGGAACCAAAGTCATTATTTAGTGACTCCGAAGTTATTACTAAAGAAATGAATTGCGACTTCTTGGACAGTTTAAAGGTATTTAGTTCAAAAGTCAATACTTTGGAATTGAAAAGACATTACTCAGGCAATGAGAAGTCATTACTCAGATAATGAAAATGTCCTTACTTTGGGACTGAAAAGCCATTACCAAAAAGTTTAGTATGTAAATGCAGGAATGTGTTGGTCATTTCTCAGGCAATGAGATGTCATTACTTAGGTAATGACAAGTCCTTACCTTGGAACTGAGAAGTCATTACTAAAGAAGTTGAGTATGTTTATGCCGGAATGTGTTAGGGGGTTGTCTTTCTCCCTTCTCTATCTAAAATAAAATTTTTTTGGCTGCCTTATTCATAAATTTGGCGGTATTGTCCCGGCAAAAATACTCATTACAAATCTGCTTACCAACCTATTATTTTAACAAGTAGTTCTTTTTTTGGTCACTAAAAACTGATCCGATAAGTATTTATTTATCAACTTTTAGTGTCCACAACATTACCACTCATTTTGTGCCACATGTCCTTCTTAAAATCATGAATTTGTAACCAGATTTGTAAGGGTTTTTTTCTCAAATTTTTTCAAACCACTTTTATCAAATTTATCTTAGTCACTCAAAATAAATGATTTCCTTCGTAATACTTCACTTCTCATAAAAGAAAAATGATTGCAAAATGATTTTCTTTTAATTGCCACTTTTCATTGTGGGAGTTTACCATTGAAGATGTGACATTCGAAATTTTCCATTTCGTTTGGCAGTAATTATTACCAGCTCTAAATGTCTCCCCACCAACAAAGATAACAATTTTGTCTTGTCCCTAATAACAATTTTGTCTGTGTCTCTAAAAGAAAGCAATTTTCGGTCTATTTATTTTTGATTTTAGATTATAAGTTTCTGCTATTTCCATTTGATTTCATCTCCAACTAATTTTCTTGACATTTTCTTTTTTTTCTCTCCTTCTTTTGCAGGTAAGTTTATTTTCTAAGATTCAATATTTGAATTCAATTACAAATGTGTAAGTAAGTAGCTTAAGCGCTCGAAGAACCAGAAGCATTTCCCAAAGGAGGAGGAGGTTGAGGATAACCACAAATCAAAACTGGAAGATCTTGACATTTGTGGTCACAATATTAAGCCTTCTGGTCATGGTTTGCCATTTGGTTTTCTCCCTCTTCTTCTTTTTGCCTATGGAAAATTTTCCATTAATGAAAAAAACCAAGATTACATTTTCTTATTATTTTTAAATAGGAGAAGAAGAAGATAATGAAAAAAAAAACTAATTCCCAACAATGTAATCCAACAACTTTTCCCATTTAAATGTCGTAAATCCTCTAAAGCTTGACTCCATTTTTTTCTATCTCTCGGCGACTTTATGACAATGCCAATGTTGGAGCTACGAAAAAAGGTGGTGTAGTGGCGTGGCACCCAACACCAAACATCCTATTAAGAAATAACTAATCAGAGGCCAAGCAAAAAATTAACAGCATGCTGCTGCTGCTCCACTGTGACGGACGTCAAGAGCAACAAGCAGACGGCCGGACGGACATGGCAAAAAACAATATATATTTTACAAACGACTAATTGCAAATGATAATTGAGATATTGGCTGCTGATAGACACGGCCAAGACGCCAAAAAGACCACAGAAAAACAGTCGACAATCTTGGCTTCTTTAATCGCCAACAATATGACAACAACATGAAACAGATCGAGAAAAGTCTTTGCAGGAAAAAAAAAACGCACAAAAAATATCTAGCTTTTTTTTTGTATGTGATAGATAACCATTAGAGATGAAAAAAATCAAATTAAATATTGGCTGGAAAATAGGCAAATGCCAAGAAATCTCATTAGGAGGCTTGTCACAATGGGGGAGATTTTTGGGGAATTTGGGAATTTTGAGGTAACTGTGTCTGGAAAGGAGGAGGAAATTTTTATAGAATGGCTCCCAATTTAACAGGCAATGAATGTATTCCTCAGATAAATTAAAAATCAGTTGTCCTACGGCAGGTGTGAATGCTTCGAAGGACATAAGTAAGATAGAAGTGATTCCTCGGTAAGCAAAAAATATGCGCCAGAGTAAACAAGACAGAAGAAATCCCTTCCCAGAGTGCAAAAAAGAAATTGTGTCATAATGGCGCCCAATTGAAAGACAATAAATGAATTCTCCAAAAAATTAAAGATCAGTCGTCCTACAAGGCAGAATGCTCTGAAGGTCATAAGTAAGATAAGAGTGTTTCCTCGGTAAGCAAAAAGATGACCCAGGGTAAGCAAGAAATAAGAGATCCCTTCCCAGAATGCAAATAATCATCACTCACCATTACAGATGGAAAAATCAAGTTTTTTCAGGCTGGAAAATGGGCAAATGCCAAGAAAGCTTATTAGGAAGCCTGTCTCAATGGGGGGGGGGATTTTTGGGGTATTTGAAAATTTGAGGTAACTTTATGTTGGAAAGGTGAAGAAATTATTATAGAATGGCGCCCAATTGAATAGACAATAAATGTATTCCTCAGAAAAATTCAAAAATCAGTCGTCCTACAGAAGATAATGCTCTGAAGGGCAAAAGTAAAATAGAAATGATTCCTCGGTAAGCAAAAAAAAAACACCCCGGGGTAAGCAAGAAATAAGAAATCCCTTCCCAGAATGCAAATAAGAAATTGTGTCAGAATGGCGCCCAATTGAATACGCAATGAATGTATTCCTCAAAAAAATTTAAAATTAGTCGTCCTACAATGAAGAATGCTCTGAAGGGCATAAGTAAGATAAGAGTGTTTCCTCGGTAAGCAAAAAAATGCCCCAGGGTAAGCAAAAAAAGAGATTCCTTCCCAGAAAGCAAATAATCATAACTCACCATTAGAGATGGAGAAATCTAATTGAATACGGGCTGGAATACCAAGAAATCTCATTAGGAGGCTTATCACAATGGAGGAGATTTTGGAGGTATTTGGAAATTTTGAGGTAACTTCTTCTGGCGCCCAATTTAACAGGCAATGAATGTATTCCTCAGAAAAATTAAAAATCAGTTGTCCTACAGCAGGGGAGAATGCTCTGAAGGACATATGTAAGATATAAGTAATTCCTCGGTAAGCAAAAAAGAAGCCCCAGAGTAAGCAAGAAAGAAGAAATCCCTTCCCAGAATGCAAATAGGAAATTGTTACAGAATGGCGCCCAATTTAACAGGCAATGAATGAATTCTCAGAAAAATTAAAAATCAGTCGTCCTACAAGGCAGAATGCTCTGAAGGGCATAAGTAAGATAAGTGTGATTCCTCGGTAAGCAAAATGATTACCCAGGGTAAGCAAGAAAGAAGATATCACTTCCCAGAATGCTAATAATCATCACTCACCATTAGAGATAGAAAAATTAAATTAAATTCGGTCTGGAAAACAGGAAAATACCAAGGAATCTCATTAGGAGGCCTGTCACAGTGAGGGAGATTTTGGGGGCATTTGGAAATTTGGAGGTAACTTCATTTTTTAGAAAAATCGAAGAAATTTCAACAGAATGGCGCCCAATCGAATAGGCAATAAATGTATTCCTCAGAAAAATTCAAAAATCAGTCGTCCTACAGGGGAGAATGTACTGTAGGGCATATGTAAGATATAAGTTATTCCTCGGTAAGCAAAAAATATGCCCCAGAGTAAACAAGAAATAGGAAATCCCTTCCCAGAATGCAAATAAGAAATTGTTACAGAATGGCGCCCAATAGAGTAGGTAATGATTGTATTCCTCAGAAAAATTAAAAAATCAGTCGGATTACAGGGGTGAATGCTCTAAGGGGCATAAGTAAGATATAAGTGATTCCTCGGTAAGCAAAAAGATGACCCAGGGTAAGCAAGAAAGAAGATATCCCTTCCCAGAATGCAAATAATCATCACCCACCATTAGAGATGAAAAAATCAAATTAAATACAAGATATTTTCCATCCACAGATGCCAAGAAATCTAATTAGTAGGCTTGAAACAATGGAGAGAGTTTTGGGTCTCCGGGAATTTTAGGATAAATTTACGTTAGGAAAGAGGGCAGAAATTGCTATAGAATGGTGCCCAATTGAATAGGCAATGAATGTATTCCTCAGGAAATTAAAAATCAATGCTTCTACAGTTCTGAGCCAGGGGTGAATACTATGAAGGGAATCCCTTCTTAATAATGAGAGAATATTTAAAAAAAAAATAAAATCCGTTAAAAATTCCTTTTATATCTTAAAAATACCGAATGTAGACGTTATATTAGGGCCTATGCATAGGCAACTTTTGTCATAAGCCATTACAATATTCAATAAAAATTTAAATGATCAAAATACCTATATCGGGAGGTACCGTTATATGGGGGCTATACGAAGACGTGGACCTGCATAGACAATTTTCTGTCTTAGGCTGTAGTATCCATTACGAACTTCAAAGACCAATTTTGGAACATTTCCGGTGAATAATGGCGGTTAAATCGCCAAAAAACCGAAAGAAGGGACGTACCATTATATGGGGCCTATACGAAAACGTGGACCTACATGGACCCATTTTCAATACCAAAAGTCCTGCAGACATACACACATTTGAGTAAAATTTTATCAACCTAAAATCAACCCCAGACGGACGGACATCGCTAAATCGATGTCTAAAATGTATATTTCGAGGTGTTACAAACAGTATGACAAACTTAATATACCCTCCATACCATGGTGGAGGGTATAAAAAGGGGTTGGGTCTCGAAATTAATATAGAATTTAAGGGTTATCCCTTAACTCATACCTTACTTAGTAATGACATTTTGTTGACTACACACTAAAAACCGACATAATATGTTTTTCTTCTCATTTTCGAGGAGTCGAGTAACCTGCAATAGTCCTTATTTCAATGACAACCCATTACCTCACCCCTTACCCACTGCTGAAATTTTGCTTACAACTGTTATAAATAACCTCTGGATGCTTCTTTATATTTTCCCAGTTCAGTTATTAAAAAGGGATTGGGTCTCGAAATTAATTTAGAATGTAATAGTTGCTCCTTACTTCATACCTTACTTAGCAATGAGATTTTGTTTACTACACACTAAAAAACGAACTCATATTTTTTCTCATTTTCGAGGAATTGAGTAATGTTTCCAACTGGTAACCTGCAAAGGTTATTATTTCAATAACAACCCATTACCCCACACCTTACCCACGGCTGAAATTTTGCTTACAACTGTTATAAATAATCTCTAGATGCTTCTCTTTTTTTTCTAAGTTCAGATATTAAAAAGGAGTTGGGTCTCGGAAAGAATATTGAATTTAAGGGTTGCTCCTTACCTCAAACCTTACTTAGTAATGAGAAATTCTTTACAACACAATAAAAAACCGACATAATATTTTTTCCTATTTTCGAAGAATTAAGTAACGTTTCTAACTGGTAGCCTGCAAAGGTTATTATTTCAATAACAACCCATTACCCAACACCTTACCCACGGCTGAAATTTTGCTTACAACTGTTATAAATAACCTCTGGATGCTTCTTTATATTTTTCCCAGTTCAGACATTAAAAAGGGGTAGGGTCTCGAAATGAATATAGAATGTAATGGTTACTCCTTACTTCATACCTTACATAGTAATGAGATTTTGTTTACTACACACTAAAAAAATACATCATATATATATTTTTTTTTTCATTTTCGAAGAATTAAGTAACGTTTCTAACTGGTAGCCCGCAAAGGTCATTATTTCAATAAAAACCCATTACCCCACACCTTACCCACTGCTGAAATTTTGCTTACAACTGTTATAAATAGCCTCTGGATACTTCTTTTTTTTCTCAGTTCAGATATTAAAAAGGGATGGGTCTCGAAAAGAATATTGAATTTAAGGGTTGCTCCTTACCTCATACCTTACTTAGTAATGGGAAATTCTTTACAACACAATAAAAACACGACATAATATTTTTTCTTATTTTCGATGAATTAAGTAACGTTTCTAACTGGTAACCTGCAAATGTTATTATTTCAAGAACAACCCATTACCCCACACCTTACCCACTGCTGAAATTTTGCTTACAACTGTTAAATCAGCCTATGGATACTTCTTTCTTTCTCAGTTCAGATATTAAAAAGGGGTTGGGTCTCGAAAAGAATATTGAATTTAAGGGTTGATCCTTACCTCATACCTTACCTTACCCACGGCTGAAATTTTGCTTACAACTGTTATAAATAACCTCTGGATGCTTCTTTATATTATTCCCAGTTCAGATATCAAAAAAGGTTTGGTCTCGAAATTAATATTGAATGCAATGTTTACTCCTTACTTCATACCTTACTTGATAATGAGATTTTGATTTAATATATTTTTTCTCATTTTCGATGAATCGAGTAGCGTTTCTAATTGGTAACCTGCAAAAGTCATTTTTTCAATGGCAACCCATTATCTCACACCTTACCCTTGCTTACAACGATCATAATAATAACCTCGGGATGCCTTTTTTTCATTTTCTTAATTTCAACGAATCCCTGACATTTTTTTTTTATTAAAAAAGATCATCATGGACCTGTTTAAAAATTTTAGGATCATTCCACACTGTTCCAAATGGCATTTCGCTAATAAGGATAGGAGGTCCACTACAAAAAAATCTCATACTCTCCGTTAGTTGCTTTTTTGCCACAACTCATAGAAAAATATCCAGCAAACGTAACATGCTGTGTAGGGTGAGATATCATTTGCCCCAGGGGCGGCAGCACTAGTGAGGCTTTGGCTACCGCCAACGGCCGGCCTATATCTGAAAAAGAAGAAAAAAAAAAACACCAGCAACGAGTAGCACAAAAAAACCTAATTACTTATTACAACAAAACCAAGCACTTGGCGTATAATTACTACTGCCATGCAATACATGAGAGCCAACCCCCCTCTGTGTCGCGATTTTTTCCTCCAATTTTCTTGGCTTTCACAGTTGGCAGATTTACTGTGAAAATTAGTTTAAACTTAGCCAGCCAACCTCCCAACCAGGCAGTCAGCCATTCAGCCAGTCAACCATTGCCACAGTCAATCGTAACTGTCGTTCGTAACGACTAACTACCGCTGCTTGACAACTCGGAAATGTTGGTCGTTGCAATTTGATTGAGCACCCAACACACTCTAACGACAATGGTCCGAATGTGTTTTCGTTTTCTTCCACGACGACGATGACGACCCCCGCTGGAACTTGCCACAAGAGCAACAAAATAATATGCTTTGCAACAAAGACGACGTACAACAACTACGCCGAAGACGACGACGACGAACACGATTGTAATTTGAAGACAACAGCAGCAATGACCATGTTGCTTGATCGCTTTGCGGTTTGGCTTAAAGACAAGCCAGCATTTGTTGTTTGTGTGTTGTCTGAAGAGACAATAATCTGCTGCCACACGAGACACACAACAGCCTGTAAATCCTAACCTTTAGTAGCGTTGGGTTGTTACTCGGAACATTGTTGGATTACACACACAGCCTAGCTGGCCTGCCTGCCTGGCTGGCTGACTGGATGGCTAACGGACTAGCTGTGTAGTCAAATTGAGGAGGCTTTTAAACGTCAACTGTTGCCCGATGTAATAATGCGCCGAGAGTGTTCCATCTGTTGGAAGAATGATTACCTCGCGGTTGTTAATAAAAGGATTTACACTCGAAGAAAAATGTTAGTTGAACGTACTTTTTTGGCCGAATAGGATAATTAGGAAGCTTTATATCCGCTTTATCCGATATTATCCAAAATGGATTAATTTTATCCGAAAATTATAAATTTTATCCAACTGTGGATATTTTATTCAACCATGGATAAATATTATATTATCCAAATGTGGATAATTGTTATCCAAACGTGGATAATTATTATCCAAACGTGGATAATTATTATCCAAACGTGGATAATTATTATCCAAACGTGGATAATTATTATCCAAACGTGGATAATTATTACCCAAACGTGGATAATTATTATCCCGACGTGGATAACGTAGATAATTATTATCCAAACGTGGATAACGTGGATAATTATTATCCAAACTTGGATAATTATTATCCAAACGCGGATAATTATTATCCATAAGTGGATAATTATAATACAGACGTGGATAACGTAGATAATTATTATCCAAACGTGGATAACGTGGATAATTATTATCCAAACGCGGATAATTATTATCCATAAGTGGATAATTATAATACAGACGTGGATAACGTAGATAATTATTATCCAAACGTGGATAACGTGGGTAATTATTATCCAAACGTGGATAACGTGGATAACTATTATCCAAACGTGGATAACGTGGATAATTATTATCCAAACGTGGATAATTATTATCCAAACGTGGATAATTATTATCCAAACGCGGATAATTATTATCCAAAAGTGGATAAATATAATCAAGACGTGGATAACGTAGATAATTATTATCCAAATGTGGATAACGTGGGTAATTATTATCCAAACGCGGATAACGTGAATAATTATTATCGAAACGCGGATAACGTGGATAATTTTTATCCAAACGTGGATAATTATTATCCAAACGTGGATAATTATTATCCAAACGTGGATAATTATTATCCAAACGTGGATGATTATTATCCAAACGTGGATAATTATTATCCAAACGTGGATAATTATTATCCAAACGTGGATAATTATTATCCAAACGTGGATAATTATTATCCAAACGTGGATAATTATTATCCAAACGCGGATAATTATTATCCAAACGCGGATAACGTGGATAATTATTATCCAAACGTGGATAATTATTATCCAAACGCGGATAATTATTATCCAAACGCGGATAACGTGGATAATTATTACCCAAACGCGGATAACGTGGATAATTATTATCCAAACGTGGATAACGTGAATAATTATTATCGAAACGCGGATAACGTGGATAATTTTTATCCAAACGTGGATAATTATTATCCAAACTTGGATAATTGTTATCCAAACTTAGATAATTGTTATCCTAGCGTGGATAACTATTATCTAAACGAATTATATTCCAAAATTATTATCCAGACCAGGATAATTATTATCCAAACGTGGATAATTATTATCCAAACTTGGATAATTATTATTTAAACGTGGATAATTATTATCCAAACGTGGATAACGTGGACAATTATTATCCAAAGGTGGATAATTATTATCCAGACTTAGATAATTATTATCCAAACATGGATAATTATTATCCAGACTTAGATAATTCTTATCCAAATGTGGATAATTTTTATCCAAAATGCGGATAATTATTATCCAAATGCTGATAATTATTATCCAAACATGAACAATTTTCCGAAGGAGGGTAATTATTATCCAAACATGGATAATTATTCAGACTTATGGATAACTGATTAATTTAACTATTTTTTTCCTCGAGTGTATTACCTTGTTAGACTTTTTTTCTAATAAAGTTGGTGTATTTTTAAAGACTTATTTTGTCTCGCTTTGCTGTCGTCTGCAACGACGAGTCTTCAGTCAGCAACTATTTATGCGTTGGTTGCCAACAATTCAATGCAATTCCGCCAAGTAGAGTTGGCCAAAAACTAATGACGGTCTGTGTTGTCTGCCATAAAAAGGTGTTGTCTGACAAGGTGACACCCAAGTGAGTGCTGCCAGTAGTGCATACAGTTCAAACGCCTGTCGCTCTGTCGTCCATCTTGCCGTCTGTCCACCCATCCTCCTGCCATGGATTTATTGCCGCTGCTGCCTAAGGCTTCCCAAGACTAGGAGATTTTTTCTTTCTCGAATTGTCTCGCTGTGCGCATAGAAGTCATGTAAACTAAAGCCTGCTGCCAACGAATGTCCTCACAACTGGGCCAAAGTAGTCCATCACTTTTTATATGGCTCCGAGTATTGTGTAGCAGTTTCTGCCGGACCATAACCAATGAATTTTAATATTAATAGATTCGGATAACCATTCATTCAGTCATTCATTGATGGTCTTTCTGGACATTGTAGTGGCAGTCTGGAGTCTGTCAGAGTACGTCTTACCTTGTCTTAGGAAGTCTGTGGCAACAATTTCATTACATGGCCCGGTAAATGGCCAACATTTTTCACACATGTATCCAGTAGTTGGTGTGGAAAAGCGTTCGCCACTTTGGGGTTTTTTTTATCCATTTCACTCTCGGGAAAGCTAAATGCAGTGGTGGCCTCCAGAAGGCTGTGGAGATTGATTTTCATTTTTCATTTATGACAATTTTTTTTTTGCTTCCCGCTGATCGCAAATAACGAGCAGCCAGCTGGTGGTGGTAATGGCTAGGAGCCAGCCTCTTGGCCATAGGCCCCACTCCACAATTTAAGCGCCACTCAATAATTCATGGCCTAAGGCAAGGTAACCAATACCAGGGAGGGAGGGGTAGGAGTATGACTTTAATGATGTTTTGTGTTTTTCGAGTCGATTTTTTTGCTGATCTCTTGAAACGATTGCTGCTCCGCTTGTTTTTTGCTGGCCATAACTAGAAATTAAATTAATTGTAACACATGTTTTAATTAATTTACCATCATAACGATTTTTTTGCTGTCGCTGCTGCTGTTTTGGGATGTTCGATTAATTGATCGAATGGCTTCACAATTTAATTGTGGCAATTACACAGAAATAGAGTGGCTTGCACAGGCGGATTGTTGTTATTTCGATTGGAATTTTTATTGATTGGCGTGATATTGGAATGCATTTTGGAAAAAAAAAGTGGTCGTTAATTGGGAACCCACACCGAAGAGATTGGTTGTTGGTTTTATAAATGATTCATACATGTGGGAAGACAGAAGGCTAGTCTTCTCAGAGAAGGCCAAAAGATTTTCCCATACAAGAATAACAGGTATTCTCATGGAAAAATATTAGAATGAGTTCTCATAGAAGACCAGAAGGTCTTCGCACATAAGACCAAAAGGTCTCCCCATATAAAAGACCTGAAGGTCTTCTCATAGAAGACCTGAAGGTATTTTCATAGAAGGCCTGAAGGTCTTCCCATAAAAGGCCTCAATCTCTTCCCGAAGAAACCAGAAGGTCTTCTCATAGAAGGCCAGAAGGTCTTCTCTTAGAAGGCCAGAAGTTCTTCTCTTAGAAGGCCAGAAGGTCTTCTCTTAGAAGGCCAGAAGGTCTTCTCACAGAAGGTCAGAAGGTCTTCTCCTAGAAGAGCTGAAGGTCTTCTCATAGAAGAGCTGAAGGTCTTCTCATAGAAGAGCTGAAGGTCTTCTCATAGAAGAGCTGAAGGTCTTCTCATAGAAGAGCTGAAGGTCTTCTCATAGAAGAGCTGAAGGTCTTCTCATAGAAGAGCTGAAGGTCTTCTCATAGAAGAGCTGAAGGTCTTCTCATAGAAGAGCTGAAGGTCTTCTCATAGAAGAGCTGAAGGTCTTCTCATAGAAGAGCTGAAGGTCTTCTCATAGAAGAGCTGAAGGTCTTCTCATAGAAGAGCTGAAGGTCTTCTCATAGAAGAGCTGAAGGTCTTCTCATAGAAGAGCTGAAGGTCTTCTCATAGAAGAGCTGAAGGTCTTCTCATAGAAGAGCTGAAGGTCTTCTCATAGAAGAGCTGAAGGTCTTCTCATAGAAGAGCTGAAGGTCTTCTCATAGAAGAGCTGAAGGTCTTCTCATAGAAGAGCTGAAGGTCTTCTCATAGAAGAGCTGAAGGTCTTCTCATAGAAGAGCTGAAGGTCTTCTCATAGAAGAGCTGAAGGTCTTCTCATAGAAGAGCTGAAGGTCTTCTCATAGAAGAGCTGAAGGTCTTCTCATAGAAGAGCTGAAGGTCTTCTCATAGAAGAGCTGAAGGTCTTCTCATAGAAGAGCTGAAGGTCTTCTCATAGAAGAGCTGAAGGTCTTCTCATAGAAGAGCTGAAGGTCTTCTCATAGAAGAGCTGAAGGTCTTCTCATAGAAGAGCTGAAGGTCTTCTCATAGAAGAGCTGAAGGTCTTCTCATAGAAGAGCTGAAGGTCTTCTCATAGAAGAGCTGAAGGTCTTCTCATAGAAGAGCTGAAGGTCTTCTCATAGAAGAGCTGAAGGTCTTCTCATAGAAGAGCTGAAGGTCTTCTCATAGAAGAGCTGAAGGTCTTCTCATAGAAGAGCTGAAGGTCTTCTCATAGAAGAGCTGAAGGTCTTCTCATAGAAGAGCTGAAGGTCTTCTCATAGAAGAGCTGAAGGTCTTCTCATAGAAGAGCTGAAGGTCTTCTCATAGAAGAGCTGAAGGTCTTCTCATAGAAGAGCTGAAGGTCTTCTCATAGAAGAGCTGAAGGTCTTCTCATAGAAGAGCTGAAGGTCTTCTCATAGAAGAGCTGAAGGTCTTCTCATAGAAGAGCTGAAGGTCTTCTCATAGAAGAGCTGAAGGTCTTCTCATAGAAGAGCTGAAGGTCTTCTCATAGAAGAGCTGAAGGTCTTCTCATAGAAGAGCTGAAGGTCTTCTCATAGAAGAGCTGAAGGTCTTCTCATAGAAGAGCTGAAGGTCTTCTCATAGAAGAGCTGAAGGTCTTCTCATAGAAGAGCTGAAGGTCTTCTCATAGAAGAGCTGAAGGTCTTCTCATAGAAGAGCTGAAGGTCTTCTCATAGAAGAGCTGAAGGTCTTCTCATAGAAGAGCTGAAGGTCTTCTCATAGAAGAGCTGAAGGTCTTCTCATAGAAGAGCTGAAGGTCTTCTCATAGAAGAGCTGAAGGTCTTCTCATAGAAGAGCTGAAGGTCTTCTCATAGAAGAGCTGAAGGTCTTCTCATAGAAGGCCTGAAGGACTTCTCATAGAAGAGCTGAAGGTCTTCTCATAGAAGGCCTGAAGGTCTTCTCATAGAAGGCCTGAAGGACTTCTCAAAGAAGGCCTAAAGGCCTTCCCAAAGAATAACAGAAGATCTTCCCAAAGAAGGCCAGAAGGTCTTCTCACAGAAGGTCAGAAGGTCTTCTCCTAGAAGAGCTGAAGGTCTTCTCATAGAAGGCCTGAAGGACTTCTCAAAGAAGGCCTAAAGGCCTTCCCAAAGAATAACAGAAGATCTTCCCAAAGAAGGCCAGAAGGTCTTCCCGAAGAAGGACAGAAGATCTTCTCATAGAGGAGCTGAAGGTCTTCTCATAGAAGACCAGAAGGTCGGTCTTCTCATAGAAGACCAGAAGGTCGGTCTTCTCATAGAAGACCAGAAGGTCGGTCTTCTCATAGAAGTCCAGAAGGTCGGTCATCTCATAGAAGTCCAGAAGGTCGGTCATCTCACAAAAGTTCAGAAGGTCGGTCATCTCACAGAAGTCCAGAGGGTTTTCTTCTCATAGAAGAGACCAGAAGGTCGGTCTTCTCATAGAAGAGACCAGAAGGTCGGTCTTCTCATAGAAGACCAGAAGGTCGGTCTTCTCATAGAAGACCAGAAGGTCGGTCTTCTCATAGAAGACCAGAAGGTCGGTCTTCTCATAGAAGACCAGAAGGTCGGTCTTCTCATAGAAGACCAGAAGGTCGGTCTTCTCATAGAAGACCAGAAGGTCGTTCTTCTCATAGAAGACCAGAAGGTCGGTCTTCTCATAGAAGACCAGAAGGTCGGTCTTCTCATAGAAGCCTCGAAGGTCTTCTCATAGAAGACTCGAAGGTCTTCTCATAGAAGACTCGAAGGTCTTCTCATAGAAGAGGCCAGAAGGTCTTCTCATAGAAGAGGCCAGAAGGTCATCCCATAGAAGACCAGAAGGTCTTCGCGTAGAAGATCTTCCCGAAGAGGCCCAAAAGGTCTTCTCAAGGAAGAGCAGAAGGGTTTCTCATAGAAGAGCAGAAGATGTTCTCACAGAAGGCCAGAAGGTCTTCCCATAGAAGAGCAGAAGGTCTTCGCGTAGAAGACCAGAGGATCTTCCTGAAGAAGGCCAGAAGGTCTTTCCGTAGAAGGCCAGAATGTCTTCCCATAAAAGGTCTCATATAAGACAAAGAATGGTTTCGACCGTTAATCACTCAGTTTGAAGTACATATTCGGACTCTGTAACCTTTACTGGAGCATTTGTTGTGTTTGGTTATTGTTGTTGTTATTATTGTCGTATTTTCAATGTTGTTTTCAAAATTCACTCTTCACTCTGACATTGGAATACAAAAATATCATAATTTTCGAGCAATGTTTGTGTGAACCTACATTGGCCCCCTAGAGTCCTGAGGTGGAGAGACAGAAGAAGAAAAAAAAAGCAGGCAACGATTCGAAAATTTACCACATAATTGTCTTTAATATGGTTATTATTGAGATTAAAAATTCATTACTTTCTTTTTTTTCGTCGTCAATTTTCGTTGGAGTTGAGTTGCCGGGTGGACTGATGGATGGATAGATGAATGGATGAATGGCTGATTGGCTTAGCTGTCATGTGGTGGACACACATTTTGAGAGTCCCGAATAGTCAACAAAAAACAACAACAAACGTCAATAGACACAGACGGCATGCCAATTTTCAAATTCATAAATCGTCGCAACAATGGAGCTATGAACCGGACGGACAGACTAACGCTTTGGAGGATTGATTTGTCGTTTCGTTTGTTTGGAGAAAAGATTGATTACGGCCTCCATTGCAAATGACTGCATTATGTTTTAGTTAATGTTCCTCCTCTCGATTTATTGATAGTTTATTATTGTCAAATTACCTGAGAGTTGTCTGGTGGATAATGAACCCGACAAGGCTGCCGGCGATGGCAGTGGCTATGGCCGGGGCTGCTGCCGAAGACAATCAAAGAGATAATAATTTTGTCATTTTGTTGCCATTGAATATCATATCGGGCACGACTAAATGGTGGATTTGAAGTGGAAAATTGTTGTTGTATTTGTTGCTGTTGTTGTCGACAGAAAAGGAGCAGGTGGGTGACCGAGAGAAAGACTTTTGGGTCTAATTTTTTGAGAAGATATTCTGACCTTCTCTGAGAAGATCTTCTGACCTTATCCGAGAAGATCTTCTGACCTTTTCCGAGAAGATCTTCTGACCTTCTCCGAGAAGGCCTTCTGGCCCTATACGAGAAGATCTTCTGTTCTTCTCCGAGAAGATCTGTTGGCCTTCTATAAGAAGACCATCTGGCCTTCTATGAGCTCTTCTATGAGAAGACCTTCTGAGCTCTTCTATGGGAAGACCTTCTGAGCTCTTCTATGAGAAGACCTTCTGAGCTCTTCTATGAGAAGACCTTCTGAGCTCTTCTATGAGAAGACCTTCTGAGCTCTTCTATGAGAAGACCTTCTGAGCACTTCTATGAGAAGACCTTCTGAGCTCTTCTATGAGAAGACCTTAAGCTCTTCTATGAGAAGACCTTCTGAGCTCTTCTATGAGAAGACCTTCTGAGCTCTTCTATGAGAAGACCTTCTGAGCTCTTCTATGAGAAGACCTTCTGAGCTCTTCTATGAGAAGACCTTCTGAGCTCTTCTATGAGAAGACCTTCTGAGCACTTCTATGAGAAGACCTTCTGAGCTCTTCTATGAGAAGACCTTCTGAGCTCTTCTATGAGAAGACCTTCTGAGCTCTTCTATGAGAAGACCTTCTGAGCTCTTCTATGAGAAGACCTTCTGAGCTCTTCTATGAGAAGACCTTCTGAGCACTTCTATGAGAAGACCTTCTGAGCTCTTCTATGAGAAGACCTTCTGAGCTCTTCTATGAGAAGACCTTCTGAGCTCTTCTATGAGAAGACCTTCTGAGCTCTTCTATGAGAAGACCTTCTGAGCTCTTCTATGAGAAGACCTTCTGAACTCTTCTATGAGAAGACCTTCTGAGCTCTTCTATGAGAAGACCTTCTGAGCTCTTCTATGAGAAGACCTTCTGAGCTCTTCTATAAGAAGACCTTCTGAGCTCTTCTATGAGAAGACCTTCTGAGCTCTTCTATGAGAAGACCTTCCGCTCTTCTATGAGAAGACCTTCTGAGCTCTTCTATGAGAAGACCTTCTGAACTCTTCTATGTGAAGACCTTCTGAGCTCTTCTATGAGAAAACCTTCTGAGCTCTTCTATGAGAAGACCTTCACAGCTCTTCTATGAGAAGACCCTCTTCCTCGCTTCTAAGAGAAGATTTTCTTGTTTTCGATGAGAGGCCAGAATGCCTTTCTATGAGAAGACCGCCTCGCCTTCTATGGGATGATCTCCTCACATTCTATAAAAAGACCTCCTCGCCTTCTATGAGAAGATCTTCTGGGCTTCTATGAGAAGGACTCCTAGTCTTCCATGAGTAGACCTCCTCGTTTTCCATGAGATGGCCTTCTATGAGAAAGATATCTACACCTTTCTATAAAAAGACATTGTAGCCTTCTATGAGAAGACCTTCAACTCTTCTATGAGAAGACCTTCAACTCTTCTATGAGAAGACCTTCAGCTCTTCTATGAACAGACCTTCTGGGATTCTGTGAGAAGACCTCCTCGTCTTCTATGAGAAATATTTTTTTTTTGTATTTTCCCCAAGTAACCAGTTTTGAAATAATTCTCCAAAAAAATTATTTTTACACTTATTTCGCAACCTACTTTTTCCATTTTGACATTTTATATGCCATTCGGCAGAATATGACATAAGGGCAGCATAAAACGCTACAAATTACATTATTTACTGCCGCCGGCAATGGTATGGAGGCAGAGCAGCCAGGGGGTTTTGGTTAGTTCGGTCGCATCACTTGGCAAGTGTTAATAATTCCCCCGCCATTCTTTACTCATATCGTCCCCTCTTCTGTTCCACTCTCTTTTTAGCTGGCAGCAGATTGTCTGTCTTTCGCATAAAACATGAAAACAGTGTTGTTTTTGCATTTAAGAGTTCGTTAACACTACTTCTGTTGTGAGTTAATGTTGGTCGCATTTCGTTGCGTTATGATGGGATTGCGGGATGGGAAAGGAAAAATTCCAAAGTTGGGAGGGAAGAAACGATTGACTTTTCCTATGTAACAGTTTAACGGAAAAGAAATCCCATGTATTGATGATGTCAATGAATGCCAGGCAGTGATGAATATGATGTGCTTAATCGCTTTATAATCAGCTGCCATAGGAATTGTCATGTTTTTAGGCCCCGAAAGGGGAGAAGATGCATTCTAGACATGTTTAAGTGGCATATTTACTTCAGATGGGAGGAAATTCAAAAAATCTTCCATGGAATGGGCAGAATTATAGAAATTTTTTGGTCTCCAATAAAAAAACAGTTAAGAAAGTCTTAAAGTCAGGCGGGGCCGACTTTATGATACCCTACACCACTTTGCTAATTTAATAGAGCTCCGTATAAGAATTAAAATTTTTTATGGGAGAATTCAATCATGCACGTTATGATTAAAATACTTCGGACTAAATATGCCGATGCATTTTTATCTTTTATATTCGGACGTGCATTGCCCATTTGATATATATATGGGAGCTATATCCAAATCTGAACCGATCTCGATAAAATTTGGTAATGTATTTCTGAGCTGTATTTGATATATTTCCCTGAATATCGTTGTTACGGAGTGCATGTTACGGCTGTGGGTAACAAACATTACAAATCGGATGAACAGTACATATGGGAGCTATAGCTATATCAGAACCGATCTTCACCAAATTTGACATACTAGCTTCCAGACTCAATTCGGTGGTAAGTGCCAAATTACATCCCATTTGGGCAAATATTGCGCGTTTGGTGCACAATAAAAAGTAAATCGGACGAAGTTATATATGGGAGATATATCCAAATCTGAACCGATCTCGATAAAATTTCGCAAAGGTATTTTTGAACTGTATTTGATATATTTCCCCAAATATTGTTGTTACAGAATGCATATTACGGCTGCGGAGGACTAAAATAACAAATCGGATGAACGATATATATGGGAGCTATAGCTATATCTGAACCGATTTCGATCAAATTTGGCATACTTATTTTCAGGCCTAATTTGGTTGTATGTACCGAATTCCAACCCATTTGGGCAAATATTGGACGTTTGGTGCACAATAAAAGGTAAATCGGACGAAGTTATATATGGGAGCTATATCAAAATCTGAATCGATCTCGATAAAATTTCGCAAAGGTATTTCTGAGCTGTATTTGATATATTTCCCCAAATATTGTTGTTACAGAGTACATATTTCGGCTGCGGAGGACAAAAATAACAAATCGGATGAACCGGTATATGGGAGCTATAGCTATATCTGAACCGATTTCGATCAAATTTGGCAAACTAGCTTCTAGACTCAATTCGGTCGTAAGTGCCAAATTTCATCCCATTTGGACAAATATTGGACGTTTGGTGCACAATAAAAGGTAAATCGGACGAAGTTATATATGGGAGCTATATCCAAATCTGAACCGATTTCGATAAAATTTCGCAAAGGCATTTCTGAGCAGCATTTGATATATTTCCCCAAATATTGTTGTTACAGAGTGCATATTACGGCTGCGGAGGACAAAAGTAACAAATCGGATGAACAATATATATGTGGGAGCTATAGCTATATCTGAACCGATTTCGATCAAATTTGGCATACTTATTTTCAGGCCTAATTTGGTTGTATGTACAAAATTCCATCCCATTTGGGCAAATATTGGACGTTTGGTGCACAATAAAAGGTAAATCGGACGAAGTTATATATGGGAGCTATATCCAAATCTGAACCGATCTCGATAAAATTTCGCAAAGGTATTTCTGAGCTGCATTTCACATATTTCCCTGAATATCGTTGTTACGGAGGGCATATTACGGCAGCGAAGGACTAAAATAACAATTCTGATGAACAATATATATGGGAGCTATAGCTATATCTGAACCGATCTTCACCAAATTTGACATACTAGCTTCTAGACTCAATTCAGTCGTAAGTGCCAAATTTCATCTCATTTGGGCAAATATTAGACGTTTGGTGCACAATAAAATGTAAATCGGACGAAGTTATATGTGGGAGATATATCCAAATCCGAACCGATCTTGATAAAGTTTGGCAAAGGTATTTCTAAGCTGTATTTAATATAATTCCCTGAATATTGTTGTTACGGAGTGGTGCATATTACGGCTGCGGAGGACATAAATAACAAATCGGATGAACAATATACATATATATTGGAGCTATAGCTATATCTGAACCGATTTCGATCAAATTTGGCATACTTATTTTCAGGCCTAATTTGGTTGTATGTGCAAAATTCCATACCATTCGGGCTGATATTACACATTTGGTGCACAAAAAAAAGCAAATCGGACGAAGATATGTATGGGAGCTATATCTAAATTTTTACCGATTATCTCCAATTTCAATAGGGTACGTCCTTGGACCAAACAAATGATTTGTGCAAAATTTCATCTGAATCGGGTAATAAATGTGAACTGTATTTTGTTCACAAAAATACATGGACAGACGCATAGACAGACGGACGGACGGACGGACGGACGGATGTACATAAATCGACTCAAAATGTGATTCTATGCAGATCATCAAAAGGAACTATGGGTCTATCTAGTTTCCTTTTGCCTGTTACAAGCAAATGCAAAAAGACATAATACCCTGATGACCACCTTGTGGTGTAGAGTATAAAAAATGTTGGAGGAGGTGGGGTTCAGGTGTTTAGCCCCTTCTGTTGGAGGAGTTGTTACAAAACTTTTTTTTTTTTTTTTTTTTTTTTTTTTTTGTTATGCGAGGTTAACATGTTCCACAAAAGCTGAAGAACCCCCAAAACATTATTTTTTAATTTTCCAAAATTGTTCCGAAATAAAATATTTGTCCATATCATCGTAACCCAATTAGAAAAAACCTCACTTCCTCACAATCCCAGAAACAAAAAGAAAAACAACAACAATACAAAATGGGTATTAAATACTTGGATATGAGATATGGACATGGGGATCGTCCACAACCTAACACTACACTCTACACATAACAATAACCCCCTCCTCTCTCCCCCGAAATCATTATCCGAATCCAAAGTATCGAAGCTATCATAAACTATTATCATAATTGGTTCAACGACGTCATTCGAATCAAAACAAACCCCCATTGTAAATAAACAAAAAATGACTTGACACTACACCGACTGTCGGTCGGTGGGTCCCTCCATTCTTTTGAAGAATATTCCCGAACCATTTCATATTTTATTAGAGAAAATAATCCCAAAAATATCCATGTTTGTTTGTTTGTGCACTGTCATCATCAGCGACGTCGTCATCGTGTTATCGTTCATTGTTGGCTGGCTATTATTAACAAATTATAAAAGTATTAAAAAATGCATCTCCAATTCAAAAAAAAAAAAACGATTAGAAACTGAAAATTATGGAAACAATGAAAGCAACGGTTGCACCCTGCCGAGCCGTGTCAAGTCGCCGAGAAACGCTGGCAAAGAGAAGAAATGAGCCGGAAATTAAATAAACATTGCACGCATCGAACCCAACAAATCATCAGAAATGAAATAACAACAACAATAACCGAACCGAAAAACAACAACAATGGGTTCGTATTGGAAATGCATTTTATGGATGAAATTATCATCATCGACGGCATTTTTGAAAAGTCAACGGGGAGGAGAAGTTGGTCAAAGGCCTTCTAGTTGTGGAAAAATCCCCTTACAAGGCCTTTCCGCTATAGGAGAGGTCAAACCTGCTTCTGTATTCGGAGGTCAAACTATAGAAGATGTTTGAGTTGAGAAGTCCCGGTGCTTTTCTAAAACTATACCCTGTGGACTTCCATAAGAAGACCCTCTGGACTTCTTCTGGTCTTTTATGAGAGAAGATCCTCTGATCTTCCATGAGAAGACCCTCTGATATTCTATGAGAAGACCTGATTTTCTAGGATATACCCTCTCGTGTATTAGAAGAAGATCCTTCCATCCATTAATCTTCTTTGAAAACACCGTCAGGTCTTCTATGAGAAAACCCTCTCGTCCTCTATGAGAAGACAATCTAGTGTTTTATCTTAAGACTCTCTGGTCTTCTATGAACAGATCTTCTTCAGCTCTTCTATGAGAAGACCTTTTTCTGCTCTTCTATGGGAAGATCTTCTGCTCTTCTTCAATGAGAAGAGCTTCTGCTCCTCTTCTATGAGAAGTGCTTCTGCTCCGCTTCTATGAGAGAGGATCTTTTGCTCTTCTATTACAGAAGACCTTCTGGTCTTCTACGAGAGAAAATCGTCAGCTCCTTTTCTATGAGAAAATCTTCTGTTCTTCTTTTATGGGAGAACTTCTTCTCTTCTTCTATGAGAAGAGCTTCTGCTTTTCTTCTATGAGAAGTGCTCCTTCTTTTCTTCTATGAGAAGAGCTTCTTCTGCTTTTCTTTGAGTAGAGCTTTGGCTATTCTATGAGAAGAGCTTATTCTGCTATTCAAGGAAAGACCTTCTTCTGTTATGAGGAGACCTTATGCTTTTCTAAGGAAAGACCTTCTTTTATGAGAAAACCCTCTAGTCTTCTAGGAGAATTCCTTCTGGTCTATGAGAATACCTTCTGCTCTTCTTCTATGAGGAGACTTTCTATGAGAGATCTTTTGCTCTTCTCTGTGAAGACCTTCAGCTCTTCTGCGATAAGACCTTCGGTCCCTTTAAAAAAAATTTAAGGTTTTGAATAACCAGACCCTATTGGATTCAATGAGAGGACTCTCAGGTCTTCTATGTGAAGACTCTTTGGTCTTCTACGCGAAGACCCTCTTGGGTTTCATCAGGAGGAGAAGATTTGCTATTTATTATAACCGATCTCTCCGTTATACCCATAGGATATTCCATTAGATCGAAAGGCCTATAGGTTTTCTATCCAAAGCTGGCCATGGAAGGAAGGCCTTCATTTTATAGGAAGGAAGGCCTTCATTTTATAGAAAACCTTCAATAAATTTTCTTGATTAATTACAGACCTGTACCTATCTCCAGGTGGAAACTTAGGAATGATTTTTAGAAAAGTGTTAACTCTATTGGCAATTTTTCAGGAGAATATTGTCTACTGTCTGGAGAAGGTTTATATGAGTCCTTAAAAATATGTCCCATTGTATCAGTAGTTGAGCTCTACAGGTCTCCTGCCTTTAAAATACCACTAGTATGACTGCGATTATTGAAAGTCACATCTTATAAATAGAAAATATTCTGAAAGTCTTTAGCAAGATTTTGGGGCTCAATGTGTGCCATTTTCAAAAATTGCTATAACTAAAAAACTTTTTTTCTTTCTTTCCAGGTAAGTTTCCAATTCTGACCTGTAATTGTTTATTCTACAGCAGTAAGTACAAGTTTCATAAAATGCTCCCTTTGTAAACATATATTTATTCTGCGTTATTTTGTGTTGAGATTCAAAAATACAATGGAGATGGGATAATTCGAACCTAAGGGAATCTAACATTTTTACAATTTTAGAAGACGACAATTCTTTGTACGAAGTTTAGAGATTACTGCCGTATAGTATCTGGGAAGAAATTAGCATCACATCTTGAAAGTTCTACATCTATCAGATCCCGCCCATATAATTATTTTCGTAGTAGTGCTTTGTTTATATATTTTTCCTTCCTACCCTCGTAACTCGAATGCAACCACCCTGCATTGTTGGGAAAATGAATGCATTTTGAGAATTTTTGGAACACCATGTGAGCAGTACTGGAAAACTAGGGGCTGCGACTCTTCCTGGATGTTAAATGGTAATGTTGTCACCACTTTCTCCCATCACCTCCCTTTATACTTTGATTTGAGGTTGTTGTTGTAGAAGGTTGGGGGATAGCATGTTGTCCCGAAGACTGACAGCTTAGTTCGTTGGTGTCATATCGTCTGTATTTTTATGGTGTAACCGACATGACTTCTTTGTCTTTGCAAATAAACTTGCTGTGTTCCCCCATCAAATGACTAGTGCTCCATAAAAAGCCAGATTTACTACATGAGTGGGAGGAGGAGGAGTAGGAGGAGAAGTAGAAAAAGTGCTAATAGTAAAGTGTGAGCACATGGGTAACGTACGTAGCACTCTCACCTAGATCGCAGAATGACATCTGTAGAAAAACAACTCATTCCTTTATTTTAATGTCGTCTTTCTCTACTGGCTATTCTAATCTCTTCTTTATCTGTGTTCACATAGTAATGAGGAAGAAGCAGCCAAGAACAGAACAAATAGGTACAAAAAAAAAAAAAACAGTAAAAAAGCAGCTAAGTTCGGCCGGGTCGAAGATTTAATACCCTCCACCATTTTGAAGGACTTTACAATTATTCAAAAAAAAAAAATCTGAAAAATATCGCCTAAATGAAAGCCGGCTGGACGAAGACGACGTGGACCTGTATAGGAAAATTTTTTGTCATAGGCTGTAGTACCAATTCCATACTTCACAGACGAAAATTGAAGCAATTTCGGAGGATAATGTCTCTAAAATCATAAAAATGCCGAAAAATGTAAGGAGGTATACGAAAACGTGGACCTCCACATAAAATTTGTTGTCATAGGCATTACGAACTTCATATACAGGGTTAGATAAAAAAAACTACAACAAAGTCAAACGTCAAACAAAGTCAAACTTTTACATTTTTTTATAAATTTTATTGAATGAAAGCAAAATATGTCGGATATAACATCAAAATTTAGAATAAGTTTAGATTTGTTCGAATTGGTCACCTTTGGCACGAATTATGGCCTTCAAACGGCCAATGAAACCGTCACACGCTGCCCGAATGTTGCTCTGCGATATTTTGGCCCATTCCCGGCGTAGCGCTTGCTTGAGGTGATCGACACTTTGGTATTTTTTAGTGCCAACCTTGCTTTCCAAAATACTCCAGACACAATAGTCCAACGGATTGGTATCCGGAGATTTTGGTGGCCATTGTGCGTGCGCTGGAAATGAAGCGAGGAACCTCATTTTGAAGCCATTCTTGGGTGGCGCGTGATGAGTGCAATGGTGCTGAGTCCTGTTGGAATGTCCAAGGTCTGCGGGCAAAATATTTTCGTGCCCAAGGCTTTAATACACCCTCCAGAATATTTTCGCGATAATATTCGGCATTTATTCTGATGCCACGATCGATTAATACGAGCGGAGAGCGACCATTGGCTGTTGTGTTGCTTAAACTATCAAAATAGACGAAGACGTGGACCGACATGTCGCATTTGACCTTCTATATCTATTCGATCGGAAGACAGCGTAATTACAGCAGACAGACATACAGACCGACGGACATCTCAAAATCGTCTTAGAATTTTATGCTGCTCCCAGACCCTACTTTGTAGGATCTATTATGAGTATTTCGAGGAGTTACAAACGTCATGACAAAGTTAATATACCCTCCATACAAAGATGGAGGGTATAAAAATGTCACATGCTCTGTATGAACCGCGCAAGATAACTCATATGGCCCTTTGAGCAATTTGTTGGCAACCAAAAATAAAACCAAAGTAATGGAATTCACAAGAATATACATTTAGCAAGAACCAAAGCAGCAGCAGCAACAACAACAACACCGAGAGTACATGTTCTTCTACTACAGGTCGTAAATGACAACAACAACAAAAAACGTGAATAACAACCAAAAAAATTGCGTCACACGCATATTCTTACAACATGGTTGAGAGTACTTGGACTTCTAGCAACCGAACTGAAGAGTCATCAGCTGGTTGGTCGATGGAGGTTTGAGGTGAGTAGATGAGGATTTTTGCAGTGAGGTGGGGAAGAAGAGGGGTCTCTGCGTGTTTCCCTATGTATTCTATGCTGTTACCGCTGCACATGGAAGTGAGTGACTGTGTCACGAGAGTGCACAGAACTTGTAGTGCTGTTTGTTATTGTTGTACTTGTGTAAACTGTAACATGGAACCTAAAAATAGTCGCGCGACCCTAAAGTGCGTTAGTAGTAGCCTTCTTAGTGTTGTTGTTTTGGAATTATAATTTAATGTGAAATAATATATATTTATACCCTCCACCTTGGAAAGGAGGTTATATTAACTTTGTCATACAGGCCACATTATTTGACGTAGAACGCCAAAATTTAGCAGAATAATTTGTATTGTGTCTAGGATGGTTGGTATTGAAAATGAGATATATCGGTCCACGTTTTGGCATAGTCCCCATATAACGGTACCTCCCGATATTCGGTATTTTGATGATTTGTGCCACATGTTTTCACGGATTTGTCTGAAAATTGGTATTTGAAGGTCAAAATGGGTCCTAGCTCCGGTGGCGAAACATTGCATGTATAGGTCCATGTTTTAGTATAGCCCCCATATAACGGAACCTCCCGATATTCGGTATTTTGATGGTTTTTGTCACATTTTATCACGGATTTGTCTGCGAATTGGTATTTGTAGGTCATAATGGGTCCTAGTTCGTGTGGCGAAAAATTGTATGTATAGATCCACGCTTTCGTGTAGCCCCCATATAACGGTATCTCCCGATATTCGGTATTTTGATGATATTTGCCACACTTTTTCACGGATTTGTCTGAAAATAGGTATTTGTAGGTCATAATGGATTGTAGCTCCGGTGGCGAAACATTGCATGTATAAGTCCACGTTTTGGTAAAGCCGCCATATAACGATATCTCCCGATATTCGGAATTTTTATGGTTTTTGTCACACTTTTTCACGGATTTATCTAAAAATTGGAATTAGTTGGTCATAATAGGTTCTAGCTCCGTTGGCGAAACATTGTATGTATAGGTCCACGATTTTCGATATTTTGATGAATTTTTCCACATTTTCCCACGAATATGTATATATCCATTACCCTAAGGTGGAGGGTATTAAAAGTTCGGCCCGGACCCGAACTTAATGTTTTTTTTTATTTTTATTTACATTGGACTATGATATTACCGAGCAAATACAAATGCGCCGTTCTTAGACCTCATAGAAGAAAAGTTATTTTCTTGATAAAAAACCTCTGGAGGACCGCACAAAATCTTTTAACCTCTCAGGTTTTCCCATGATCGCTCTATGCTCAGAAAATATTAAAATGAATTTCATCTAATATATGGACTGGCAGATCTCTATACTATTAAGTATAAGTATAGAGATCTGCCAGTCCATATATTAGCGATCATGGAAAACCTGAGAGGTTAAAAGATTTTGTGCCTTCTGGTCCTCCAGACGTCTTTTATCAAGAAAATAACTTTAGAAATCCATATGGATGTCGAGAGAATTAGGAAGCAGTAGAATATGTATGTATCTATGGAAGGTAGACATTCTGGGACTGGTCTACTTTCCATAGATAACTACATATTCTACTGCTTACTTATACTCTCGACATCCATATGGATTTCTATAAAGCAAAAACCTTCTAAAGTTATTTTCTTGATAAAAGTCCTCTGGAGGACCAGAAGGCACAAAATCTCTTAACCCCGCAGGTTTTCCATGAAAAAAGTAACAAAGGTCTTCTATAGTTCTAAAAACTTGACGGGAATACTTTGTGAATATAGAAGTAAATATCCTAAAGGTCTTCTCAAGGCAGTAGACGTCGCAATGAATGATTTTTAAAGGTCAGATGAAATGTCATCCGTAGGTCTTCTGTATATAAAAGACCTACTTCAAGGTTTTCCAGCTATAAATGATATTCAGTGGAAGTTCTACCCACAGACGGCATTCGGAAGTCCACTATATGTAGAAGACCTCTTAAGAGGACTTCTTTCAATAGAAAATCTTAAAGAATTCCTTGCATACAAAATCTCTGGCAGGTTTTCTGTTTATAGAGCTTTAATAATCTGCTATTTTTAGGAACCTTCGAAAGGGTTTTTTTCTATAGAATACTATTGAGTGGAATTCCATACATAAAAGGATTGTGGGAGGTGGTTTTTCAAAAGTGCATTCTAAACACATCAAAAACAAGGAGTCCCTGTATAAAGAAGACTTATAGAATAAATTCGGTAATGTAAGACCTTTTAAAGGTCTTTATCTATAGAAGGCTTTTAGGAAGTTCTCTGTGCCTATTTATCATTTAGAAGGCCTGCAATCCTCTCTATTAACCTACTTCCTACAAAAGGCTCATGGAATATAAAAAACCTGCCGGAGGTCTCTGTATGACGAATACCTTTAAGAAACCTTCTGTATTGAATGCCTTCAGCTGTAAGACCTTTAAAAAGGCGTAGTCTTATCTTGAGAAAACTTGTGCAAGTCCTTTGATAGGCCTTTTATTTAGGAATAAAATTTGGTAAGCCTCTTTTATTTAAAAGACCAGGGAGAGCTTCATCACTTATGGAAGTCCTGGAAAAGGTATTCTGTCTTGTAGAAGGTCTTCAGTCTGTCTTTTTAGAGGTCTTTTCTATAGAAGACTTTTAGATGTCTCCTGTCTGTAGGAGACCATTTGGAGATCTACCATCTATAGAAGAACCGTTGGTGGTCTTTCGTTCATTTTACTCTTGAGAGAGAGAGAGTTCTTATGTCAGAAAATATTGTTTGGCTGGTTTCCTCGGCTTATGAAAGAACTTTGAGAGGTCTGCAATTTGTTGGAGACCGCTGAAAGTGCTTTTACATCCAGAAAGCATTGGAAGAGCCTTCCACTCTATCGAGATTGGAAATTTTGAACGAAAGCGGATAACTACTTTTTTATTTTTGTAACAGTTTTATATTTAAAAATGTTGAACTTTCGAGGTCCTTTTAGAATGAGTGGACCGATATTGCACATCTCCGAACTTGATCTAATTTTGTACACGGATATTATTAGGTGTATAATTTGAAAAAAAAATCGGATACTCTCTTCAGGGTTATTGTGAGCAAAAACAGATAAAAGGACATCGCTCAAATGTCCTAAAACTAGCTAGTTACTTCGATGAGGAACAAATGATATTATATGCCTTCTGAGGCAATATGGCTGAAGGTATAAAAATTTGAAGATATCCGTCGGTTCCAGCGGCGTATATAGAAATGTATTTAGAAACCATTCCGGTAAGGGGGATACCCAATTAGAAACGAGCAGCTAAGTTCTAAGAACTAAGAAAATTTAGTAGAAACTTGAAGAACTTAAAAAAAATTTCATGGAAAAATACCTCTCAAATGAAACCCCTTTTATGGGGATATACGAAGTCGTGGTCTATCATAAGTGCTTTTTTGCCACAGGCTGAAATACCGATTCCGAGCTTCAAATGCGAATGGGAAATAATTCCAGTGAATAATGCCGCTAAAATCATCAAAATACCGAATATCGGAATGTATCGTTGTATGGGGACTATACGAAGTCGTGGACGTGTTATGGGCTGTAGTACACATTACGAACTTGAAACACAAAATTTTAAACAATTTCGGTAAAAAGTGTGGGCAAAATCATCAAAATACCGGATATTAGGAAGTACCGTTATATGGGGGCCATACGAAGACATGGACCTACAAAGACAATTTTTTGTCATAGGCTGAAGTATCGATTACGAGCTCCAAACTTTGAAACAATTAAAGTGAATAATGCCGTTAAAATCATCAAAATACCGAATATTGTGTGGTACCGTTATATGGGGGATATACGAACATTTGGACCGACATGGGACATTTACGAACATAGCCTTCCTACTGTGAAAATACACACGTGTTCAACATTTTAGCCTTCTATATTCAATTCGTTCGAAAGGTAGCTTGGTTACAATAGACAGACAGACGCACATCGCTAAATCGACTTAGAATTTTACGCTGATAAAGGATGTCCTGTCCTCTAAAGGCCTTAGCTTTTCTATTTATTTCGAAAAAAAAAATTTCTTCTTCGATTTTAACACTGTATGTATCAGAACGAAAAGTTATAATTCTGCTGCATTTTTTCCTAAAATTGTCATTAGTGTTGGACCATTTCTGACAGCTGTCATTAGTAATGATGACAGATTGTTGATAAATTCATTTCTCCTCCCCAAAAAAATAAAAACAAAGAGATGCACGAAGTGAAAATATTTCGCAATAAAAGTTTTCCAAAGAAATCTCGGAAAATTTTTGGGGAAAAGTTACACTGCATCCATACCCATGCTCAACATTATTTCCCCCCTCCAATAGGTATCTCAAATATTATGTATAACGAAGTCGTTCGACCCCCTCCAAAATATTATTTTCATATTTCTGCACATTCGTTCTTTACAACAAAAAGCCATTAAACTGTCATTAGAAAAAGATTTCTGTTCTGCTCTGCTCTGGTGCCATGAAAATTTAGTTCTGGAATGACACTAAACGAGACAACAAAATACGAAAACAGAAATAGAACAACATTTTTCTCTCTCCCATAATATACACACATTCAACTGTAAAACTATTCCAGTATTTCAGTTCTGTTTTTTAGTACCACTACTAACCTCTTTATGCTGAGAATGCACTTTTTTCACGTCGTCTCATGCTTTAACATAATTTTGATGCTCTGTTATGTTGTTGTGGTTTTTCTTCTCGAATGTTTCCAAAACAAAAGTATTTTTGTTGGCAACATATTTCCCAGGGAAAATGCTTTTGTTTTTCCTCACAAGTAGGTATTTAGTAAGGCGCCTTTTTTAATTCGGTGTTTCACACAACCTCTCGTTGTATCTGGCCTATGTTTGTTTGGCCGGCAACATGTTGCTTAAACTCTGTGCAACACATTTGTTGTGCATTTGAAGTCTGTGTGTGTGTGTCTGTTCGGCAATAGGAAAACTTCCACAACAGCTGTTAAAAAATCCATCCCAAAATAATTACCGTAATTCTTAATTGAATTCTCTCACACAACAGCTCTCTCTCTCTCCCTCTATGTTGTGGAGTGAGATCCAGAGAGAAATTAGTATCGTACTCATCATCTCTGCATTCTTTTTACTTTTGGTGGAAAATGTAAACAGCAACATCTTCATTTCAAGACACAGTGTCTTGACTCAAACTTTCTTGATTCCATTAAAAAAAATGTCGTGAAAAAAAAACTCCTTCGATTCTCCCTGAGAAGACCTTATGCTCTTCTATAAGAATGCATTGTAGTTTTTTAATGGAAGAACTTCTGGTCTTCTAAGGGAAAGAACTGCGGGTTTTATAAGAAAAGACCAAAAGATCTTCTGTGCGACCAGACTTTCTGGTCTTCTATGAGACCAGACCTTCTGGTCTTCTTAGAGACCAGACCTCCTGGCCTCCTGGTCTTCTATGAGAAGACCTCCTTCTGGTCTTTCATCAGAAGACATTCTGGTCTTTTCGTAGAATACCTTCTACTCTTTTATGAGAAGACATTCTGGTCTTTTCCGAGAATACCTTCTGCTCTTCTCGTAAAAGATCTTCTGCTCTACTATGTGAAGACTATCAGCTCTTCTATTAGAAGACTATCAGATCTTCTATGAGAAAACCTTCAGCTCTTCTATGAGAAAACCATCAGCTCTTCTATGAGAAGAGCTCCTCCTCTTCACCGAGAAGATCTCCTCCTCTTCACCGAGAAGACCTCCTCCCCTTCACCGAGAATACCTCCTCCTCTTCACCGAGAAGACCTCCTCCTCTTCACCGAAAAGACCTCCTCCTCTTCACCGAGAAGACCTCCTCCTCTTCACCGAGAAGACCTCCTCCTCTTCACCGAGAAGACCTCCTCCTCTTCACCGAGAAGACCTCCTCCTCTTCACCGAGAAGACCTCCTCCTCTTCACCGAGAAGACCTCCTCCTCTTCACCGAGAAGACCTCCTCCTCTTCACCGAGAAGACCTCCTCTCCTTCACCGAGAAGACCTCCTCCTCTTCACCGAGAAGACCTCCTCCTCTTCACCGAGAAGACCTCCTCCTCTTCACCGAGAATACCTCCTCCTCTTCACCGAGAAGACCTCTTCCTCTTCTCCGAGACGACCTCCTCTTCTTCTCCGAGACGACCTCCTCCTCTTCTCCGAGACGACCTCCTCCTCTTCTCCGAGACGACCTCCTCCTCTTCTCCGAGAAGACCTCCTCCTCTTCTCCGAGACGACCTCCTCCTCTTCTACGAGAAGACCTCTTCCTCTTCTACGAGAAGACCTCTTCCTCTTCTACGAGAAGACCTCTTCCTCTTCTACGAGAAGACCTCCTCCTCTTCTCCGAGAAAACCTCCTCCTCTCCGAGAAGACCTCCTCCTCTTCTCTGAGAAGACCTCCTCCTCTTCTCCGAGAAGACCTTCTGCTGTTCTTCTCGTAGAAGACCTGCTGCTCTTCTCGTAGAAGACCTGCTGCTCTTCTCTGAGAAGACCTACTGCTCTTCTCCGAGAAGTCCTACTGCTCTTCTGTGAGAAGACCTACTGCTCTTCTCGGAAAAGACCTTATTCTGTTCTCCGAAAAGACCTTCTTCCCTTCTCCGAGAAGACCTTCTTCTATGAGAAGACCTTCCGGCCTTCTAATAGACAACCTTATGGTCTGCTATTAGGAGACATTCAGCAATTCGCTTCTACTCTTCTATTTGCGAGAGGAGCTTCTGCTCTTTTTTGAGATGAAATTCTGCTCTATGAATGGAACTTCTGCTCTCTCATGAGAGTAGCTTCTGCTCGTTTTCTAAGCAGAAGTAAACTTTCTGCTCTTCTCCGAGCTGAATAAGACCTCCTGCTATTCTCCAACCAGATGAAGGCCTTCTACTCAAATATAACTCAGAAAACTTTTTGAAAAATGCTCTTCTATGAGACGTCCTAATCTCCCATAAGAAAACTTTCATACTTTTTTTTTGAGAAGATCTTCATGTCTTATATAGAAAAGATCATCTGTTCTTCTAGAATCTAGATGGATTATCTGGCCGCCGCTTAAATTTTCTGCTAGTCTATGAGACCTTCTGCTCTTTTAAATTAACACTCTTCAGTTTGTTTGAACTCACAACACTGTGCCTGTGTGGGTCTGTCTGTCTTTTATTTGTTGCAGTTGAGGTAATGTTATTGAAATTTTTTTGGTTTTTACTCTCCGGACATGGATGAGTAAACTCTCTTTGCTCTCGCAATTGCTGTGTGCAATGAGTGGGGTTGGGTTGGTTTTTATTACACTACACTCTCCGTACGTGGGCTAATGTTTGGTTGGCTATGTTGTGGTTGTTGTTGTTTTTGTTTAGACAGTGGTAATGACGACGACGATGGTGGTGGCTGGCTGGCTGGCGATGATGATGAGGATGGTGTTGTGTAGTGCCACTGCTGCCGCTTTCTTGTTGTCGTTGTTGTGCAGCATGTTGTTGGGCCATTATGTTTTGCTGGATCGATAATATAAAATGTTTTCCACTTTTCCAAAAACAGTTCAGTCTCAAACTTAAACTAGCGCCGTTCACAACGTCTTTCCAAACAAAGCAAAGAAAAGCGCCGTGGTGTTTTTTATTTGAAAACTAAAAAAGAAGAAAACCTAAGCTTTTTTGTTCTGTTATTCTTTGTGTGTCAATGAGAAAATACTACCAAACCAAGAAAATAAAAATTAATAATTTTTAATAAAAATAAAAAAATTAAAATAACAAAGTTCTTCTTCTTCGGTGAAAAAACAAAGTTCTTCCAGTAAAAATTTTAAATTTCTAAAACGAAAAAAAAATAATAACGAACTGTGAAAAATTGTGGTAAAACGAACCTGCTCTTGAAAAGAAAATTGTGAGTTTTCCCCCATTTTCGAATTTGGAATAACAAGGACTTTTTAATGGCTGGAGAAAGGTTGTCAAAATTTTGAAAACTGTGGAATATTTTTCTAATTAATTTTCATCCCTACTCATAACTTTTTGTAGGTATTGCATAAAATAAATTCGAATCTATACCCAGATTGTGTGTCTATATGTATGCAAAGTTCTATACTCGGGCAGAGGAGGCGGCTCCCATTGCCATAGCATCCTTTCATGTGGCTGCGGCGACATCCTTTATACGTTCTCTCCTGAGAGTAAAACAAACAGCAGTCAAACAAATCTGTTTTTTTTTTCTTTCGCGGCCCCAAACACCATTGGAAATGAATCCGTTGTTATTGTTGTTGGACCTCATTTGGTCCTTGTGTGTGTTCTCTTTGTTGTGTGGGCTCCCCTAAAATGTTTGTGGAGGATTTATACATTTTTTTGTGTTATTGCTCTTCTCTGCAATGCGTGTCCTTTTTGGGGTACTCTGCCAACCTACTCTGTGTTGGAATTCATCTTCGTTTTATATATAGAATTGAAATAATATATATAAATACAGTATGGGCAGGATTTTTGTAACCAACTTTTTTTCTAAAGGAAAAATATCTATTTTGAAAGCAACTTTAATTTTTAACGGGAGTTAAAAAAAAAATCAAAATTTAAAAAAATGAAATTGAGAGAATTTTGAGACCAAAAAAAATATTTTTTTAAAATATTCGAAAACAAAATAAATTCCATTGATTGATTTTATATAAAAAAAGCGTCCTTAGACCCCAGGTCTCTTTGCACCGGATCCGTTTCAAGACATTTGGTGGCGATCTAAGGGTATCCGTCTTTCTTTACTTTTATATACCCTCAGCCATATAGCCACAGAGGGTATATATCATTTGAATACGACCAAAGATTGCCTCATCCAAAAAAACGTCCATAGACCCTAGGTCTTTTTGTACCGAATCTGTTTCAGGACATTTGGTGGCGATCTAGGGGTATCCGTCCTTCTGTCTGGATAGATTTTACGCACGAAAATTCTCGGAGGAAGTATCCGATTTTGTCTAAACTTGCTACATTGTAATATTATTAACAAACTTAGATCAAGTTTGGAGATGAGCAATATCAGTCCACTCCTTCTGGTACCTCCCCCTCAAAAAGTCAAAATTTTCACAGAAAATAATTGACCCTTTCGAGCAGGAAATTATCATCCAATTTTGTGCAAACTTTACAAATCGTAATATTTTTTTCAGTAGGTCCGGTGCGAAAATGGACAAATTTGACGCACTCCTTCATTTACCTCTCCCACAAAGGGTTAAAACTTCGAATATTCATGACTCTTCTAAAATGTGAAATAACAGTCCGATTGTCTTCAAATTTCGCACATCTTAATATTTTTATTAACACAAGATCTAGTGTGAAGATGGGATATATCTGCCCACACCTTCAGGTATCTCCCCCACAAAGGGGTCAAAATTTTGAATAATTATAACGCTTATAAATTGCGAAATAAGCATCCGATTCTCTTTGAATTTCACACAAGCCATTATTTTTACTAAGGCAATATCTGTTGTGAAGATGGAACATATCGGCCTACCCCTTCTAGTACCTCCCATATAAAGGGGTCAAATTTTTGAATATTTTTAACGCATAGAAAATGTTAAATACGTATCAGATTCCCTTTAAATTTCACACAACCCAATATTTTTAATAATACCGTATCTGCTGTGGAGTTGGAATAAATCGGGCCACTCCTTCTGGTACCTCCCCCACATAGGGGTCAACATTTGTAATAATTATATCGCTTATAAAATGCGAAATAAGCATCCGATTCTCTTTAAATTTCACACAACCCAATATTTTTACTAAAACAATATATGTTGTAAAGACGGAAAATATCGGCCTACCCCTTCTAGTACCTTCCATATAAAGGGGTCAAATTTTTGAATATTTATAACACATAGAAAATGGTAAATACGTATCAGATTCCCTTCAAAATTCACACATCCCAATATTTCTGCTAATACCGTATCTGCTTTGAAAATGGATTAAATCGGACCACTCCTTCTCGTACCTTCCCCACAAAGAGGTCAAAATTTTGAATATTTATAACTCTTATAAAATGTGAAGTACTAGTCCAATTCTCTTCAAATTTCACACAACCCAATATTTTTACTAAGACAATATCTGTTGTGAAGATGGAACGTATCGGTCTACCCCTTCTGGTACCTCCCCCACATAGGGGTCAAAAGTTTGAGTAATCTTTAAGCTTATAAGATCAGGAATGAGCAGCGCAACACAAGATCTGGTGGGAAGATGGAATATAACAGACCACTTCTTCAGGTAGCTCCCCCATAAAGGGGTCAAAATTTTGAATAGTTATATCTCTCATAAAAAACAAAATAAGCATCCGATTCTCTTCAAATTTCACACAACCCAATATTTCTCCTAACACAACAACTGCTGTGAAGATGAAAAATATCGGTGCACACCCCCCCCCCCCCCCCCAGAGATAAACTTGTTCAACACCTTTGAAGCTTATAAAAGCGAAATATGCATCGAATTCCTTTTAAACTTGGCACATCCCAATCATTTTATCACCACAAGATTTGATGTGGAGATGATAGATATCAGCCCACTCCTTTTGGTACCTTAGCTAAATAGAGTTCCCCAATATTCCCTCCCCCCTTTAGAAGGATGACGTCTAGGACGAAAATATTCCTCATCAAATTTCACTAAAAATCACCAAAGACAAGAAATCTCCATTTCCATCGTAGATGCCAAAAAATATTGGTTTCAATTTTGTTAAAAACCCCGACAATATTCCCTAGTCCCAAAAAAATATTGGTTTCAATTTTGTTAAAAAAAACCTCGAAAATATTCCCCAGTTTTTTGTATCAAATTTTCTAAATAAAGTTGTCTTTGTTCAGACCCTACTGTCTTCATCTACTGCCTCTGCTATCGTCATGTCCCACAGAAAAGGATGCCCTGGCGAACATCATTGTTTATTGATTTTTTCTCCACTACCCATTTCTCTCTTCTCTCCCTTGAGTTGCCTCCACAAACAAAAAAGTTTAGAATAATTTCACAGTTTTCATCAATTTCGCCCCAGCTTTTCTCCAGCCACTAAAAAAGACCCTTTTCAAATGTCAAATAGTTTTTCCTTCATTTCCTTGATAATTTCCTTTATTTTTCTTCTTTATCTCGTTTTTTTTTTTTATTTTTTGCTCTCCTCCATAACATTACTCAATTTCTCTGCTGGCTGTTGTTGTTGTTATTATTGCTACTCACCCAGAGATTTGATTATATCTGCATTACAACAAAGTTGGCAACACTTCCATTGTTGTTGCTGCTACTGCTCCCGTGATAACCTTTAACAACAACCGAAACAAAAGCTTCTCTTCGCCGTTGTGGTGTCCTTGTTATTCTCGAAAAAAAAACATCTGTTTGCTAAAATCAAAAAAAAGTCTTCTAACTACTCCCGCCCAACCCCCTTGCCAACAACAGAAACACAGAAAAAAATGGCCGCCTATGCTGCATTCAAACATGTTGAACTTTACAATGTCGGCAAAACCAAGAAGAGGTAAGTTTACTATTACAACAAAACAAAAAACAATGATAAATACTATAAAACTACTACAGTTGCTACTATGGCCCCTGAGGGTCCTTGTTCGAAAATCCTTCAGATTTGAAAATTTTAGAATTTTTTTGTTTTGTCTTTGTTTATTGTAGAAGGTCGAGGTTTTTATGAGAACAGTTGTTCAGAATGTTGTAAGAAGACTTTGAGATGTTTCTTTTGGGAAGGTTTCAAAGGCTTTTTTAAGAAAGAATTTCAAAATTTTTATTTAAGAGAAGGTCTTTTGAGGTTTTTTTTATTGTGGACCGCTTATAGCCTCTTAGATAAGACTTCAAAGCCTTTTATAGAATGTTCCCGGAATCTTCTAATAGAAGTCTTATAGAAGTCTTATAGAGAACCTGGAAGTCTTCTATTAAAAGATTTCGGGAACATTCTTATAGAAGTCTGGGTAGTATTGTTAGATAAGAGTTGGAAAACTTCTACGGGAAGACTTGAAAGTCTTCTAATAGAAGAATTGGAGAACTTTTTAAAGAAGACTTTGAGGTCTTCTTATAGAAGACCTGGAGGTTTTTTTAGAAGACCTGGAGGTCTTCTGATAGAAGACCTTGAAGTCTTCTTATAGAAGACCTGGCGGTCTTCTAATAGAAGACCTGGAGGTCTGCTTATAGAAGACCTGGAGATCTGCTTATAGAAGACCTGGAGGTCTACTTATAGAAGATCTGGAGGTCTGCTTATAGAAGACCTGTAGGTCTGCTTATAGTAGACCTGGAGGTCTGCTTATAGAAGTCCTGGAGGTCTTCTTATAAAAGACCTGGAGGTCTTCGTATATAATACTTGGAAGTCTTCTAATAGAAGAATTGGATATCATTTTATAGAAGACCTGGAAGTTTACTTTTTATAGAAGACCTGGAGGTTTTCTTTTTATAGAAGGCCTGAAAATCTTATATTAGACCTGGAGGTCTTCTGATAGAAGACCTTGAAGTCTTCTTATAGAAGACCTGGCGGTCTGCTTATAGAAGATCTGGAGGTCTGCTTATAGAAGACCTGGAGGTCTGCTAATAGAAGACCTGGAGGTCTGCTTATAGAAAACCCGGAGGTTTTCTTATAGAAGACCTGGAAATCTTATAGGAGACCTGGAAGTCTTCTTATAGAATACCTGGAAGACTTGTTATATAAGACCTGGAGGTCTTCTTATAAAAGACCTAGAAGTCTTCTTATAGAAGACCTAGAGGTCTTCTTATAGAAAGCCTGAAAATCTTCTTATATTAGACTGGAGGTCTTCCTATAGAAGACCTGCAAGTCGTCTTATTGAAGACTATGAAGTCTTCTGAAGACTATGAAGACTTTGAAGACTTCTAAAATAAGACTTTGAAGACTTCTAAAATAAGACTTTGGAGAATCTAAGAGAAGACTTTGAAGACTTCTAAGGAAAGACTTCGAAGTCTTCTTAGAAGATTACGAAGCATTCTTATAGAAGAGTTGGAAGACTTCTACTTTGAAGTCTGCTAATAGAAGACCTGGAGGTCTTCATATAGAAGATCTGGAGGTCTTCTAACAGAAGACTTGGAAGTCTTCTAACAGAAGACCTGGAGATGTTCTAACAGAAGACTTGGGGGTATTCTTATTTTTCCTCCCATGTCACTGGTGATCTTCCTATAGAAGACTTGGAGGTCTTATAGACCTAGACCTTATTTTTCCTCCCATGATGAATATAAAGCACCAAAAGATTCCAGATCTTTCTCCATATCCCATCGAGAGATGACCATATAGATAATGGCATGCATGCCGCCATGCCATGCGTCACCGCTCGTCATCTGTTCAAACAGCCATTAAGTGTTTCGCTCTTATCTCAAATACCCAAAAATAAATCGCCAAATGCGATTGAATGAAACCAGTTGGAATTGCACCATCACCCACCATCCTTGCCTAACCTCCCACTGATAAGTGGGAAATGGAAAATCCTGAAATTTATTATCACTTTAATCTGTTTATTTTCACATAAAACATTTTCCGCACGAGGAAAACAAAAGGACGTCGGGAAGGAGGAGGGGGGTTGAATTTTTGGTAAAACTGTTTTTTATGGAGTGTGTACAGATGCCAAAAATTAGTGCTGGCTCGATTGCATGATCATCATCCCTCGTATGTAATGCGGAGAAGATAAATGGGTATGTTAGATAGATGATTAGAAGAGGAAAATGAATGTAGATTTTTTTGTAATTCAAGTCACCACCAAGCAGGGACGTACACAGGGTGGGGACCTGGGACTCTCTTTCGAAGAGGTTACACCTTTCTGCCATTTTTTTGTATAAATCATATGAAAAAAGTAAAATTGCTCCCCGAAGTGGTTTCAAAATGTATTTCTCTGCACGTCCCTGTCACAAACTCTTATTTTGCTCTGAATCTGTAAAATTGGGGTGAGATGAGTTACTCTATGCTAGGGCTTCCCTAAAGTCTTGGGTACACTAAAGTGGTGGCAAGCTAAAGCTGAAGATTAATTATTACAACCACACCATGTCACGGAGCCATTAGATGGATGATGAGGTAGGAAGATATGCCAGTTTTAAAAAATTAATTTTTCAAAAAAAAAAAAAAAAAGATAAAATATTCAAAATACTAGCCTACTTCTAATGGGGGTGGTTTGATTATTTTAACGGAAAATAATTCTCAATTCTCAAAAATATTGGGGGTTGAATTCTCATGCATAACTGACCATTACATGTTCTGTGTGTGTGTGTCATTGGGTGTTGTATTTCAAAACCTAAACAAATGACCAAATGACTGACTATCTATCTGTCTGCCCATTTTGTCAGCATCATATCACATGACATTGCATGGCTTCCTCCTCATCCCCCTCCCCCAACTGACCATTTGACATGACTTTGTGACTTTTGTTACCATTGTAAATATTATTGATGGATAAAAGATTGAAAACGAGAGATAGAAGATAGTTGGAAGTACTATTACAACAGTCATTATCGTTAGATGACGTTCGGTCATTGAGTGTCGGACAAAAATCTTCATATGAATTTATTACCCGCCTCATGTGGCATGTCGCTAATGACAAGGAGGGGAGAGGTAATGAATTTTGTTCATTTTTTTCGGGGTGAGTGAAATGAAAAGAATTTCAATATCTAGCCGGGTAAATGACCGCACCAACAACAAATCGTCAAATGTTTATAACAAAAAAGATTTGAAATAAAACATAAATTTTGTGTGGCTTGTGAAATTTTTTGATTTTTTTTCGAAATTTTTCCAAAGAATCACTAAAGTCCTCATGAAGACTTCAAAAACTTTTTTAAGGAGACCTCAAAGTCGGCATAGGTAGCAAGTCTTCTTCACAATTACTTCTAAAAATATCCTTACTTCTATAAAGAAAACTTCCGAAATGTTGGATAAACATCTGACAAATGTCTGAAACGTTGCATGGAACTTTTTAATTTCTTCTAGCTTTTTGATAGTATTTTTTTAGGAATTTCGAAAATAAGATAGACTTTAGACAGGATTCTATCATAAAGTCGGAAAAAACATCAGATTTTCATACCACACTTCCAAGAGAGAGTTTCAGGAAACATCAGATTGTTATTCGAGATTTCGGTAAGGGTCATTTGAAAAACTATCCGCTTTCTTTCAAATGACTCTTAACGAAATTTCGAAAAAAAAAAAATCTGAGGTTTCCTGAAACCTACTCTTCGAAGTGTCGTATGCAAATCTGATGTTTTTTCCTACTTTCTGATATAATTCTGTCTGAAGTCTATATTATTTTCGAAATTCCAAAAAAAAAAATACGACCAAAAAGCCAGAAGATTCTATGAGAAAGTCGGAAAAAACATCAAATTTTCATACGACGCTTCGAAGGGAAAGTTTCAGGAAACATCAGGTTTTTATTCGAGATTTCGGTAAGGGTCATTTGAAGAACTATCCGCTTTCTCTTCAAATGACCCTTACCGAAATTTCCTGAAACCTTATCTTTGAAGTGTCGTATGAAAATCTGATGTTTTTCCGACTTTTTTTATAGAATTCTGTCTGAAGTCTAAACAGAATTCTTGAGAATCTCCAAATTAAATCTGATGTTTTTTTCGACTTTCTAACCGAATTTTCCACGAAGTCTGCATAAAATTCATCCTTGGTTGATCAAAATCATGGGATGTGATTGTCCGAAATTTCGGATAAAAATCTAAAGGTAAATTAGTTGAGAGGATCAAAAGTTTTATAGGGTTTCTTTCGACCTACGGGCCGAACTCTGTCGAATCTTAAACATAATTCTCAGGAAGAGTCATCTGGATTTTTTGATGTGTTCCTCCACTGAAATCTTCGATAATTCGAAAATCTCATGTTTCTGTCGACTTTCTGACCGAATTCTCTACCAAGCCTGAATATAATTCGTGTTTGGGATGATGAAAATGAAAATGGGGTAGAATTCTTAGCATGGTCTGAAAAGAGTTCTTGGGAAGAGCCAAAGTCGTGTGGAATTGTTTGATGTGTTCGTAAACCGAAATTTTCAATACAAATCTGATGTTTGTTCCGAATTTCTCACCGATTTCTCCAGGAAATCTTTGGGATGAGCAAAATCATGTGAAGTGGTTGTCCTAAATTTTGGATGAAAATCTGAAGAATCTAAATTTTTTGGAAGGATCGAAAGTTTTATGGTTTTATGGCAAAGTTTGATGTTGATTCCCATTTTCGCCTCAGTTGCTTGTGTTTCTCTGGATCGAATTTGGTATCGAATTCAGACTGAAGCCTCATTGAATTCTTAAGTATATCGATTTTTTTTTTGTGGGTGTCGTATTCTCCTGCCGAATTCTTGAAAAAATGTCAAATGTTTCTTCCTACTTTTTAACCGAAAATCATTGTTATATTCTCTGACCGATTAAATTCTTATCGAAGTATATGAAGAGTTCTTGGGAAGGCCAAGGTTCGATGAAGTGGTTGAAATATTTTCCGTTCAAAATTCTAGATGACTTTCCTTGACTAAAAAAATCGGAAGTTTCTTCTAAACACCAAAATGTCGGATGAAGATCTGACATTTTTATACCCTTAGCTATATGGCTTCTGTTTTCAAACATTTGAAGTCGATTTAGCGATGTCCGTTCGTCAGGCTGGCTCGTGCGCACGATAACTCTCGAAGGGAGTATCCGATTGGGTCCGAACTTGGTACATCGTAATGAAATGAAATAAGCATCCGGTTCTCTCCAAATATCACACATCTCATTATTTCTTCTAACACAAGATCTGATGTGAAGATGGGTTATATCGGCGCACTGCTTGTGGTACCTCACCCTCAAAGGGTAACAATTTTGAATATTCATGAAGATCATAAAACGCGAAATTATTATCTGATTCCATTCAGACTTGGTGCATCTCAATATTCCCATCTACATAAGATCTGTTAGAAAGAGGGTAGAGATCGGACCATTTCCTCTGGTACCTCCTCCACCATGGGGTTCAAGATTTTGAAAAACTAAACGCTCAAAGAAAGCGAAATAAGCATCCAAATCCATCCATCCGTTTTCTCAAATTTAACACATACTAAACTTTTGCCAACACAATATCTTTTTTGGAGGAGATATATATCTGCAAAGCCCTTCTAATAGAACTTATACATACTATTGCATTACTTTATCTATTCTTTTTCGTTGTCTTCCAACATACATATTCATATGTATGTATGTGTGTATTTTTTGAAGTTTAAGAAGTTTATTAACCTTTACATTGTCTCTATTGCCCCCATATGTACGTGGCGGTTGGTTCGTCGTCTATGCCAAAACAAATGCGGCTCCTTTCTTTCTGCCGTTCTTCAAATATGCAATTGGATTGCGAACAGATTTATATATATGTATACAAATTGTAGTATGTATATATTTATGTATATACTTTTACAAACATACATATATAGGTATATGGATAAATAAACTATTTTCAAACACCAGCTGCTGGGGCCTTCTTGTTTCAAATCAAAGGTAGGTGTACGTTGGGCGCCATATTCTTGTCGTAGTCGTTCACATTGGTGGCTGGCCATTTACCTACTGGAAATCTATCGCCCGACTCCTCTTCAACTTGAAATACAGGCATGTTGGGCGGTATTAGTCGCTGGCCGGTTTGGAGGTTCATTTGCTCGTTCGCTAGGCAAATAGTACCGGGGGAATATTGATTTTATTTTTCCTGGCTGGCAACAACTGGCATGGCAAAATATTTAAATTTTGCAACATTTTTTTTTTCGAAATGATAAGAAACTTTGGAAAAAAACTTGGCTGGCATGCTAGCCAACTAACCTTCCCTTTGGCTAGTTTATGCAAACTCCCATCTCTCCCCTTTCTCCTCTCGAAATGTTACTGTTTCATGCACCGTGCCGGAGTTTAATGAACTTTTTTCCCTCCCTACATCACCACCACCCATTTGGAAGGGAGGCAGGCAGACCTCCAAATCTATATATGGAAAAAATCATAATTATTTGTCGTTGTTGTTATTGTTTATAATTATGCCATGCAATAACATGGCCAAGTTTTTTTTCGGTTCCGAACATGTGTTTTGTTTTTGTTCCACTTTCTATTTTTGTTATTTCATTTCATTAATTTCCTATTTGTCTGCAGCCGAATTTTTTTTTTCTCTCTGGCTCCCTTAATTTCTTTTTAATTTATATTTAAACAAATCCCATTTGATTTGTATCGAATTGGTGTGTATATTTGACTGCACATTGAGCTCCAGCTGAGGGATATCCAAATTGTGTACTTCGGTTCCAATAAAATTAGGAAAAAATACAATTTTTTAAAATTAAAAAAAATACAATTTTTTAAAAATTAAAAAAAAATACTATTTTTAATTTAAAACACATTCTAGAAATTTCAATAATGCACGTCTTCGTGAAACGACTCCTCCACTTCAAATATCAATCACCAGTCCCATCAAATTTGATGGCTGTGTCGTCGTCTCTTTTCTTTTTCTTCTGTTTTCTAATCTCTTTTGGGAGCTAATTTATTGGAATTTTCCCAATCCCCATAAATCTGTAGACACCACTTGAAAATCCTCGAAATTTTTATGAGGTTTTTGCCACAATTTTAAGAATTCTAGTTTTCTATTTTTGTTTAGGAGGCAATATTTTTGGAGTGGAGGTAGTTGGGGGAGTGATGTTCATTCTTCTTCCACTTTTGGGAATATTCTTGGCCATTAAATTTGTCAATGAGTCTGTTTACATTGGAGAATATTGCATTTAAAATTTATAATCCAGACGAAGAGGGTTTAATGCGTTCTGCATAAATAACACACAAATGCCTAATTTAAAAGTCATTGGTCTCTCCGAATGGAATTTTGGTAAAGAAAAGTGGATGGAGGTGAAGAAAAATTACCCCCATGTTACATTCTTATATAGGAAATCTGAATTATACTCCATAACTCTTCTATAGATGAAAAGACATATTTTTATCATGATGAAAACCTCTCTTGAGATTTCTGGTTGAGAGAAATATTTAGATATAACAAGTGATAAAGAATCGCTGACTTTTTTCACAAGTTATGACAGATAAAAGTATTGAAAATTCTGACCCTTTGTGGGTGAGATACCAGAAATGGTTCGCAGATATATATCATCTTCAGAACAGAACAGATGTGTTAGCAAAAATGACCTTTTGTGGGGTAGGTACCAGAAAGAGTGGACCGATATTGCCCATCTCCGAATTTGATCTAAGTTTGATAATAATTTTACGATGTACCAAGTTTGGACCAAATCAGATACTCCACTCGCTAGATCGACTCTTATAGATTGTGAGTGTTGGTTGTGTTCTCTCTGCCGAAATCCTTCTAAAATTCGTCTGGCTATAAGAAAAAACCTATAAAAGGTCTTTCTTTTCAAGAGACCTTCTCAAGACCATCTCGGCATGGACGCCTTCACAAGGTATTCTGTCTCTAAAAGAACTTAGAACTTATGTAAGGCCTTTACAAGTTATTCTGTCTTTATAAGAACTTTAAAGGGTCATATTTCCATTGAACATCTCCTTAGGGTGATTTACCTATGGAAGATCTCCGACAAAATACTCTCTGAAAGTGTGTCTGTCTGTCTACAGAAGACCTTCTGAATATCTTCAATTTATAAAAGATCTTGTGAAGGTATTTTGCCATTAAAGACCACTTTGAAGGTCTATCTCCCAGAAGTCCCCCTGTCTTTAGAATGCATCTTGAAGAGCTTTGGCCTATAGAAGACCCTAAATATCGCCTCACGAAGGTCTTTTTTCAATAATGACCCTTTTGAAGGTCATCTGTTTATAGAAAGCCCCCGGAAGGTCTCGTGTTCATAGGAGACCTCTGAAACTTCTCGCCTTGGAGAGCTTTGGCCCATAGAAGACCCTAAATGTCCTCTGACTATAAAAACAGTTTTTAAAGGTTTTTTGTTTTGTAGCAAAACTTAATGGGAGTCGTTCCTCTTTCGAAAGCTTTCTTTAAAAACGTCCCTCTATAAAAGACCTGTTGAAGGGCTTCTGAGAGCCTTCCGTTCATAGAAGATCTTTTAGGTGTCTTCCGTCTACATATGGTTTTTTTTCCTTTAAAAAACATCCTGAAGATTTGTCTTTAAAATATTTCCTGAATATCTTCTATACATAGAAGAACTCCTGGAGGTCTTTGGGCTCCCTAAGACTTCCCCGGCATTCTGGCTACAAAAGAACTAATTATTTTCCATTTATTTCAGACCATCTAAAGTCCTTCTGGCCTTAAAAGTCTCCTAAAGATTTTGTATCCATGGAATCTCTTCTGATGGCCTTCTCTCTTTAGATTACCTCCTGAAGGCCCTATTTCTGGATCTTTCAACTTCACAACACTCCTGGCGAGTTTATTTCAACCATACCCTCATCAGAACCGAATTCTTCACCTTGAAGACATTTCGAATTTATTACAGATGTAATGCGGGACTTTTCCAAAGTCTAATTATAGAAAACTTTTCTGACTGCAGGAGTCTTCTAATTTGAACAATCCTTCACAAAATCTTCGTGTATAACAATTTCAGAAGACCTTTTGTTTGAAGAAGATCGCGGTTTGGATATCTATAAAGAGAAGGGAATTTCTACCTATAAAAAATTATATCCCGAAACGTTTCTGTTCATAGAGAACCAGTAGCTAATTTTCAATTTATAGCGGACATACAGAAGATTTCATACAAAAAAAAAACTCCTGCTGGCTGTATTTTTTTTCAAGAGGAATTTGCTTTTGAAGTGCTTGCTTTCGAGGAGAGTGTGAAACGTGCTCGAATTTGAACGGCAGCTCTTCTGGGAGTAGAAAAAATGCGAGCGTACTCTCGTTTTTTGATGTCACTCGAATAAGAGCGACTTCACTCTTGGCGTGAACCACTACTCTCTTTCGAGCATTTCGACTCCAATTCTATATTTTCAAAATAGGATTAAATCGGGTGGGCTTGCACTGGGATCAAGAGAGTGGATAGTAAGCTTCGTATAAAATTCATGCCCTTTATTTTTTCAAGAGTAATTTGCCTTTGAAGTGCTTGCTCGCTTTCGAGCAGAGTGTGAAACGTGTTCGAATTTGAGTGGGAGCTCTTCTGGGAGTAGAGCATACTCTCTTTTTCTCGATGTCACTCGAATAAGAGCGATTTCACTCTTAGAGAGAACCGCTACTCTCTTCCGAGCATTTCTACCTCTCTCTCTCTCGTCCGAGCATTTCGACTCCAATTCTATATTTTCAAACCAGGATTAAATCGAAAGGACTCGCACTGGAATCAAGCTTCGTATAAAATGTATGCACTTTGAGAATACCAGCTCGCCAGTCAGATTCACTACCGAGTAAAAACGGGCAAATATGAGCTATAATCATATCTCTATATAGAGACACTGAAGATTCTTTGAAGATTCCTCATAATGCCTTCTTATTCAGAATGTTATCGAGCGTCCTTCTTGCTGCAGGCGATCTCGAAATCCTAGAATATTTTGAAATTCATCCATTCAATAGGAGAACACCTGCTGCAGGCCTTTTTCATTCAGTCTCCTCTTTGTAGAAGCCACTTTTGTTCTAGTATGAGATTTCTAAATTGATTTCAAATATTATCTCTTCCTTTATTGCTTCGTAGTATTCCCCAATTCTTTTTGAGCAATTTGTTTTGTAACTCTATTTTGCAAATCTAACTGAAATTCCTGGTAAAGCTGATAAAAAAAAGAGAAAGATAAAAACCCAGCGCACTGACTAAATGAATGAATCAGTAACTGGGGCAATAAACCGATTAAATTGTCACAAACTGCTGGTTGCAAAAAAAAAGGCAAAACGGAGAAGGGTGAAGTACGGGGAAGTACCAGAAATTACCCCTCCCCTCCCTATAGATAGGCGGAACTCCGGTAACCTTAAGCTGTCTACATGATTTGGTTTTTTTGTTTCGTTTTTTTTTTCGTTCATGTCATTTAATTTGGAGCTGCTTCTTCATTGAGGGAATTTTACGTCAGGATATTGGTAGGACTATTTTGTTGTTGTTGTTGGTCTATGGCCATAAAATAACTTATAAACAAGTTGGAAAAGAATTTTTGTTTATACATACATATTTTGTTTATTTTTTTTCTCTTTTTGTGGTAAATTGAAATTGTTTTATTTTTTTGTACCCTGACGTACCTGGCGTAGAGCAGAGACAGTTACCAACAAAAAAAAAAAAAAAAAAAAAAAAAAAAAAAAGCAAAACGGAAAAGACCTTTACTCATCATCACATGAGGTAGGAAGTAGGTTGGAATTTTTTGGGCCTGTAATTCAATTGATGTCTGTCTTTCTGTCTGTTTTTGGAAAGTCCGCCCTAAAGACCTTCTCTTTTTTTATACCCTACAACACAAGGTGGTCATCAGGGTATTATGTCCTTGTGCATTTGTTTGTAACAGGCAAAAGGAAACGAGATAGACCCATAGTTCCTTTTGATGATCTGCATAGAATCACATTCTGAGTCGATTTTTGCATGTCCGTACGTCCATCCGTCTGTCCATGTATTTTTGTAAACAAAGTACAGTTCGCATTTATTACCCGATCCAGATGAAATTTTGCACAAATCATTTGTTTGGCCCAAGGACGAACCCTATTAAAATTGGAGATAATCGCTCAAAATTTAGATATAGCTCCCATATATATCTTCGTCCGATTTGCTTTTTATTGTGCACCAAACGTGTAATATCAGTCCGAATAGTATGGAATTTTGCACGTACGATCAGATTGGACCTGAAAATAAGTATGGCAAATTTGATCGAAATCGGTTCAGATATAGCTATAGCTCCCACATATATATTGTTCATCCGATTTGTTATAGTTGTCCTCCGCAGCCGTAATATGCACTCTGTAACAACAATATTTGGGGAAATATAACAAATACAGCTCAGAAATACATTTGCTAAATTTTATCGAGATCGATTCAGATTTGGATATAGCTCCCATATATAACTTCGTCCGATTTACCTTTGATTGTGCACCAAACGTCTAATATTTGCCCAAATATGATGAAATTTGGTACATACGACCGAATTGAGTCTAGAAGCTAGTATGTCAAATTTGGTGAAGATCGGTTCAGATATAGCTATAGCTCCCACATATATATTGTTCATCCGATTTGTTATTTCAGTCCTCCGCAGCCGTAATATGTACTCCGTAACAACGATATTCAGGGAAATATATCAAATACAGCTCAGAAATATCTTTGCCAAATTTTATCGAGATCGGTTCCGATTTGGATATAGCTCCCATAAATCGTCCGATTTACCTTTTATTGTGCACCAAACATCTAATATTTGCCCAAATGGGATGGCATTTGGTACATACGACCGAATTGAGTCTAGAAGCTAGTATGTCAAATTTAGTGACGATCGGTTCAGATATAGCTATAGCTTCCATATATACTGTTCATCCGATTTGTTATATTTGTTACCCACAGCCGTAATATGCACTCCGTAACAACGATATTCAGGGAAATATATCAAATACAGCCCAGAAATATCTTTGCCAAAATTTTATCGATATCGGTTCGGATTTGGATGTATCTCCCACATATATAACTTCGTCCGATTTACCTTTGATTGTGCACCAAACGTCTAATATTTGCCCAAATGGGATGGCATTTGGTACATACGACCGAATTGAGTCTAGAAGCTAGTATGTCAAATTTGGTAAAGATCGGTTCAGATATAGCTATAGCTCCCATGTATACTGTTCATCCGATTTGTTATTTTTGTCCTCCGCAGCCGTAATATGCACTTTGTAACAACAATATTTGGGGAAATATATCAAATACAGCTCAGAAATACATTTGCTAAATTTTATCGAGATCGGTTCAGATTTGGATTTAGCTCCCATATATAACTTCGTCCGATTTACCTTTGACTGTGCACCAAACGTATATTATTTGCCCAAATGGGATGAAATTTGGCACTCACCACCGTATTGAGTCTAGAAGGTAGTATGTCAAATTTGGTGAAGATCGGTTCAGATATAGCTATAGATCCCATATATACTGTTCATCCGATTTGCTATTTTTGTCCTCCGCAGCCGTAATGTGCACTATGTAACAACGATATTCAGGGAAATATATCAAATACAGCGCACAAAAATCTTTGTCAAATTTTATCAAGATCGGTTCAGATTTGGATATAGCTCCCATATATAACTTCGTCCGATTTACCTTTTATTGTGCACCAAACGTCTAATATTTGTCCAAATGGGATGTAATTTTGTACATACGACTGAATTGAGTCTAGAAGCTAGTATGTCAAATTTGGTGAAGATCGGTTCATATATAGCTATAGCTCCCATATATATTGTTCATCCGATTTGTTATTTTTGTCCTCCGCAGCCGTAATATGCACTCCGTAACAACGATATTCAGGGAAATATATCAAATACAGCTCAGAAATATCTTTGCCAAATTTTATCGAGATTGGTTCAGATTTGGATATAGCTCCCATATATAACTTCGTCCGATTTACCTTTTGATTGTGCACCAAACGTCTAATATTTGCCCAAATTGGATGAAATTTGGCTCTTACGACTGAATTGAGTCAAGAAGCTAGTATGTCAAATTTGGTGAAGATCGGTTCAGATATAGCTATAGCTCCCATGTATAATGTTCATCCGATTTGTTATATTTGTTACCCACAGCTGTAATATGCAATCCGTAACAACGATATTCAGGGAAATATATCAAATATAGCTGAGAAATATCTTTGCCAAATTTTATCGAGATCGGTTCCGATTTGGATATAGCTCCCATATATATTTTTATCCGATTTCAAATTAATTGTGCACCAAATGGGCAATACAAGTTTGAATTTAAAAGATACAACTGCTTCGGAATATTTAGCCCTTTAAACTTTAAATTATAATTATAATCATGGCGTTTATGATTGAATTCTTCCATAAATACTTTTAATTGTTATGCGGAGCTCTACTAAATTAGCAAAGTGGTGTAGGGTATCATAAAGTCGGACCCGCCCGACTTTAAGACTTTCTTTACTGGTTTTTTCTTTGGAAATTCCAAGGGAATTTCTTTGATATCTCTTTATTTTCAATTTTTTTTTTTTTTGCAAGGAAAACAAATCGAGTAATTTTGTTATTGATTTCCATGCCAGTGACGTACATGATTTTTATGTGCTCTGACGACCGACCATTTAAATATTCTATCACGAATTTGTAATTTTCATTACTGTTATTATTATTCCGATTTTTTTTTTTTTTGTGTTTCTGTGTTAAATCAATTTTGATTTCATTCATTTGATTGCCATTCTGTTTTCTTTTCGCCATGACAACCAGGAAAACCAAAAGGACAACCAAAGGAAGTCGTCTGGGAAAACTAAAATTCGTACCGAAAATCGTAATGACACACATTTGATGGCATGGCAAAATAATAATAATAACAACAACAACATCCATAACAAAATCAAAACGTGTTCATGAACCATTATCATCAATTTTCCAAAAAAGAAATATTGTAATTTATGATTGGTGAATGTGAATGATGATAAACGATTAGGATTTTCTTTGGAAGGAAAATATGACTTTATTGATTTCCCATTTTTCTATGTTCAAAAAGCAATTCAAATTCATTTTTTTTTTTTGTTTTGGAATCCATAACATATTTCATATGGGAATTAAATTATGAAAAAATATATTTTGAAAAAATTATTATTTTTTTTTTTTTTTTTTGAAAAATCAATGATGCAAAAATTAGCGTAAATACTCGTTGTGCTCTTCAATCCCTTAAAGCATTCGAGAAGGACTTCTAATTAACTTTTATGTTTTAATTAAAAACAAGTTAAAAAGTATCAGTCGATTTTGCCGACATATGTATACCCTCAGCCAATGATTGATGATTTAAAGGGATTGGACTATATTTGTTACTTCTATCACGCTATATGAAAAATAGGATATGTGACAATTTTTAGAAAATATTAAAATGTGTGGTAGGGGACCGAAGTAGTATTCCATTTTCATGTTTCATCTAATGTAGATAAAAATACAGGTATGGGCAAAATTACAAGAAAATCGAACATTTATATATGGTTGAGAAAAATAGAACAGTGTGGCTTGTTTGTTCGGGATACCGTAGTATTTTGTTGTTGCAAAATGGTCTGGCTTTATCCCTTTATTGTTGTTTTTATAAAAACAACGTTTGTTTATTAGTGGAGAACGATGGTAATGTTTACCAGGGGGTAAGACAGGGAATACCTAGGTTTCGGAAAGAGCCACCAATCCTCATCAGTTCCCTTGTTTTTGTCTGGGATATTCTCCCCAGAAGTTATTTTAAAAAATAACTTCTATGACAAAAAACATTTTTTTTTTTTTTTTGAGAAAAATATTTAGATGTAGCAAATTGTCGCAAAGGATCGCCGACTTTTTTCGCAAGTTATGACAGATAAAATTATTGAAAAATTGACTCTTTGTGGGTGAGGTTCCGGAAGGGAGTGCGCAGATATATATATCATCTTCCCAAAAATATTTGAAAATTTGAAGAGAGTTGGATGGTTATTTCGCTTTCTTTGAGCGTTTATTTTTTCAAAATTTTGAACCCTATGTGGGTACCAGAATACATGGTCCGATCTCTATCATCTATCTATAACAGATCTTGTATTGATGGAAATATTAAGATGTAGCAAATCTGAATGGAATCGGATGTTAATTTCGCGTTCTGCAAGCCTCATGGATATTTAAAATGTTGACCTTTGTGAGGGAAGTACCAGAAGGAGTGGACCGATATATGCCATTGTCAAAGCATTTCTTGTGTTGGTAGCAATAATGGGATGTGTGAAATATGAAAAGAACCTGATGCTTATTTCGGATTTTATGATCGTTTTGGTTATTCAAAACTTTTGACCCTTTATGGGGGAGATACCAGAAGAAATGGTCCGATCTCTACCGTCTTTTTAACAGATCTTGTGTTGATAGAAATATTGAGATGTAGCCAGTCTGAATGGAATCGAATATTAGTTTCATCGCGTTTCATGAGCTTCATGGATATTCCAAATTTTCAACATTTATGGGGGAGGTACCAGAAGGAGTGGTCATATATATCTTATTTTCTCACCAGACCTTTGGTAAATAAAAATATTGTGATGTGTGTAATTTGAAGACAATCGAACTCTTACATCACATTTTATAAAAGTTTTAAATATTCGAAATTAAAATTTAAGCAAAATCGGATTATCCTTTCTCTTTATATGGAGTAAAGTATATATATATATATATATATATATATATATTTTTTTTTTTTTTTTTTTTTTTTGAAAATTTCAACATTTTTTAGGGGAGGTACCAGAAGGATTGGACCGATATTGCCCATCTGCGAACTCGATCTACGTTTGATAATAATATTACGATGTACCAAGTTTGGGCCATATCGGATACTCCCTTCGGGAGTTATCGTGCGCCAGTACATCTCTAGATCGACTCCAAATATCCTGAAACGGATTTGGTCCAAAGAGACCTAGGGTTTCTCGATGAGGCACGTTCTGGCCGTATCAAATGACATATACCCTCTCTAGCCATATGGCTGAGGGTATAAAACACATATTGCGGTTAAAGTCATACAATATATGAATTGATGCAAAATTCTCATACAAAAAATTTTTAAGGAGGATGACGTCAAGGACTAAAATATTCTTCATCAAATTTCAGTATAAGTCACCAAAGAAAGGAAATCTCCATTTCCATAACTTACCAAGAAAATATTTATTTTAATTTTGTGAGAAGGAAAATATTTCCTAACTTTTTTTCAAGGACTTTTATTCGTCTTTTTTTCGAGCTGAAACATAATAGTAACTTAAACCTTGGTTTCACACGGAAAGTATCGAAACAGGAAAATTCTACACTAAATTTCAATACTAGAGTATCTATGGTTTTTAAAAATGATTTTTTTGAATTCGACCTTTTATGTCTTCCAAGACATATAGGAGAATTTTATGACAAACAATTTTCTAGAATATTTTAACATGATACGATGCCTTTTAAAGAGAGTTTTGAGCACTTTTCTTTTTCAAAACACACAAAATGTCCCATTTGGTAAAAAAAAAAATATCCCCGTATTTTTTTTATCAGTAATGCTGCTGTATACTTAAAATGTAAGGATTCGAAAAAAACCTATGTGTATTATATAAATTCTCAAACTCCACAAGACCTATAGATTGTGTAGGTAGGTACCCGATTATGGGCCTTTAAATTTTGAATATTTTTTTGGAGGTTTTCTGTGGCAGAATTTTTATGTTTTCCTACAAATAAACAATTATTTTTGGAACTTTTTTGCTCTTCCCCTTGCTTTCTATATTTTAAAATTTTTAAAAGTATTTTTTATCGCTATGTTTTCGTCCTCAGCCCCATTACATACCGCATCCGAGTTTAAGGATATTTTACCAAAATTTATGTTAGATTGTTTTTTAATGTGAGTTTGTTGGTAGAACTTTCAAAGGATATCCGTTTTGGATTTCTAAGGATATTGTTGCAAGGACAAGAGAACTCGAAATAAAAGTTTGTAAAACACCAACTAACTACAGTTCGTCCAACAAGGATACCAAAAGTATGACCATAATTATCAATAAACCACAAAAAAGTGGTAGAAAACTATGCAATGTCTGTGTGGTTCGCCCAACAGCAAGAGGTGCGACAGCCAACCACAATATCAAGAGTCAATATCACAAATCAGTGGCGGTTTTCTTGTGGCGAACGAAGGCAACCAAGAAAAAAAAAAAACAAAAAAATTAATTTAATTGCCACAACACGACAAACATGTCTACAATGCTGTTTAACAAATAAGACATGTTGGAGAAGTGAATATGGAAAACCCATTATTTACAGTCAAACATGGCTGAGACGAATTGAGAACAATAATTTGGTTACAGAGAACCTCAGCGATATTCCAAAAAGTGTGGGGCAAAAATACCTTGTTTTGTGAATTTTTGGTTTGAGTTGGAGTTCGTTTCAGACCTGGTTCCACTGTATGACTTGGCTTTAAACAATTTCCATTCAAGTCTCTCTCTCTCGGAACAAAAAATTACTCATAATTCATATAACCGAATAAAATCTATAATCACTGATTTGTTGTTGGTGTGTCGGCGCGTCTAACCATCCGTCCGTCCACACAACAGTTTATTACAACTTGTATAAATAACATTTATTGTGTTGTAAATATTTAGAAAAGCAACAGAAAAAAAATCATAATAAATTTATTTCGATTTACAACACCACCACCAGCGAGGAGAAACCCCCAAAAGATTCAGACAGGAGCAAAGATGCGATCTTGTTTTGTCCCCCCAATCATTTGATATGAAGCGACAGGCCAGAAAATTGCCTGGCAAAGGAAAAACGAAAGAGAGAGAGAAAAAACAGTTGTAATTAATATCAAGAGATTGCGATGTTTATGGCGGGTATGAAGCAAGTTGGTTGGTTGGTGGTGGTTGTTGCATTCATACCTCCAGACAATCATCATTCATCTCGTGTTTTGATTAGTTTTTTTTTCGTAGTTTTTTTTTTAATAAAAATATATACAATTTAATCAAACATAATTAATCGTTAGAAAATTATATGCTATTGTTGGTTGCAATGAAAAATTTCAACACTTCATAAATTTGACAAGAAATCATAAACTGTGAGTGGCCAAATGGGCAGGTTGGATACATGTATAGTCTGGCAATAAATTGGTCTATGTGATGGAGGAAGACTTTGGGGACCTTTACACATATCTGCTACTAATAGAAGGGTTTTTGGGCATTGAGGGCCGTTAGGAGAATTTTTACTTGAGTGAAAACCTCCCCAAAAAGTCAGGGAAAAAAAACGACTTTGTAAAAATCTATGAATAGTTCCCTAATACTAATGATCTGAAGACACAAAATTAGGTTCTAGAGAACTTTTTAAGGCCTTTATAGTCTCTATAAACAGCTTTTAATGGTCATGCCTGATAAGACCTTTAAATGGTCTTCCGATTTGGTTCTGTTATCCTTTGGAAGGTATATCGAGAAGCTTGGACAAGACTTCTAAAACAATTTTAAGGCTTCAGATGGCCTATGAAATGTCTTCTAAAGGCATTCCAAATACCTACAAGTTATATGGAAACTTTAGGGGGCTTTTCACAAGTTTAAGAAGACATTATAAGACCTTGGTAAGATGATTTAGATGATCTTCTTAGTTGTTTGAAAGGTAGGCAGAACTCGAGTTTATTCGAAAGTGAAAACTTCCTGCGAGTAAAAGTTTTCGAAGAGTAAGAATTATAAAAAAACTTATTCTCAATTTTTTATTTTTTTTATTTTATTTATTTATTATTTTTTTTTTTTTTTTGGAACGCTCGTTATAGTCGAAGTACTCGAAGTAGAGCAAGAATTTTCTCTATAAGCGAAATCGAGTGGTGATAATGAGAACAAAAACAACATTGTCATCAATGACCTGCAACGTTTGCCGCTTTGCAATAAAAAAAATTACATGCTCACAAATAAAAAATCTATGAGTTCTCTCTCTCGAATACGAGCAAAATCTACTCGCTCTCTTTTTTCCAGTGGCATAGAAAAATAGTGAATAGTAGTACTCCCGCTCGAATTTGTGGAGAGAGTGAAACACGTTCAAAAATTTCTAAGCTAAGATTTTTGGACTCTTGAGATGTTTTCGAAGACATTTAGAGAATCTCCCAACACCTTTAACAAGTCCTCCGAGGCTCTTGGAATATTCTTTTCACTTCTTCTATAAACGTTGGACCCCTTTTAAGACTTTAGGACTTTTTTAGAACTTTTTGAAGGTTTTCCACGATAAAAGGCCCAAGATGTAGGGCAGACCCCTAGAACTTCTTCTCAGACCCTCAATACGGTCTAAGACCTTTAACATTTGTAAATTATTTCGCTAGAAGGTCGTCTAAAGTCTTTGAAATGTCTCCTTCTAAAACTACTGGAATGTCTTGCTAGACCTTGGGAGATTTTATAAAATCTTGGGTCATTTGGAAGGGCTTAAAAAACTTGAAACTCTTTCTAAAATCTTTCAGATCTTTCTTTTTTTTCATTTGCAAGTTTTTTTAGCTCTTAAAGGTCTTTACAACCTCCCCAGGTCTCAAGGAGAAAAACTTTTTGTAGGTCAAATATGTAGCAATTTTTTCAAAATCTCTGGGAGGCTTCCAACACATTCTGGAGGAACTTCTAAGATCTTTGGAAAGTTTTTAGATCCCCAAAATGTTCTCTTCGGCTTTTTTAAATGTTTCCTAAACCCTCTTCGATATTTTCCGCGATTTTTTGTATTCAACGGCTTGTGGATGGTCTTCCAGGGACTGTGATTGTCTTCAACTCTCTTATCTTAACTTTAAAGGCCTTAAAAATAGATCTGAGTCCTTTTTATCTTATTTGCAATAGAAATACTTTAGAAAGCATTATCTCAATATATGACTTATGGCTTGTATCTTATGTAATAAGAGACATCTAGTAGATCTTTTTGTTATTGGAGATCTGTGGTGTGATGCCTACCTATGGAAAAGAAGGATTTGGTGAGGTTATTCCAGCAATAAAACTTTTCTATCAGGAGACCTTTTCTACCAAAAATAACATATGAGGAATTATGTGATAATTATCCAGATGGAACTTTATATAGAAAACTCCGAACAGCTCATTTGAGTATTTAATTTTAGCAGAAGCTCCAAATTCTGTAGTGCAAAATGTCTCTATCTTTTATTTTCCGGAAAATGGCGCCCAATTGTTGTCATTTTTAGTTTGAAAATCAATGACTTCTTAGAAAGACCTTTCCTACCAAATATACCAGCAATAGACGAGGAATTTTGTTTTTTAGGGAAAACAATATAAGCCGGTGTTCAATAAGACTCTTTAGCGATTTTCGGGTATAATTGTTTAGATGGATTTTTTTATCTATTTTATTTTATTTATTTTTTTGTTTGAAGACGTCTAGTAGGTCTCCTAGGTATTACATTTTTCTAATTATTTAATAATTTAATAATTTTCGGGGCTTCAGAGCCCCCCAATAACCATTTTCCTGAAAAGTGGCGCCCAAATGTTTGTATATAATTTTTTGTTCGGAAACCTAGGACTTCTAGAGTAACTTTTTTTTCAAATATACCAGTTGCAGGGTAGAGCATAAATATAAGATATATTTTGTGTATAGAGAATAACTCTTTAAGTCATTAAATGTTTATAAGTCCCTTTAACGAATTTTTGTCTGTAAAGAAGCGTTAATTCTCTGGATGGATTTCCTTGTAGACAACATCCAAGAAGAAGTTAGGTCCCTTTAAGTCTCTATAGAGGAGGGATAATTGGTTGGTAAGAACAATCCTCTTAAGTCTTCCAAGTATTATAATATTTTCCATAGGATCTGTGTATAAAATACATGTCTTATTTACTTTCTTGAAAAGTGGCGCCCAATTGTTTTCATTTTGTTTTTTTGCTTGGAAATACATGTTGGACATATCTATTGCAACTAGTTTGTTTGTCATGAATTTTCGCCAACTGTCCGCATATAATATTTCTAATCTTAATTACTTATCTTTACATATTTTTCTTCTTCAATGATTTTTGTTTTTCTGATTTTTTCCGATTTTTTTTTTTCTTTTTGCCAATCTCAACTAATTTCACTTTTTTTACCTCTTTCTCTCTCTTCTCGTTACAGGTAAGCACATTCGATATTTTTCATAATTTCTTTGCGCTGGCTAATCTCGTAGGCTACCATGACCGAACCACCAAGCTTTGCAAGCAACCAAGCAACCAACCACCACAGCCAGCAGTTATGAATAAAAAATGACATTTTAAAATGTCGTCGTTGCTGTTGTTATTGTTGTTGTTGCTATCATTTATCTAAATCCAATTTGGATACCGCCTATTTTATATCGAAATACAATAATAATTGACTTTGACGTCCATGGGTAAAGTATTAATTAAAAAATTGAGCGAGAAAAAAGAAAAAGAGATGGCTAAAGAAGGTAAGGCAAATAATGGAAGGGGTGAGGGAGGGATAAAATGAACACTTACATGGGCGTAGTGGTGACTTTTAGGAGAGTTTTGAATCAAATCTTACTTTTTTAGAGAGATGAATTGTGAAATATGTTTTGTGGTCCCCTCCTGACTAAGACCCTGCAGCCGCCTAGACCTCTAATGTATAGCACGGCTCTAAGAAGATAGCCATGTAAACCCGTGAATATAAGTTATCCTATCAAGTAGTGACTAAATGGTAAAGGCCTTTAAATTTGTAAAGTTGTGGAGGGGAGGGGAAAGGATGAGCCTACTTCGAAAAATAGTTGTAAATTTCCATTAGTTGTTGCTGCTGTTGTTATTGTTGCGGTTAATATTGACTTAACTCATCTAAATGATTTTTGCATATTTTAGAAAGTCCTTTCGCTTTTCCATGTTTTCACGAATATAACACTAGCTAGCAACAGCAACAACAACAACACCAAACCGAAAAAAAAAACTAAAAACTATTAATAATCATTATTTGTTGATCGGTATAAATGTCAACATATTTGTTGTTAAACGTCGTCGTTTCGCTCCGCAGTACAATGGCCAAATGTGAATGCCCAGCTACCTATGAGCGAAGTCAGCCAGCTATACACATATGGTGGGTCTTCTCATAGGTGTATGTGTGTGAGTACTTTCTTCTTCTTCTTCTTTGTTGTTGTCTGCCATGCAATCCTTTCGCCAATTCTTTTCGAAAGGCTTTTGAGTTAATCGGTTTTATTTGTTGGCCATTTGAAAAGCCAGCTAGGCCTGACAGTCAGTAAACGTTTAGCCTCAATCAACTCTCAAGTGCAAATCAATCACTAATCATCACGCGGCCATCCAGCCAGCCAGCCAGCTAGGCAGCTGAGGAGCTATTCATTCGCACACACACACACACACACACTCGAACATGTCATTATATGCCACCGAGGCATTTATTAACCATTGAAGGAATACGTTATTGAATATGAATGACATGCAATATTGTTTGGGGTCTAACAATGGAGAGGTCAATTATATGGCCAGCTGGACAGGATCGCACCGGGATAGACGACAATTAGGAGGTCTTCTATTAATAGCACATATTCAGTAGATATTGCGCATATGATGTAAAAGGGTTTCCAGAGAGCAGAGAAGACCTCCTTAGGGTCTCCTGAAATTTCTCTAGGCAGAGATTTCCTGAATAATTTTTACACAGGGAAAGCCTTTTAAAACATATTTACGCAAAGGATAATCACCTAAACGACCTCGAGAAGTCCTCTTGACCCTCTGAGGGTCTCCTGAAAATTTTCTAAGCAAAGATCTCCGGAAGAATCTTTACTCAGGGAAAACCTTTCAAAGCATTTACGAATAAGGATCTCCTAAACGACCTTGAGAAGTTCTCTTGAAGGAGGTCTTCCCTGCGTAGAAGACTTATCAGAAAAGACCTTCTCAAGGGAACACCTCCGGAAGATCCTTTAGGCAGAGATGACCTTCCTAAAGGTGTTCCACGCAGAGTTAACCTCCAGGATATCTTCTAAGCAAACAAAACTTCGTGAAGATCTTCCAGGAAAAAAAGACCTAAGCCGTGAATAATTCCCAATGATTTAAACAGTAAAACCCTCTGGAAGGTCCTCTAGGCTGAGAAGACCTCCTATTGGGATCTTTTATGCAGAGAAGATCTCTTCAAGATATTTTAATCAAAGAAGATCTGAAGGTCTCCCACTCAGAGTAGACTTCCTGAGGGCCTTCTACACAGAGCAGACCTCATGAGGGTCTTTCACTCAAAAAAAACTTCCAGAAAGACTTCCACCCAAAAAAGACGCTTGAAGGTCTTCTAGCCAGAGGAGGCCTCTTCTATGCCTTCTGCTCAGGAAAGACTGCATGCAGCTATTCTCCGATACGAAGAAAAACTTCCTGGAGCTCTTCTTTTATTCAAAGAAAAAGAGCTACAGGGAGTCCTTCTGACGGTCTTCTTTTACTTTTGTTCGAAAAGAAGAGCTTCCTGAAGCTCTTCTTCTTTGCAAAAAAGAATGTCTCCAGAAGCTCTTCTTTTATACGAAGATAAAGGCTTCCAGAAGCTCTTCTATACTAAGAAGAAGGCTTCCAGAAGCTCTTCCATACGAAGAAGAAGGCTTCCAGAAGCTCTTCTTCCATACGAAGAAGAAGGCTTCCAGAATCTCTTCTTCCATACGAAGAAGAAGGCTTCCAGAAGCTCTTCTTCCATACGAAGAAGAAGGCTTCCAGAAGCTCTTCTTCCATACGAAGAAGAAGGCTTCCAGAAGCTCTTCTTCTATACGAAGAAAAAGATTTCCTGACGGTGTTCTTCTAATCGAAGAAAAAGACACCCAGAAGCTCTTCTTCTTCATACGAAGAAGATGACTTCCTGAAGCTTTTCTTTTTCTATACGAAGAAGAAGACTTTCTGAAGCTCTTTATTTTTTTCTGTACGAAGAAGACCTTCAGAAGCTCTTCTATGCGAAGAAGAAGACCAAAGGAGACGGTATTCTTCTCTACGAAGAAGACCTTCTTACGGTCTTTACCTTCTATAGAAAGAAGACCTGCTATTTTAAATAAGGATCCCTTAAGTATATAAAGCGCTCATAATTGAAAAATGGCGCCCATTCTTTTTTTCTTTTCAATTACATTTTCTTTATCTCCGAAATTAGTTGGGGAAATTAAGTTTTCTATCTTCTCTTGTGTCCTCTTCTGTCGTTGTTGATTTAGGGGAGTATAATAAGAAAATAGAAAATCGGTAGGAATTTAATTTTGTATATTAGATGAACTGGAAAAATGGCGCCCAACCTTTTGTTGTTCCATGCAAAGAAATTCTCCTTATCTCTGGAATTAATTGCTGCAGATTAATTTTTCAATTCTTCAAATGCCGGCTAGCTGTTGTCGACCACTCTCACCGCTCATCCCCCCATCACTATCGCGACAGAGATGGGGAGAGATTAAAAACTTGCAGAAAAAATTGTCTCAATTAGCGATTAAAAATCTATTGATGATATCTCTTAAGAGTTGGCTATTTAGTCTTGGCTGCCTGCAACATGTGGTTATTTCTCAATCAATTACAAGAAATCTTTCCGGCTTGTCTGCGGTCGTTTTTGTTGTTGACGTTGTTGTTGTTGTCCAGCCCTCTTATCTCAAGATCGATCTCGTGAGTTGTGTGTATGCAAATTTTCCAAATGCAATCGCATTTTCAATCGAATAGTTTTTTTCTTGACTTTCATGCGTAAAAGCCACAAGGTGGATGGGGCGAGGAGGGGGACTTACATTGTCTGTTGCACGCGGCACCGAGTTTTCCCTGGCGCACACGAATATCTGTGGTCTGATCTTTCTTAGATAATAAGTTGTTGTGGTTGTTTTTTTCGGTTTTTTTTTCATTGCGGATTTATCATTAACACTATCTACAGCAAGTATTTTTTTTTTTTTTGGTTTTGTTGCAAGACATCTCCTTGGCAAATTTATTTGCTGTCAATAGTGTAGGAGGAAAAAGAAAGAGTTTAAGTGTCATGCCATTCGCATGCCATCCGCATGCATGTGTGAAATGTTGCCACTAAAAACTCTCCAGACAGTGATAAATTAACGCGGTTGCAGGCTAAAGGGAAGTGGAAATGATATTGGCTTGGGTTCAATTTTTTACATTCGGGGGTATTATTTTTTGAGGTACGAGACAAAATGGCGCCCAATCTGAGACTTATGGCATCATTTTGCCTATGTTTGAAAGCGATTGTGTAGAGAGCTCTATTTTCATGGTTCATAGAAGAGATAGAAGGGCTTATACTTCTTTTTGTTCCTTTGGAAAATAGCATATGTCCTCCAAACCTATGAAAGGGCACCCTTGGCTCTTCTAGGGCTCTACTTTTTTCTTGCAATGCATTAGAGTTCGTCCAATACCACTCGTCCGACAGCTGTTAAAATGATTCCAGTGACAGCTCATTATATTATTTACAAGCGTACAAAAGCGTTTTGGTGAGAATTTTCCAGAAAAAAAAAATATTCGTGGTGAAATACTTCCATTTTAAGATTTCAAGGGATACAAGGAAAAAAATGGAAGATATTCCTGCTTGGGCGCCATTTTCCCTCTTGGAACCTAAATTTGATTTGACCACATTTTAAGCACCTTATTTTTAAACAGCTATTTTTGCAACCTTTATTATAATATTGAAGTCTTGAATAAAAAATAGTTTCACGCCATTTCCCCATGTTGGACGCCACTTTTATTTATTTTCTTTGAAATTATAAATATTTTCTTAGATTTGGGAATAAATGTGACAGCTTAGCAGTAGCCAAAACGAAGGGAAAGAACATTTTAAACATTTCCCAGGCCTGGAAACCTTTAACGATTGGGTAAAATTTAAGGTCTGCTTGGGCGCCATTATTAACGCATATGTTTTGCCACCGTTTTAATAATATTTTGTTGTTTTTTTAAGGGCACATTTTTTGATATTCCTTTTATAATCTTGTTAATGTTAATGTTAATTTTCCCCAAATTTTCGCCGAAGCTAACTGATCAGTTTTTTCAGTTAAGCCGCCATGCCATAATTCTGACACATTGGGCGCCAATGTGTCGAAAATATAAATTTCTAATTTTTTTTAATTAAATAAATATACAAAGGGATAATCTACATGTCATCCGTACCACAAACAATTGGTAGAAAATTGTAACATTCACTGCTTGGGCGCCAATTGGCATTGAAGCGATTTTTGAAAATTTCTTCTACGGACTTTATTTCTTCATTTAAACAAAATATTTCCCCCTCATTGGGTACCAATTTTATATTGAAATAATTAATACAAATCCGCTTGAAAATAGCAATATTCACAGCTTGGGCGCCAGTTTGTACTGAAACAATTTTCCCAAAAATTTCTTCTACTTTTTTTCTTAAATTGAAATGTGGAGATTACATTGAAGGGGAGAACTTCTGAATAAAGTATGGTATGCCAGTTACAGTTTCCCCCACCTTGGGCGCCAGTTGATCAACGGAAAAATATTCATTCTACTGGGATAATTTCCCACTCCATTAACCACCGAATTTGGCAATCGCTCCAAGATTATAATTCTTATACCCTCCACCATAGTATGGAGGATATATTAAGTTTGTCATTCCGTTTGTAACGCCTCGAAATATACATTTTAGACCACACAAAGTATATATATTCTTGATCAGCATAAAATTCTATGTCGATTTAGCGATGTCCGTCCCTCTATCCGTCTGTCCGTCTGTGGAAATCACTCTAGCTTCCGAACGAATTGAAGTAGTTTGATAAAATTTTACTCAAATGTGTGTTATGTCTGCAGGACTTTTGATATTGAAAATTGGTCATGTAGGTCCACGTTTTGGTTTAGCCCCCATATAACGGCACCTTCCGATATTCGGTATTTTGATGATTTTAGCGACATTATTCACCGGAATTGTTTCAAATTTGAAATTCAAAGTTCGTAATAGATAGTACAGCCTTAGAAAGAAAATTGTCAGTGCAGGTCCACGTCTTCGTATAGCCCCCATATAACGGTACCTCCCATTTTTCGGTATTTTGAAGATTTTAGCGACATTATTCACCGGAATTGTTTCAAATTTGGAATTTGAAGCTCGTAACGGAGACTACAGCCTATGACAGAAAATTGTCTGTGCAGGTCCACGTCTTCGTATAGCCCCCATATAACGGAACCCCCCGATATTCGGTATTTTGATGAATTTGGCGACGTTATTCACCGGAATTGTTTCAAATTTGTCACTTGAAGTTCGTAATGGATACTACAGCCTTAGATAGATAATTGTCTGTTTAGGTCCACGTCTTCGTATAGCCCCCATATAACGGTCACACCCGATATTCAGTATTTTGAAGATTTTAGCGACATTATTCACCGGAATTGTTTCAAATTTGGCACTTGAAGTTCGTAACGGAGACTACAGACTAAGACAGAAAATTGTCTGTGCAGATCCACGTCTTCGTATAGCCCCCATATAACGGTACCTCCCGATATTCGGTATTTTGATGATTTTAGCGACATTATTAACCGTAATTGTTCCAAATTTGGCACTTGAAGTTCGCAACGGAGACTACAGCCTAAGACAAAAAATTATCTGTGCAGGTCCACGTCTTCGTGTAGCCCCCATATAACGGAACCCCCCGATAAACGGTATTTTGATGGTTTTAGCGAATTTATCCACCGTAATTGCTTCAAATTTGGAATTTGAAGTTCGTAATGGATACTACAGCCTATGACAGAAAATTATCTGTGCAGGTCTACGTCTTCGTATAGCCTCCATATAACGGTACCTCCCGATATTCGGTATTTTGATGATTTTAGCGACATTATTCACCGGAATTGTTATGAAATTTGGCACTTGAAATTCGTAAGGGATACTACGGCCTATGCCAGAAAATTGTCTGTGCAGATCCACGTCTTCGTATAGCCCCCATATAACGGTACCTCCCGATATTCGGTATTTTGATGATTTTAGCGACATTATTTACCGGAATTTGTTCACTTTTTGTACTTGAAGTTCGTAATGGATACTACAGCCTAAGACAGAAAATTGTCTGTGCAGGTCCACGTCTTCGTGTAGCCCCCATATAACGGAACCCCCCGATAATCGGTATTTTGATGATTTTTAGCTACATTATTTACCGGAATTGTTTAAAATTTGGAAATTGAAGTTCGTAATAGATAGTACAGCCTTAGACAGAAAATTGTCTGTGCAGGTCCACGGCTTCATATAGCCCCCATATAACGGTACCTCCCGATATTCGGTATTTTGATGATTTGAGCGAATTTATTCACCGGAATTGTTTTAAATTTGGAATTTGGAGATCGTAACGGACACTACAGCCTATGACAGAGAATTGTCTGTTTAGGTCCACGTCTTTGTATAGCCCCCATATAACGGTACCTTCCGATTTTCGGTATTTTGATGATTTTAGCGAATTTATTCGCCGGAATGGTTTCAAATTTGGAATTTGAAGTTTGTAATAGATATTAAAGCCTTAGACAGAAAATTGTCTGTGCAGATCCACGTCTTCGTATAGATCCCATATAACGGAACCCCCCGATAATCGGTATTTTGATGATTTTAGCGACATTATTCCCCGGAATTGTTTCAAATTTGGCACTTGAAATTCGTAAGGGATACTACGGCCTATGCCAGAAAATTGTCTGTGCAGATTCACGTCTTCGTATAGCCCCATATAACGGTACCTCCCGATATTCGGTATTTTGATGATTTTATCTATACTATTACCGATTTTTTTTAAGTTTCGCATTTGAATATTGTAATGTTTACCTATGCAGGTCCACGTCGTCGTATAGAACCTTATATAACAGCTACATTTGGTATTTTTAAGATTTTAACAGAATTTTTTGAGAATTGCCAAATTCCTTCCAAATGGTGGAGGGTATTCAAAGTTCGGCCCGGCAGAACTAACAGCTTTTTTACTTGTTAAATTTGGCGTTGGTGGTCGCGAAATGTTTCCGATGCACAATTCTAAAATCATGAGTAAATATGACGTCACTGTTTTCCGAACTCTGTGCCTCACCTCCTTCTCGACTTCTTCCATTTCGTTTCCTGTTTCCCTGAAGAGGCGAATATTTTTGAATGTTAATTTATCTCTTTGTCGAACTCTTTCCAACTTCTGGGAATGTTTCCTGTTTCTTTGTCTCTTTCCTCTTCCCATCTTTCTCTTCCTCCTCCCTCTCTCTCTCCAATTCGTCTCAAATCGTTTTCCATATATCATCCTCCAATTAAGTTTTCAAAAATTTTCTTAAACCAATATTTAGACTTTGGTGATCATATCGAATCGATTTAATCCTGCCTGCTGGTAGCCAAGGCAGACTTCAAGAGCTCCCCCACCAACAACAATGATAAATGGATCTCTAATGTCGAATAAAGTAGAAATAAATTTCAAAACAAATAACCTCTGGTTAATTTGCAATCAAAACCCAATAACTTTTTTTTTCCTCTGAGACACTCAAAATGGTTTTGCAGCTGGGGTTTGCTGTTTGATCGCTCCCAACTAGCGCTAGCTTTCCTTGGAGGTCGATCATTTGTTGTGTAAGCAAATTTTCCTTTTGCTGCTGCCACCAAAATGCCATAATTTAAGAGTTCGACATTTGTTTGGCTTTTATGGACTAAATTGAGTTGCTTGAACACGGAGCAGGAGAAAAATTTGAGGAATTTGAATGTTAATCAGGGTATTAGACAAGCAGCAGCCAACATTTTTGAGAAGACTTAACACTCATGCCTGCTGCTGGTGAGTGTGTGTGACAAGCTGCTGGCATGTCTGGCCCAACCAGCCAGCCAGTCATGCATGCATATTGGCAAATTGTTAACCTCGGGCGATAAATTCCTTGACATTGACTGCCAATGTCGGATTTTTTTTTGGAACGGCAAACCATCCAAAGACTCCTCCTTGAAATTTCTTTCCAACAAGCTTCTCACATAAAAATCGAAAGCAATTAATCTGCTGAGACGACATGGACCAGGGAAAATCAAAGCCTGTGGAAACTCCATTTCAGAGGATGGAGGGGTGAGTCGCCGTGTTGGACATGGTAGTCTGCCACACAACTTCATTACAAAACAGCAAACGCCCACACATTGTCATCGACCATACTACGAAGGAGTCTTGAGCCTCCAACATGTATGGGCCTCCATTGAACATCATGAAATTAACTTAACTGCCTTAACAAGAAAATTTTCCAATTATTAACTCGGCTGAACAGAGATCATTGTCGTCTGTCTGACAAACTTAGGCAGGCTTTGAAGTTTCGTCTGTCTAACTCCTTCCTTCAATATGGGCTTGTTTCTTCGCCATGGAGATCTTGTAAATTTCCCAACAACAACACCGCACAGGAAGATCGATTCATTCATTCATCCATCCAACCAAGCATCCTTAACCTCCTAACAAATTATAGACGACGATGAGCGCCCCCGAAAGTAGTGGCTGTGGCGGCGGCCAGCGAACAACAACATTCGACTTGTTGTTGTACGTCGTTCAAAATCATGTTGTGGCTGCTGTTGCAGCTTGTTTTGATTATTGCCAGACGACGACAATGGCTTGCGATATTCGTTCCGACCATATAATTTGATGCACTGCAAAGTCCACCCATTACCAACCAAAAATACTGTGGTTAATGGTAAAGGCCAGCTTAGCCTAGCTAACCAGTCGCCACCACAACCACCACCAATCCCACAGAATCCATTGACGGTGGATGAGTCAATCGCTGGATGGGATTTATATTTGGCGAAATTGGTGAAATTTATTAAAAGTCAAATATGGTTTATGATGAGTCTGTTGGAAGATTGGATTACAGTCATTTTTCATGGCATCTCTCCCCCTTCATCTCCTCTTTGAAATCGAAGAAATATCTCAGGGAGATTATCTAATCCAAAACACCAGTTATTATTGAGAGGGAGATTTATGGGAATTTCCAAAGAAAGTTGAGAGGAAAGGTAGAAAAAAATAGAGAAAAAGATAATTCAGATAGGCTAGTCGGAATCATAACTCCCAACCCTCCAGGGGAGAACTCCTTTCAGCAAGGCTAAATGGGAGTCTTCCCCTGGGGAAAAAATAGATTCAGCCAGGCTGAATGAAAGTCCTTCCCCCGGGGAATAGTTTTCCCTAGAGGGAATACTCAATATTCAGGCAGGCTGAATGGGAGTCTTCCCCCAGCCAGGAATACTCGATTCACTCACCCTGAATGGGTGTCTTTTCCCAGGGAGAATACTCTCTTCAGCCAGACTGAATGGGAGTCTTCCCCTCTTGGACGAATACTCTATTCAGCTAGGCTGAATGAGAGTCTTCCCCTCCTGGGGGGAATACTCTATTCAGCCAGGCTGAATGGGAGTCTTCCCCTCCTGGGGGGAATACTCTATTCAGCCAGGCTGCATGGGAGTCTTCCCCACCTGGGAGTCTCCCGTCTCTTAGGAAAAATTATATTCAGTCATGGGGAAATTGAAGGTTTGGTTTAGGAAGAACTTCGATCAGCTTAGCGTTGTAATTAGTTCCACAAGATTTCCAACTTCTCTTTAAAATATCCCCTCTTTTCCGCCCCCGGTCCTTTGTAAAATTTATGTTTTTCTCCAACTTTTTTTGAGATTTTGTTCTTATCTCCCTCTGAGACATAAATTTGAAGAAGAAAAAAACGGTAGACCCCCCCACCAATAGTTGGGCAGTTTACTGCCCTCTTCCCTCCCTATGATCATCATCCTCCGACATCCGAAAAAAAAATAATTTTGTCCAACATCTAGTTCCCTCCCCCAGGAGGGGAATACTCTATTCAGCCAGGCTGAATGGGAGTCTTCCCCTCCTGGGGGAATACTCTATTCAGCCAGGCTGAATGGGAGTCTTCCCCTCCTGGGGGAATACTCTATTCAGCCAGGCTGAATGGGAGTCTTCCCCTCCTGGGGGAATACTCTTTTCAGCCGGGGTTAATGAGAGTCTTCCCCTCCTGGGGGAATACTCGATTCAGCCGGGCTGAAGGGGTGTCTTCCCCTTGGGAAAACTTTATTCGGCCAGGCTGAGGAATACTCTCCTGGAGGAATACTCTATTCAGCCAGGCTGAATGGGAGTCTTCCCCTCCTGGCGGGAATACTCTATTCAGCCAGGCTGAATGGGAGCCTTTCCCCTGGGAAATATACTCCATTCAGCCAGGCTGAATGGGAGCCTTTCCCCTGGGAAAACTATTCAGCCAGGCTGAATGGGAGCCCTCTCCCCCGGGAAAACTATTCAGCCAGGCTGAATGGGAGTCTCCCCCTCCTGGGAGAATACTTTATTCAGAATGGGAGTCTTCCCCTCCTGGGGGGAATACTCTATTCAGCTAGGCTGAATGGGAGTCTTCCCCTCCTGGGGGAATACTTTATTTAGCCAGGCTGAATGGGAGTCTTCCCCACCTGGGAGTCTCCCGCCTCTTAGGGAAAATCATATTCCGTCATGGGGAAATTGAAGGTTTGCTTTAGGAAGAACTTCGATCAGCTTAGCGTTGTAATTAGTTCCACAAGATTTCCAACTTCTCTTTAAAATATCCCCTCTTTTCCGCCCCCGGTCCTTTGTAAAATTCATGTTTTTTCCCAACTTTTTTTGAGATCATTTTATCCTCCTCTGAGACACATAAATTTGAAGAAGAAAAAAAAATCGGTAACCCCTCCCCCAATTGTTGGGCAGCTTCCTGCCCTCCTCCCTCTATATGATCATTATCCTCCGATAACCGAAAAAATGGAATTTTGTCCAACATCTAGTTCCCAAAAGGAATGAACATTTATTGCCCGTCCAATGCAAACGGCAGCAGCCGGTGTCATCTCCAACCAATGACACCGACACAACTGTTTGCTGATATTGCTGCTCCTGAAGCTGATCGTTCGACCAACCGTTTAGTGCCATGTCAAGTGATGTATCTTGGTTTTTTTCAGCACTTGACTTTGTTGTTGTTGTGCTCACTCACTCACTCACATGTTGTTGCAGCTCCTCTTTGGTTTTAGCATCCGAGTGTTGTGAATGTTGTTCCTTGTTATTGCTGTTGGCTTGGCGATGTTGTTGCCGGCAATGATATGCAAAAAAGCCATGGCGGCCTGGGATCCTCATGAAAAAGACAAAACCTTGGTTGGAAGTAAAACAGCAAGAAGAAGAGGTAGTAACAACAAAAGCAAGTGTTAAAACAACCGTTTAGTGTAAATATATGCCAGGTTTTTTCCCTCGATCTTCATCGGTGTCGCAACTTTGGCTGGAGATTTTCTGTAGCATCGGCTTTCCTCGTTGTCGTCTCCAAAGATTTATCTTTGGGTTTTGTTTTTGTTCGACCTCCATTTGAATATTTGCTGACAATGGAAGAGCAGCAGCAAATGCCCCATAATAATGGTTGCTGGTGATGGTGCTCCATCTAAGGTAGCTGTGGTTTTTATAGTACCTACCTTCCTTGTCATGACACCTTGGCAGTTGTCGTTCGAAAAAATGCTGGTGTTTTCGCACCCATTGACAAACGCCAAGACAATGGCGTTGAGAGATAGATCAGCGGCGGCGATACATTTGTTTGCTTGACAAAAAAAACGGAAAATTTAACACAAATTTGAACTTGGCTTCCAAGCAGGCAGGCCGACAGACTCTCTTGGCACTTTAATGTTGGGCCATCGATAGCTGGAAACAACGATCATTTTACGTTAATGATTCAATTTGCAGCCAGGCAGCCGAGGCACAAAAGCTATTGACAAAATAATGGTGTTATAACTGACATTGATTTATAATAACCTTGGCAAAAGTGGAGGAGGAGAGTTGCGAAGGAGCAACCGTTAAATTGAATGCTTCGTAAATTTGTTAAAATGTAAATAAATTTTGGATTTAATGGCTGAAATTGAAATGGTGAATTTCAAATATCCGTTGGAAAAACTAATACCGATTGATTGAATTAAAGGTTTTCTATGGGAAACCTAAGGCGGGATTGAAGACGGGAACCCCAATTCACTACAGCTGGCTTGAAGTTCTCCTTAGGGAAATTTACTTAGCCAGGCTAAAATAAAGTTTTGCCTTGGAAAACCCCTAATTCTGTCAAGATGATATAAAGTTTTCCCCATGGGATAAAACTATTCAGCCAGGCTAAAGTGAGGATTTCCTATGGAAACCCCAACTCAAGAAGGGTGAATTAAAGATTTCTTGCTGAAAACTCAATTCAGTTGGGCTGAATTGAAGTTCTCCTAGGAAAAACCAAAATCTCCTAGGGAGAACCAAAAATTTTCCTATAGAATATCTAATTCAGGCAGGGTGGAGTCTAATTCAAGGCTGAATGGGAATCTTCCCCCACCCTAAGGAAAACTCTATTCAGCCAGGCTGAATGAAAGTCCTCCCACCGGGGGAAAGCTCTATTCTGGAAAGCCTGAATGGGAGTCAAATTCAAGGCTAAATGGGTATCTTCCCCCAACCTCAGCAAAACTCTTCAGCCAGGCCGAATGGGAGTCCACTATCTATTCAGGCAGTCTGAATTGAAGATTTCCAGTGGACAACCTCAATTCAGCAAGGGTAAATTAAAGATTTCCTGCGGAAAACTCAATTCAGCCCTAGGGAAAACCAAAATCTTCTACGGAAAACCAAAATCCTCCTATGGAAAGTCTAATTCAGCCAGACTGGGCGTCTGATTCAAGGAAGTCTAATTCAAGGCTAAATAGGAGTCTTCCCCCACCCTGGGGAAAACTCTATTCAACCAGGCTGAATGGAAGGAAGTCCTCCCACCGGGGGAAAGCTCTATTCAGCCAGGCTAAATGGGAGTCCTCCCCCTAGGGAAAACTATTCAGCCAGGCTGAATGGGAGCCTTCCCTCACCTAGTGGAAAACTCTATTCATCCAGGCTGAATGGAAGTCTTCCCTCACCCTTGGAAAAACCCTATTCTACCAGGCTGAATGCGAGTCTTCCCCTACCCAGGAGAAAAATATTCAGCGCGGCTGAATGGGAATCTTTCCCCACCCTGGGAAAACCCCTACTCAGCCAGGCTGAATGGAAGCCTTCCCCCAACTAGGGGAAAACTATTCAGCCAGGAAAAATGGGAGTCCTCCCCCAGGGGGAAAACTATTCAGCCAGGATGGGTTGAAATTTTCCCATTAGTATTTTCCCAACTTCGAGAGTCTGAAGAGAATTTTTTTCCATCCTTTATACTCTCGAACCTCCCCCACCCCCCACAAAAATCCCAACCCGTCCCTCAAAAAAGGCACAACCAATTTAATGCTCAATTGCAACCGGACAACAAATGTTGTGCCAAGTCTTGTTGCGTTTCCAAACACATTAGCCGGAGTTCTCCATTCATCTGACTAATGCCGGACAACGAAGACTTCCTCTTTTATGTGTCCCACCAATCATTAGATGCACTAATGGCTTATAAACCATTTGGTGTTATCTTCCTACGAACGCAAACTCCTCTACTCTTGCTTGGCAAAGATATGTTGTGGGTTTTTTTCTTCTTCTCGAGCCAATCGACAAGTCTTGCAAAAAAAAAACTAACATTGATTAATGTTTGCAACAACATCAACATAAAACAGATGTCTCTACAACAACAAGAAAACATTTATGTAAAGCCTTTTTGGGTGCCAAAGATTATTTGTAAGCTTCCACACTTGCTGCTGCTGTGGTGGCGGCTGCTCCTCCAGCAGCTGCCGGCCGGGACAGGAGATTGTGGAAAATTCACATGGACTTTTATTTGTTGCAACAACTAGGCAAATGTTGGAAGATTTGTTGTTGTTGTTGTTGTTGCTGTTGTTGTTGCTGCTACTATTAACATAACAATGTTGCAATCCTAATAAAGACAATAATTGTTGTTTTGATATTTAACAATTTTTGGGAACAAATCTTTTTTTCTAATCTCAGTGACAAGGGAGACTTGTGGAGGGGAATTTTAAATGAAAATGTTAGATTTGAAGGAGGAATGTTCAAAAGATACGATTGCGGAATGGCATTTTAAATGTTTTTTTCACAAGAAAACTTCAATACGGCTCTGAGAAGGGGGGAAGACTCATGGAAACCTCTATTCAGCCAGGCTGAATAGGAGTTTTCCTAATGGAAAATACTCTTTTCAGCCCGGCTGAATGGTAGTTTTCTCAATGAAAACCTCTATTCATCCTGGAAAGTCTCCAACTAAAAATAAGAGTTTTCACATAGAAAAAGTCTCCAATTCAGCCTGGCTGAATAGTAAGAGTGGTCTCGAATTCAGCCTGGCTGAATAAAATTTTTTTCCTATAGGGGAAGGTCTCCAATTCCGGCCGGGTGAATAGGAGTTTTCCCAATGGAAATGCTATTCAGCCAGGCTGAATGGGAGTTCTTACAATGGAAACGCTATTTAGCCCAACTGAATAGAAGTTTTCCCAATGGAAACCTCTATTCAGCCAGGCTGAATAGGAGTTTTTCCAAAGGCTGAGGAGTTTTTCTATAGAAAAAGTCTGCAATTCATCATGGCTGATTAGGAGTTTTCCCGTAGAGAAAGTCTCCAATTCAGCCTGGAAGGAGTTTTCCGGTAGAGAAAGTCTCCAATTCAGCCTGGCTAGATAAGAGTTTTCACATAGGGAAAGTCTCAAACTCAGCCTGGCTGAATAGGAATTTTTTCTATAGAGAAGGTCTCCAATTCGGCCAGGCTGAATGAAAGTTTTGCCAATTCAGCCCGAAAGAATGGAGTTTTTCCTATAGAAAAAGTCTCCAATTTAGTTCTTCCTATAGAATCCAGGCTGAATAGGGGTTTTCCCAAAGGCTGAGGAGTTTTTCCTATAGAAAAAGTTTTCCCATGGAGAAAGTTCCCAATTTAGCCCAGAAAAACCTCTATTCAGCCATTGCTTAATATAAGTTTTTTTCCCCTTGGAAGTGTCTCCAATTCAGCCTAGCTAAATAGGAGTTCTCCCCCTCAGGGAAACTTCAATTCAGCCTGGCTTAATGGGAATTTTCTCATAGGAGTCTCCTGCAATCTCCATTGAGAAAATCTTCGATTAGGCTTTTTCGCCATTGGAAGACTTCGATACAGTGCTGCGGCTCTATTGGAGTTTTTTCGGATACGAAAACTTTGATTTGACTATGGAAAGAAGGTCTCCAAAGAAGTTTTATGTCTCCTTAAAAAACAATATTTTTCGAATGCAACTCCACTTTCAAATGTCAGATCAAACATGCTGTATCGACAAAAAATACATGGGCCATATGAATATCATTGTTATGTGCATGAGTGGCATTGGCAGGGCATAATGAGCCAAACCAAAGCTACGCCAAAATATTTCGACTGCACCTGTTATTTTTTTTTTTTATTGAGAGGGGGAAACACGAGCGATCAGGAAGAGTCTAGATTTCCGAGATCGTGTCAGTATCGTTTTTTTTTTGCTGTTTTTGTTTACTAAATTGTCCATGGTAATGGTCTAGTAGATCCCATTTTTTGTTGGTTTTTTATGACTAACCTCCCCTCTGAATAGCCAAAAATATTTACGGAGGGGACGAGGAGAGGGGGGTTTGAATTACGTTTGAATTACAAACCATGAGTAAGAGAGGTATGAACGAACACATGTTGCATTGGCTACGATAATCAACAATTTTTCCAAATCGCAGATCCCCTCCCCTCTCTCCCCTTTATAACAATGACCAATAACAAAAACAGAGAAACAGTTATGGTTACAATCATAGCTGGGTCACGGTTTTCAATTTTGGTTTTTTGTCATATCTGCAGTTTTATTTTGATTTCGAATGGAGTTGCGACGGGCAAACAAACATACACCTTAATTTGTGCCATACCTCCGCGGCCCCTTCTCGCCCCATGGCTTTCACTAACTGCATGGGTATATGAAGATCTCGTGTTTTTTGTCATAAGTTTTTGTTGTTGTTGTTTTTTATTAGAATTGTAATTTAACGCTATTTAGTGGAAGTTTATTTCGTTTATGGTTTGTTTGTTTTTTTACCGAAAAAAAGAAAAATATTGATTCACACTGAAATTCGAATTGAGCTCTGCATGAGGACCAGGTTGGTAGTCGTGTTGCCAGGTAATGCCTGATTGGCAGCAGGGCCGTCATGTCCATTTAGTTTTATGTCCATTGCTCTAAAACCTCAGACAACCGCAAACGGCCAGGGGACGGACAGACTCTCTTTCTATTATCTCTGTCCATGACTTGATCCATCAATCTCAAGCCATCCAGCGATTTTCATCTATTGTTTGATGTTTGTCAGTCAGTCAGTCGGACTGTTTTATTGGCAATTTTAGTCGTTTTTTACGTTTTTTTTTTTTTTTTGGTTGCTGTTAATTTCTTTTCCCCAAAATGTCGAAGAACTCCGCTAGGGTTTTATGCCTTTGTGATTTTTCACATTTCATTACGTTTTCACGGAGGGGAAACGCCATGGAATTTCCGTTTTCTTCTTTTTTCTATTTTATGTACCAAAAAACAACTAATTGTTTCGGAAATCGAAAAAATTTTTCCAAAAGAGAAAACTTTCACTACCACGCTTGATTTGACACCTAAAAAACAATTAAAAAATGGGGGAAGACACATGCATGGTGCAAATGAAAATCCAAAGGGAAATTATTTTCATTTAGGAAAATTTCATTTGGTAATGGCTGATTAGATTTAATTTTTTTTTTGGATATGAAACCTCAAAAAAAAATTAATAAATCCAGCAAGATTTTCGAAAGGTGCTGCGACTAGTACTCTTCTCTATCATTTTTAAAACAGACAGATTGAGATGTGCCAAGTTTGAATGTAATCGGATTTAAATTTTTGAGTTTTATCAGCTTCGTGGATATTCAAAATTTTGACCCTTTGTGGGGGAGGTACCAGAAGGAGTGGACCGATATATCCCAACTTCAAGGAAGATTTTGTGTCACTTAAAATATTGGGATGTGTGAAATATGAAGAGAACCCGATGCTTAATTCGGATTTTTAAATCGTTTTGGCTATTCAAAACGTTGACCCTTTGTTGGGGAGGTACCACAAGAAATGATCTGATCTCTTCCATTTTTATAACAGATCTTGTGTTGATGGAAATATTAAGATGTACCAAGTCTGAATGGAATCGGATGTTAATTTCGCGTTTTATGAGCTTCATGAAAATTCAAAATTTTGGCCCTTTGTGGGGGAGGTACCAGAAGGAGTGGACCGATATATCCCATCTTCACAGCAGGTTTTGTGGTAGTTTAAATATTGGGATGTGTGAAATATGAAGAGAACCAGATGCTTATTTCGGAATTTATATTCGTTTTGGTTTTGGTTATTCAAAGCTTTGGCCCTTTGTGGGGGAGGTACCACAAGAAATTGTCCGATCTCTATCCTCTTTATAACAGATCTTGTGTTGATGGTAATATTGAAATGTGCGCAAAGTTTGAATGGAATTGGATGTTATTTTCGTGTGTTATGAGCTTCATAAATATTCAAAATTTTGGCCCTTTGTGGGGGAGGTACCAGAAGGAGTGGACCGATATATCCCATCTTCACAGCAGGTTTTGTGGTAGTATAAATATTGGGATGTTTGAAATATGAAGAGAACCAGATTCTTATTTCGGATTTTATAATCGTTTTGGTTATTCAAAAGTTTGACCCTTTGTGGAGAGGTACCACAAGGAATGGTCCGATCTCTACTATCTTTATAACTGATTTTGTGTTGATGGATATATTGAGATGTACCAAGTCTAATTGGAATCGGATGTTAATTTCGCGTTTTATGAGCTGAATGGATATTTAAAATTTCGACCTTTTGTGGGGGAGGTACCAGAAGGAGTGGACCGATATATCCCATCTTCACGAAAGATTTTGTGTTAGTAAAAATATTGGGATGTGTGAAATACGAAAAAAACCAGATGCTTATTTCGGAATTTATAGCCGTTTTGGTTTTGTTTATTCAAAACTTTGACCCTGGTGGGGGAGGTACCAAAAGAAATGGTCCGATCTCTACTATCTTTATAACAGATCTTGTGTTGATGGAAGTTTGAATTGAATCGGATGTTCGCGTTTTATGAGCTTCATAAATATTCAAAATATTCCCCCCTTTGTGGGGGAGGTACCTGAAGGAGTAGATCGATATATTCCATTTTAACACCAGACCTTGGGTGAATTAAATTATTTGGATGTGTGAAATTTGAAGACAATCGGATTCAAAAATTTGTTTTTTATTCAAAATATTCAAAATATTTACCATACCTTGATGAAACCTGACCTAGCACTGGCGAACATATTAGGATTTACAAAATTGGAGCAAATCGGATTATTGCTTCTCTTTCTGTGCAAAAAATATATATTTTTAAAATGTCGACCTTTTGTGGGGGAGGTACAAGAAGAAGGAGTAGACCGATATATTCCATCTTCACACCAGACCTTGGATTAATAAAAAAATAAATAAATATTCAAAATGTTGATCCTTTGTGTGGGTGGTACATGTTGGAGTGGACCGATATTTTTCATTATTGCACCTGACTAAGCACTGAAGCAAATATTAGGGTTTACAAAAGATTTGGGCAAAATCGGAATATCCTTTCTCTTTCTGTGCAGTACAAAAGTAGACAGACAGACATACGGATGGAGGAACTCCTTTAGATCGGCCTCAAATGTCCTCAATCGGATTTGGTCTAAAGAGACCTAGGGTCTAAAACCGTTATTTCTTTGAGGCACGTTTTGGTCGTATCAAATGATATACACCCTAGCCATATGGCTGAGGGTGTAATAAAATGAAAACCCAACGACTATGGATCTCAAGTTCATTGAAAAAATCGTCAAAATTTCAAAATGAAGTCCTTTGCAAAAAAATTATTATGGATCAAAAGTCATTTCTTTAAAAATTCACTATAATAAACCTGAGGTCTACGATTCTAGCACTGACTGTTCTTTACAAAAAAAAAATCTTTTAAAATGTCATACAAAGTTCTCGAAATACAAATTTCCGAAGAAAATACGATTATGGACTTGAATACCTGTAGTGCTTAAAAAACTTTAACAAATTCACAATTTTGGTTCCGATAGTCCTTTACATTTTTATTATTAAAATACGATTCTGGACTCGATAATCTCTTTTGAAAATATTTATAAAACAGGCATGATTATAGACCTGATAGTCCTTTCTAACGAACTTCGTGACCCTTCCAAAATTTTGAAAAAACAATTTGGCGATTTTGGTCCTGGTAGTAGTTAAAAAATAAGAAATCCTTGAAAAATCCTTGTAAAAATTATTTAAAAATCTACAATTATGGCACTGATAGTCCGTGAAAAAAAATCCTAAAAGACAATCCCAAGATTGTGGCCTGGAACAGCTAACGAAAGTGCCAAGTGGTATTTACTTGAAGGTTTTTTCTAAAAATTACAAAAAAAATTGGAAATTTTAAAATATTTTTTCTAAAAAAAATCAATAAATCAATGAAAAGGAATTTTAAGGGTATTTTATTGTTCGGGGATTTTAAAAATATTTTTTTCAAGGATTTTTCGTTGATTTTTTAAAGATTTTTTTTAAACAACCCATCTGAAATCAAAATTGTTTTTTTACGAATTTTTAAAAAAAAATCAAAGAAAGCTATCTCGCTCTTAATAATTTCTTTAAAAGAGAGCTATCTCACTCTCTTGAAAATTACTTTAGAAGAGATGTAACTCTCTCTTTTAAAAAATTATTTAAAAGAGCTCTATCTCTCTCTCTCTCAAAAAATACTATCTCTCTCTTAAAAATCTCGTAAAAACAACAATTCTAATTTCTAATGAGTTGTTTTTTATAAAAAAAAATTAAAAAATCAACGAAAAATCCTTGAAAAATTTTTTTAAAAATCCCCGAACAATAAAATACCTTTAAAAGGTCTTTTCATCAATTTGTTTTTCAAAAAAGATATACACTGGTGGCCAAAACTAAAGCAACTGAAATTACAAGGAGAATGAATGCCCTGTAACTTTTTCAAAAATTAAGAAAATGAGAAAGTTGTTCTTGTTTTAAATTAGGTACTTTATTCACTTTTTAAAAACCTAAAACATAAAACCAAAATTCATTTTTATATAAAAAATTATGTTTGGTAAAGTCAATTAACCCGATTTTGGCTTGGACAAAACAAAAGCAACTCTGTGGTACATTCATATAACCGCTGCAATTTCAGTGGTTTTTACTGTGATATTTATCGCTTTTTGCTTCCTTCGACAATTTCGCTTGTCATAAATCCTTTTTGAGAAGTTTTTTACAACAGTATATGTTTTTCTTTTCGTTTTTTAAGTACTGCCAAAAAAAAATTAAAAATGGCTAGAAACAAATACTGACCTGAATAAAACAGCAAATTATCAGTGATTATCAAAACAACATATCACAGAAAATGATTTCCGAGAAATATTTCATAAATATTTATGTGATTTCATAATTACGTCTGTGCACTAGGTCGGTTTTTTGAAACTGGATCAGTAGTAACAGTCCATAACGGATGAAGGCCGTGAAGAACTTCAGCCCATACTGATCCACAAATTGTGAGAGAAATAAAAAACAACTATTTAAGAGTTCAACAGGATTGGTGAGAGAGCAATCATTGGATATAAGCTCGAGATCAGTGCGTAGACGAGTAGTGGCAGCTGGTCTGCGTGCCCGTAAGACATCAAAAAACCATTTATATCTGAAAAAATCAAAAAGGCTTTCGGAAACGATAATATTAAGTGGAATCAAGCTCAATGGAAAAACATTATTTCTGGGATGAGTCTACGTTTAATATTAAAGGCTCAGACGTGAAAAATTTTACGGTGAGAAGACCAAAAAATGAAGGACTCAAGCCGCAGTGTTGCAAAGGTACAGTGAAGCATGGGGGAGGGTCAAAAATGGCGTGGCGCTATTTTTCTTTCTATGGACTTGGGTCTATCCATAAAATAAAGGAAGTTGTGGATCCGTTTGTTTACAAAGATGTGTTAGACATCACGTTGTTCCCTTACGCTGAGTAAAATATTGGGCTGATTTGTGTGTTTCAGCATGACAATGATCCCAAACTTGTATCAAAACTTGTCAAATATTGGTTGCGGGAGTCAAAAATTCATGTTTTGTTATGACCGGCACAATCACCTGACCTAAACTCCTTAGAAAGCCTTTGGAGTATCGTAGATAGGAAGATCAAGAGAGATTCGGAAATAAATAAGCACAACATTTTCTAAAGAATTCGGGGCGCCTGGGAAAGCACACCCAAGGATCAAATTGAGCGTGTTATAGATTCAATGCCTCGTAGGTGTGCAGCTGCTATCAAAAATACTGGTTATGTTATCGACTACTTGCCAAAATTTAATTATTTTAAAATAAAAAATCAAAAGTTGCTTTAGTTTTGACCAAGCAAAAATTGGGTCATTTTAGTTTTCCACATATTATTTTTGTTCAAACTTATTTTTGTATTTTTATTTTTAGTTTCTTGAAAGGGAATTAAACCCCTCATTTAAAACTGGAAAAATAATTACGATTTGTTTGTTTTTGTAAAAGTTACAGGACATTTATTGTCTTTGCGATTTAAGTTGCTTTAGTTTTGGCCACCAGTGTATAAAAATCGGCAATTTTTCTTTTAATTTCTAGAAAAAAAACCTCCCAAGTAAATACCACTTGTCATTTTCGTTAGCTGTTCCGCTTCTTTTGTTTTTGTGACAGTTAAAACGATTTTTTATGTTGATCATCAGTTGGAGTTTCGATCGTCGTCGTCGTGTGGTCATCATAAAAATATCAGCAGCAGCAAATGGAGAAAAAAGCAACCCGAAATTTACTATCTCGTTATCTTTGTCGGCGGCCCATGCGACCATGCCACAGCAAAATCTGCCAGAGTTAGACACAACAGGTGGAGTACAATATTGTGTTGTGGTGATTTCATTTTGGGGTTTATTATTTCATTTTCATACATTCAGTTGATCGTGAAGAGAGGAGAGGTGGAGAGATGGGGAGGGGGGATATTCATTTTTATCGATTTGTATGCTGAATGTCAATAAATTTTACTAGTTTTGAAAAGAAAAATGCTACAACTCCACTTGTTACAGATGAGTGGCTAAGCCGCCGTGCCACCGCTTTCCTGGTGGCGGTTAAGCCAAAATGCCAGTATACAATGGATAACCGATGTTGGCTGGGAGGGGGAGAAGGAGTGTTGGGGGAGGAAGTAAGGAGTGCTGCTTCGTTTTTCATTGTCATATTTCATTTGAACTATTTAGTGAAGTGTGTTAAAAAGAGAGTCGTTTTTATTTCTGCTTCATTTATCCACCATCCATTCACATTTCCTTTATCGTTTATCGTTATTACACCTGACGCTGTGAAGCCATAAAGAAAATTTTACAGCCAAAATGAAAATGATGAAAATTTATGGGAAAAATACTCATTCGATGATGGAAGAAAATTTATGGAATTAATTGTTTACTTCTGCGAGTCAATTTCATTGGGAGAATAATGAGAGCTAGAGAGAGAAGGGAGAAAGAGAGGAATCTTGAACATATTTTACATTAGGTTAGGTAAGATGGACAAAAAAGATATATTCCATGACAGAATGGGTTTATCGGCTTTAAAAAATGAATTCTCGGAAAAAACTAAAATTAAAAATAATATCTAATATTAAAAATTATTTTAGCAAAAATTTTTTGTTATATATTTTATTTTTTTTTTCTTTTAAAAATCAGCCAATTGTCACATCAACAAATAATTACAGCTGATTGATAACTAACGTCCGCTCGTCGTAACTCTGGGGCTCAATTATCCAAACACTAAAGAGTAATTATTTTTATTTTTTTTTATTGTTTCAATTTGTCGTTGCCAGATAGTGGTGGTGGTCCGTCACCCTCCAGTGATTTGTTATGAACAATATATTATGAATTGTTGTCATAAAGTTTAAATTATCACCTGGGTTTAATAAACTTTTCACTGTTGTGGTATTGACCTGGTTTATAAATTATGAATGGCTAGATTATATTAGCCACTAATTGCGGGTCGTATTAAACAATTTTGGATTTTATAACAATTTTATTGAATATTTTTTCAATAAAGACCAACAGCGGCATGCTTTTGTATTCAGGTTATAGTCGAGGAATTTGTAAGAATTTTTTTTTCTCCAAAGGACTTTATCTTCGGATTTTTTTAAAGAATTATTTCAAGTTATAAATCGAATTTTCCGGAAATTAAAAGTTTGGGATGCAATTGTATACGAAACATCACAGCAAAGAGCACTCCATATAGGTCAAAGTATTGGTAAAGTCCCCATATAACTGTACCTCCCTCCCGTGTCCAGTATTTGGAGTTTGTAATGGATATTTCCTCTAAGAACGAAAATTATTTATACAGGTCCCCGTCTTTGTATAGAACCCTCCTCCTATAAACGTACCTTCCTATGTGCGTTATTTTTATAATTTTGGCCACAATCTTCAATGGAAGTATTTCAAGGTTAGTGTCATCTACACATAAAATTCAGAGGCTTAATTGTGGACATTTTAAGTATTTTCTCCTATGATAGAAGGTTAATACATCTGAAAATTTTAAGAAACTTTTCTCCAACCACTCTAAGGCTATAATCGTGGTTTGTTACGATTTTTTCCTTAAACTTTAAGAGTATTTTAATATTTTTTTCCAAGGACGGTCAAGGCCATGATGCTGGATTTTTAAGGAGGATGTTAAACGAATGTCTGGGGCATAATTCCAGATTTTTAATGAATTTTATTCGAAATAACTCAGGATTCATATCGAGAAGGCCAATACGTGCCTCATCGAAATAACGGTTTTAGACCCTATCCCTATTTGGACCAAATCCATTCCAGGACATTTGGAGTCGATCTAGCGATGTCCATCAGTCCGTCTGTCTGGTTGGCTGGTGCGCACGATAACTCTCGAAGGGAGTAACCGATTTGATCCAAACTTGGTACATCATAATATTATTGTCAAACTTAGATCGAGTTCGGAGATGGGCAAAATTGGTCCACTCTTTCTGGTAAATCCAGCACAAAATTTCGAAATTTTCTAAAAAAAATTACACACATCACAATATTTTTATTAGTCCAAGGTTTGATGTGAAAATGGGGAATATCGGTCCACCTCTTCTGGTACCTCCCCCACAAAGATCAAAATTTTGATATTCCTGAAAGTCATAAAACACGAAATTAACATTCGATTCCATTCAGACTTGGCACATCTCAATATTTTCATCAACGCAAGATCTGTTATAAAGAATGATAACGATCGGACCATTCCTTCTGGTACCTCCCACACAAAGGGCCATAGTTTTGAATAACCACAACGATCATAAAATCCGAAATAAGCATCCGATACTCCTCATATTTCACATACCACATTATATCTACTAACACAAGATCTGGTTGTGAAGAAGATGAATTGTATCGGTCCACCCCGTCTGGTACCTCCCCCACAAATGGCCAAAATTTTGAATAAAAAACGCGAAATTTACATCCGATTCCATTCATACTTGCCACATCTCAATATTTTCAACAACACAAAATCTATTATGAAGAAGGTAGTGATCGGACCATTTCTTCAGTAAAGTTAATTAATTTTTGAGATTGTCTAATCTTGAAAGAGCTCATCTCTAGAGAGGTGGCATACGAGGTCTTCCTCTGGGATAAAATACCTTCTAAAATGTTTTTAAAATATTCCAGGCCTTTCAAAGGGTTTTATATCCATAGAAACCCCTTAAAATCTCGTCTTTGTGATTTTTTCTGATGTTACAAAGTTTTCTTCCACTATCTGGCCGGTCTTTGTTCTTAATGCCCCATCTCTCTCCTCCCCACCATTTGTTCTCTGAATGAGTGAGCACTCAAGCAATACCAAACTAGCATATTCATTTGGTCTTTTCCGTATTACTGTAATCGTTGTTTGCTCCAGTTTTTTCTGTGAAACACAAAAAAAAAAAAACGAAAAAAAAAAACAACAACAAAAAACTCTCAACATGGAAATGGCTTCGGCTTTGGATTTAAGATGCAATTTACACGTTTGGACAATAAGCTGGAAAAAACACTCACAACACAAAGAATAAGTAAAGTTGAGGTACAGCAGGTCTGCATTAAGAATTAGAGAAGTTGCATGTATAAGTTGCAGTCGTTAATGACGGAACTGAGCTCTGCTTCGTTTGCCGATTTTTAATTTCTTTTATAAAAAATAATCTTAAATGTACCTGCATATATTTATAAAGTATATTATTTTCTTCTTTAAAATTCTAATAATTTGTATTTTTTCTCTTCTTCTCTTTTTAGGTAAGTTTCGAAATGAAATTCTCAAAAATAAAACGTACTTTTAAATTCCGGAACAGTAAGTAAGGATCGAGGATATTTTATGAAAAACTGATGGAGCAATGACTTTACACTCTGAAAATAGGATGCTCAGAGTATGCTCTCCCTCTTTTTGTTTTTTACTCTCAGGAGTATTCCCGTTTGATTTCGAGTAGAGAGTGAAATTCGCGCAACACTTGCATATTCGTGGCACCTCTAGAAGATCCAATCTACAACCTGCGCGATACAATTTTTTCATAATTGCCATTGCCACGAAATGATACAGTAAATTACAAACTTTCCTTCTCTATGGGATTTTCTTTTGTTTGGCTTGCATCTGCAGTGATCTGCTGCTGCTGCCACTGCCACTTCCCATATGCAGATATTTTTCCCATGGCACATTTCTCAGTTTTGTTTCCATTTTTTTTTTGTTTTTCGGAGCAAAAGAGTTTTGTAAATGATGTGTTAATTTGCAAATTGAAAGTTTGCCATGGATAGATAATAAATGAGTGTTGTTAACAACTAAAACTAGGCAAATACTGAAACGTACATACTCGTACATATTTTGAATGTACGTATGTGCAATGAGGCCAGTTTTGATGGTCCACAGAAAAAAAAACGATTTTTTCACACGGTCTATTACTGGGAAACAAATGATTTTATAAAAAATGTTCGTAATGAAAAAGTTTATGATCAAGGTCAAATATTGGCATGTGTTCAATGTCAATGGCCCTCAATCGGTTCCAAAAAATCTCCATTTTTTTGTTATGATAGAAATATTATGGTAATCGAGCAATATCCCCAAAAAAGTCATAAATCGCAAAGATCTCAAATCTTATTTCTAAATTTTGGAACTTTTAATACACATAACTAGGAGCTTTATATATACGGAAAATATCCGACCAAAATATCAATATTCGGTCTTGTTGTGTAAGAGGCCTTACCAAACATGGTAAGGTCGGATTTGCTCTCTGATTGATAAAAAAGTACATCTGTAGATCACATTTTGTTTGGGTTTAGTAAAAATAGGACTCAATTTTTTAGGACCCAATTAATTTTTGTAGATTTTTTAATTTGGAAAATTTAAAAAAAAATATTTTGTGATTATTTTGTAATTTTTCGAGTGTTTTTAGGAAAAAAAATGACTGCAACAACTTTGCTCAACTTTTCTTTTTGACCCGAAAAATTTTCTTATTTGGACAACTTTCAAAAAATGGTGTAAATTTCTAGATAACATTTTGTGATTTTTCGAGTTAAGTTTGGGTCCGAAACACATACGAACAACAATTCGACCAAATAATTTTGGACATTTTTTTTAATTAAGACAATTTTTTGGTTTGCAAAAAAGGTCCGAAACACGTTTGATCAGGTCCGTAACAATTTTTGGTCAATTTTTATTGGCCCCAAAAATTTGACGAATTACTTTTGTTCTGAAACACATTCGCCCAAATAATTTTGGTCGATATTTTTTAGGCAATTTTTAGAAAATGTTGTTTTATTTAGTTAGGATATACCAGAAAGAAGGCCCGAAACACGTTTGGAAAAGTTATCTTTTTGACCCAAAAATTCGACCAAAAAATTTTTGTGAATATTTTTAATTTGGGCAATTTAAACAAAAAATGTGTAGATTAGTAGATAGCACTTTGTCATTGTTCATATTTTTTTTTTTTTTTTGATTTCCACAGAATGTCCAAATACGGTCATTGGACAAAATTTTTATTTTATCAAAGTTCTCCTTGGCTATTCCTTTTTTAATTAAATTTCAATTCCATTATTATTATTATTATTATTATTATTATTATTATTATTATTATTATTATTATTATTATTATTATTATTATTATTATTATTATTATTATTATTATTATTATTATTATTATTATTATTATTGTTATTATTTTTATTATTATTATTGTTATTATTTTTATTATTATTATTATTATTATTATTATTATTATTATTATTATTATTATTATTATTATTATTATTATTATTATTATTATTATTATTATTATTATTATTATTATTATTATTATTATTATTATTGTTATTGTTATTATTATTATTATTATTATTATTATTCGGACGTATGTAAAGAAACATGTAATTTTTGGTCGATTTTTTAATTTGGGCACCTTTTTTAATAGGTTTTTGGGTTTTTTTTAGGCACTAAATTTAAAACCACATATTTTGGTCAAATTCGAGAGTTTTATGACTAAAATTATTTTGGTCGATTTTTTTTTTCTTTATTTTTTTTTTTTGGCAAAATTATAAATTCAATAATTAATATTATTTTTGAAATTTTGGTCAAATTTGTCGTGTTTTTGACCAAAATTAATTTGGTCGTTTTTGCAAAATATTTATAAATTCAATATTTATTATTATTTTTTGGACACATTATTGGTCTATAATTTTTGAGGTTTTGATCTAAATTTTTATGTGACCAAATAATTTTTTGGTCGAATTTTCATTTTTTGAAAAATTTATCTGAAAAATTAGTAAAATCTATTTATTATATATTTTTTGTTTTAGTTTTTAGCTCATTTTGTTTGGGTCATCGTACTGAATTCGAGATAAGTTCCAAAATTTAATTGGCCGGATTTTCATTTTTTGAAAAATTTCATATAACTTATGAAATTGTTATATATTGTTTTATTGTTATGTTTTATTTTTTTCTATTAAACTATTTTTGGGTCTAAAATCCGAAATCTAAAACTCCAAAAATTATTGGTTGAATTTATATTCTTTAAAAATTTTTATATGAAGTCTTAAAATTCGCAATCATTTATGTGTAGTGGATAAAGGATTTGTAATTTTTGTTTTTTTGAACAAATGTATGTGATTTAAATTGTCAAAACTTATTTGGCCGGTTTTTCAATTTTGGTCAATTTTTCAGAAAATGACTTAAAATTGTAGTCTTTTGTCGAATTAAATAAATTTAGTCCCAAATTTTATGTTTTTCATTTGGGCAAATTCTTTTTTTTTTTTTTTTGGGAAATTTTCTAAAATAATTTTTGGGTTAAAATCATAACTTGTCTTTTGAAACTTGTTTCATTAAAATACACTTCCCCCCCATTTTGGCTTTCTAAATATTCTTACATGACATGACACGCTTTGCATGATGTTATGCTCGCTCTCAAATGTCGAAGAAATGTAACATTGCGTTTAAGATTACACAACAACTTGAATGTGTCGGGAAATGTGCTATAGGCAGCAGGCGGTGATGGCATACGAATACAACTCACAGAAGCGAAAGGATTGCCAAAATGTGATAGTTATATGACCAACAATCTAATGGTAGTCCGTCCTGCCGTTCGTCCAGCAACTTATGTTGGGCAATTGTCACCCAACAAGAAACTTGAAAAGGAGCAGCAGCAGTCATAGAAGCAAAATTGCAATGGTAACACCACCGCTGTTTATGGTTCCACCTTTACTTATTTGCAATATTTATTGCATGTTTAACTAAAAAGTTCCTCGTTTTTGTTTTCTTCTTCTATGCGGCTTTCAAAAAAATCTTGTTAGAAATATGAAACTTGCAGTAAAAGTAGTTTCTTGTTTTGAGCAATTCTCTCTCTCTCTGCCAATACCCCACCCCACGTCTCTCTTTGCATGCATATGTCTGTCTGTTTATGCAAAAGGACCAAATGTTGGCAATAAATTCAAGCACAGGTGTGGAGATAAATGTGTGTGTATGTGTGTTTGTTTGGTTTGTTAATCCCCAATCCCTGTGTTGTACTTTATTATTGACACATGCAAAATCGACCGTTACTTTCTTCCTTTCCCAAAAATCCACAACAGAAGAGGAAATGTACATGCATTCTCATTTCCCTCTCTCTCCCCTTTTCGACTCCTTCTCAATTTTCTTAAGTCTTATAATCTGGTTGTTGGTCAATTTATGGCCTGGCGGGCTAACAGACAGACAGTCAAACATTTGCGCTGGTCCATATGAAGTTTTAGTATCTCAATAACCAACCAACCCTACCTTGTTTCCAATAGCGTTTTTTTGTTTTCTATTTTTATTGGAAAATGGTCAATCGCCAGCCATGATTAAAGGAGGAGAAAGGTAACTTTCTGGTCTTCGTCGTTCGTCGTCATGACAAAATAATATCTCTGATTTATGTTGACCATTTAATTGTCACCAGAAATAAAAAACGTTCCAAACTAAATGGCCATTAGAAAGGTTTTGAGGATTTTTTCTACTTTTTCTGTTGGAAGCTTTAAACAATTGACATAAAGAATGATTACAATCATGAAAACATTGAAATTGCTGCTGGGATATTTGAAATCAATTTAGCATTGCGGCTGGCGAAGGTGTGGTGGTCATAGTTGTTAACGGGGTTGCCCTTATGATGTGGTATTTTTCCCCCAGCATAAATGCCCTTGAAATTTGCCGTTAAATCCCAGAAATAATTTATGGGTCGAAGAACGATGTTATGTTTGGGATTTTTTAATAAATGCAAGGACAGTTGTTCAACCTAAGAAATTTCGGGCCCCATAAATATAAATAAACCCGTATTTTTTTACTTCAGTCGTCTGTTTCATTTGGGTTTCTAGAATCATCCATTCTCTATTAACATCTATGTCATCGTCATTCACAAGCCTACCTAAATGAAAACCGTACAAAACATAACTTCTCCAAATAATAATTTCTTATAATTTTTTCGGAGAGAGAGAAATATTAAAATCGCAATATAAAAAATAAAAATATTTTTTTATTTCATTTGCTTCCAGCCGTCTGTTTCTTTTAGTTTTTTAAGATAATCCATTCTCTATTGACATCTATACATACCATCATCATTCTCAAGCCTACCTAAATGAAAAAAGTACCAACAGATATAATGATCGAGGTGACATCATCGTTCTTGAGCCTATCCACATCCAAACGCGTACCAACAGAGAGATTTACAAAACAGTTGAATAATTTCGGCATTACTTTTTTGGTGGAGTGAGAAAGAGAGCAAGAGAAAAAAACACAATGTCTTCTTATTCCTTCCCCACAAATAAATTTGATTTAGGCCACTGCTAAAATAAGCATAACCCACTTTCTTAAACCCCTAACCACAGAATATTTCTTTATCTGCCTCTTAACTTTATTCTTCTTTTTTTGTAAAAATTTGTATTTGAATTAAATTTTTAATGTCTGCTTTCGAAATGCTAAAAATAAACCGTTTTCCTTCTACACATGCCTCCAGTCTTCTTCTTGTTTTTGGGTTTCTAGAATCATCCCATCCTCTGTTACAAATGTTGAACAAATAAACGTAGAGATAACCGTAGCTAAATAGTTAACCAAGTGTAGCCGCCGCCAACCACTTACTACTGTGGCGTCTTTTTATTGCATTTTTAATTGAAAAACATTTTTTTTTTTGAAGCAAATGATATACAAACACAAATTTAATTATTCGTTAGACTACCCCCACTCCAAGCAGTAGCCTGCAAAAGAGATGTGTACGGATTATGGAGATGTTTTTGTTTATGATTTTGTTGAACAAATAAGTAGATTAAATGGATTGGTTTGAAAGAAAAATTCTTAAAAAATTGGGGTATTTTGATACAAATTGCCATTTTTTAAAATTCTGTCTTACACATATACACCAAGAGTGCTACGATTTGATAGTTCAAGCTTTTATCGATCGCTCAAAAAGTTGCCAAAACATTTTGAAAAACTAATAGAACATTCGCTGTTTGAAAATCGATTACAGTGGCAATGAAACAGCTGAATGTACTACCTAATTGAAAAGCGTTATTTCGTTTACTTACTTTGCCGTTGTCATTCTTGAGCCTACTTATATGAAAAGCGTACCAACAAAATGATTCTAAAGCCGTTGGCTCATTTTGTCATTCCTTTTTCAGTAAGGGAGAGAGAGAGAGCAAGAAACGACAATGACTGCACATTCCTCATCTTTATAAATACAAAGAATTTAATTTATTAAATAAAAAAATAACTCGAAATCTTTTAAAGAGAATTAGATGGGAAGAAAAATTGGAGTAATATTTTGCCTTCTCTCATCATAAACCCTGAGAGCTCCCATGTTGTTTATGAAACATTTACTTTTGGATAATAAATTAAGGTTTAAAGCGGGTTGTAGTGCAACCTCATTAAAAACCGCTACTTTTATATTTTTATATTTATATATTTTATATTTTCACTTAAATATTTTTTTTCTTTATATTTTGTTTTTTTTTTCCTTCAACCATCTCACTCATCAATCTGTTAATAGAACTTCTATATGCCATCGTCGCTCCAAATGAAAAAACGTACCAACAGAAATGTTTGCACTGCCTAATTAAAAGGCGTTCTTTAGCTACATATTTTTCAATATTGATTTGTTTTTTGTTTTTGGAAATAAAAACTACTCCTTTTGGCGCAAACTTCAATTTTGAAATCTAGTTTTCTTCCACATCATAAATTATGGGTTAATATTTATTTAATTACACAGAAAATCTCCGAAAGAAGATAAGAAATAAACATTTTTTTTACTGCAAAACGCCCGTAACACCTTTAAAAAGTGGAATAACCAACACCAACGGCTCAAATGAAATGGGTGGAGAAGAACTAGGTAGTTGTTGCTGCTTGTTCTATTTAGGGTTTCTTAATCTCTTTTAAACTTTGGCAAAACAATGCCTACTACACTAATGAATGGGCATGACGCCACGCTTAATATTCCAATGTTTTTTGTTTTGTTTTGTTGTGTTTAGCATCAGAAAAGCGGAAAATTATGATTACAAACATGGCAGCAAGCAAACAGCAAATTAAATAGAGTAGGCCCCCACCCTCCCTCCTCCCGTTTCCGTTTCTCCATAAGAGAAGTTATCTTCCGTTTAGCTGTGCTAGTCCGTCCAGCACAGCATTATGGAGTAAAGTTTTATGGCGATTACGGCATGAAATGCATACTCACTAGCCAGAGCATTCATTGCACTCCATGATGGAAGAAAAAAAAAGCCACCATAATCAACCAAAATCTGCTGGGCTGCACATAGCTGTAAAAAAAACAAAGCAAAGTAAAACATGCCGTATAACTTACAAGTAATTAAACATAATCTTTTTTAAACAATGTTTTTTTTTTTTTTTTGCCTTTGCTTAACATAGACTTCATCCATAAATGGATTTACCGTTTCTTTTTTTTTTTCTTCTGGCCTTTGTTGTGTAATTTACCTTCTCTGTAATTTTTGTGGAGAAATTCACCTCACCAGCATGCAAAGAATTTAAAATTGTTAACAAAGTTGTAGAGTTGTATGCCCCTAAAAAGTAAGCGATGAAAAGGAATAGAGAGCGGCCTAGGAAGGTAGGGAGGAGAGAGCTATAAACCTAAATGGGATTGCAAATGAAAGTTGGATAGCGAAGACCTGTCAAAGTTTGTTTTGTTGTCTATAGAAGGCCTGTGGAAGGTATTTTGCCCATAGAGGACTGGTAAAAGATTTTCTCTCAAAAGAAGACCAATAAAAATCCTTTTATGGGAGATCTAAATTGTTTAAAAGACCTCTAAAAGAGCTTTTAGAAGTTATTCTTTCTTTAGAACAGAGTCGTCTTACTTTCAATTCCCAATACAAGCAAGCTCAGTAGAGAGCATTTTCTCTATCTCTCTCTCTCCATTTCTATTTACAAAACTATTTCTTCAAATTATTTCTATTATATCTTGTTCATAGATTATCTTGCCTTTTATTTAAAAAAAAGAACTAAACAATTTCAAGCCAAAGTTAATTGCCGGACGCGGGACTTCCTTTTGAAGTTGTGCGCTGCAAACAGCAGCAGCAACAACAACAAAATATGGCCTTATTGTTTATAATTTGCAAACATTTGTGTTGCATTGTCATCGGTAGGCTGCCCCAACTCCATTGATCCTATCAATTACTCATCCATCCAGCCATGAAACAACTCTAATGCTTTCCATATCAAATTCCTGCAGCATTATTTGGTATCTCTGCCACCACCGAAGCCGCCGCCGCTGCCTCCGCACTCTGTATTATTAACTTTCAGTTTCAATTACATTTAACAATTATTAATTATAAAATTGTATCATGTTTTTTGCTGTTGTTGTTTTTGTTGGTATTTTAATAAATCGAAATACCACGATTTTTTTCTTGTTTTGGTGTGTGTTTGCATTTTCCTGTTGAAAAGAAATGTTAAAAGTTGTATTTAATTGAGGAAAAATTGTGTTACCACAGCCAGCTGCTGGGATATTCAAATTTCAGCTATTTGAGAGGTTAAGGAAATTGTTTTATTGTTTTTGCTTTGTTTTTTTTTTATTAAATTTCTATGGCAATATGAATGGAATGTGTTAATAACATTTCCTTAAACGCATAAAATAAGGAAACATATGGCAAGTCGTTATTGGAACGCTTTTTGATTAGGTCATGACCATATCAAGGGGTTGACACACGTATGTTATGCTATCAATGCTGGGAGACAAAAACAACTGCAGATGTTTCATCAATGAGAAATTGCGTTTTGGGAGAGAGAGAGAATACAAATACAGAGCTCAATATCTCTCTACTCAATTTTCAGGGGACATTAACGAAATTGTAGAGCTTTAGGAAATTGTTTTATTTAATTTGTTCGTCAATATGAGGAAAGCAAAATAAGTTTTTATTGGAACTCTTTTTGATTAGATTATGACTAAATCAAGGGGTTAACACACGTATGTTATGCTATCAATGCTGGGACACAAGAAAACAGCTGAGGATGTTTCACCAAAGAGAAATTGAGTTTAGAGAGGGGCATGAACTAATTTCCTTATAAATTTAAGGATAGCAAAATGACAAATGTTTATTGATACGCTTTTTGATTAGTTGGGACAAGATCGCCAACAAGACTTGCGCTATGGCAATTTACTCTACATCTTATTTTGAAGTTATTATACGATTTCCGTTCTCGTACTTTCTGTGGTACGGATAGTTATATCAAAGCTAATTTAACATTTGTCAATTTTACAAGTTTTACCACTGTAAAAATAAAAAATAAAGCATAAATGTGAAAAATAATGAAATGCACTGCCTTGCCTAGTTTTACGCCTTTTATTTAGGTAACACCCAACAAGCACCTTACATAAGAGGAGTTGCCAGAATATATTTTTAAGGACAATTTTATCAAGGGAAAACTTCTTTTATTATTTTCATGGATGTTTTATTATTATTATTATAATAATTATTATTATTGTTATTATACTTATATTTTTTATTATTATGATTCGTTCCATGGCCCGTCAAAAGCTTTTTTATTTTCTTTATCATAAAAATAAAAATTCCCCTAAATATGCCATCATAAGTTCCCTCCCCAAAAAGAGAATGAAAACTGTCAACAACTGCCACAAGAAAATTTCCCATGACATTTGGTTTTTTCTTAAAATTTTTATTCAAATTGTAATTGTATTTTGATAGTTGGCTATTAAAATGTGATTGGCCCATAAGATTTGCCAATAAAAAAATCAATTTATGGAATTGCATGCAATTATGTTGTCATCTTTCTTAAAACAGCACAGACTATTGGAGTATAGAGAGGAAAGACAAAGAAAGTCTTGGTTTGCATTTAGCATTCATTAGCAGTAATCTGTGGGCAATTTCAAACTCTTTAAACTATTTTCGTTGGGGTAATTGAAATTTAATGCCTTTGAGTTGATGTTGCAAATTGTTGTTTTTTTTTGTAACTTCATTTTAAAGGCCATTAAGGCGTTGCAACAAGTTCACTGGGGTGGTTAGACGGCCTTTTTTAAAGTGTGGGCAGTTTTTCTTGGTTAATGATGATGTTTTTGCTGTGTTATAACTTTCATAAATCATTTGCAATTGGATTTGTTGATTGCTGGCAATGGGGAGGCAAGTTTTATCTATGAAAGTGTTATTTTGAAGAGATAAAAAATGCGATAAGGTTTTGGCAATCTTACAGCTACAAAAACGGAAAGTGGTTCATATCAATTTTTATTTTTTTTATCCACTTTCTTATGTTTGCAACCATCCTTAATTTCTCCGCTAATTACTGCACATTTACACTTTGTTATAATTAGCCTGCCAGATGTTTTATTTGTCATCTTCATTTGATGTTTTATTGCAAAGCCTTAATTGACATTTGTCATTGATGGATGACTTCTCTTTTGTAATAAACTTTTTTTGCCATAAACTCTTTTTGCCATCGTTATTTGCTTTTAAAAAGTCATTATTTTATCTAAAGATGGAAAATTAGTTTATGTCAAAGGTTTAAGCAATTAGTAATTTTAGACAATTAAATAAAATATGTATGTGAAACTTTTCCCCATCAATGATCAGTAATTCGTAGGAGCATAATATGAGAATGGCAATTACTCCAATGAGGTAGCATTGCCAGCATTTCGTCCAATTGGCAGAGACGTTGCCATATCTAATGATAATATAACCAACCACTCTCATTTACTTTTGCTGTTATGATTACGCTTTTAGTTTAGGTAGCACCGTAAACAAACCCAATAATTAATTATTATTTTCCTTCATCTTCTCCAATTTTATAGCGCCAGTTAAAAAAAACTTATGAAACTTCCCCCATCAATGATCAGTAATTCCCAAGAGCATAATATGAGAATGGTAGCATTGCCAGCATTTCGTTCAATTAGCATAAATGTTGCCATTTCTAATGATAAACATAACCAACCACTCTCATTTGATTTTGATGTTATGATTACGCTTTTAGTTTAGGTAGCACCGTAAACCAAACCCATAATTATTGATTATTTTCCTCCATCTTCTCAAATTTTATGGCGCTAGCTTCCGTAAATCTATCGTAAACTGTTATATTCATAATGATCGCTTTTCATTTCCCCAAAATGTTTATTTAAACAATATCGCTCCGAAAAGTAACCACACCAAAAAATCCATAATATTTGTGAAATTGTTAGCTTTTAGCACAAATTATATGCCAGAAAACTTCCTTTTTATGCCTGGTCTCGCTGGTCGCTTGCTGTTTCGCCTGGAGATTTTTGAATTGTGATAATCATGAGATAGTCCACATTAAATTTTATTACCATTCAATAAATGACTGACTGACGGTGAGTGATCAAGAAGTCAATGAAGGCAACAAGAAAAAAACTTTTTGAATTAACATCTGTGTTTTTTTATTAGGACAAAAAACTTTGAAAATCTGCAGTTGATTTTACCTTGCCGAGTCATTCAACAAAATGTTTTGGGAACAAACAAGCCAACAGCTGTGCTTCGAATAATTGGGTAGTTTTAGTAGCAGTTGTAGTGATGGCATAACTATTATGAGTTTTTGCAACTTTTTTAAATATTTCCATACATTTGAAAACCGATTACTCAAAAAAAAAAGGTTTAGTTTTTTTCCGCTAAGGAAACCGGAATCATAACCAAATATAAAGAAATCACAATCACGTTTGAATTCCATCAGGAATAACTTTTTTCTGTAAAATTCTCACCAAAATGTGTTTGTGCGCTTGTAAACAATATGATGAGCTGTCACTGGAACAATTTTAACAGCTGTCGGACGAGTGGCTTAGAATTGACAGCAGTCCGAGTTTAGTTGCAGTTTTTTCATCTCACCCTGTATACCCTTTCTCTACCCATATGGCTGATGGAATATGAAATCATTCCATAGCGTAAATAATATTCTTTTGAGTATGCTACCGAAATGAAAACCGTTCCAAGAAATGCAAATTGCTAATGCATTTGATTGATAAATGGGTGTACCTAATTAAAAAGCGTGTCGTTTTTTATATTTCAACTCATATTGCAGTTATTAGAACCTTCTTAAAAGCCAAAGTAACCGGGTATTTGTCATATTTTGCATCTCTTTTTAACTTCGCGCCAATTGTGCAAAGTGCAAAAAAACACAAATGTCAAACATTGTTACCCATCTAAATACATTCAAGCAACAAAGGAGAAAAATGAGAAAAAAAAACAACTGTAACGAATGCTACTACTGGCTGGCGGGTTGTAGGTTCTGCATTAAATAGCAAAAAAATGATTTCTTGATTAAATAATCGCTAGACAAGCCGCCATCCAGCAGCCGTTCAACCACTTATATTCCATTGGCAATATTTTTCAATACAAAAAATTGGCATTGAAGTGTTGCAGATTTTGGTTTTTGTATTTTTTTTTTTTTATTTTAGGAAGCCAATTGTCTGGCTCTAATCCATTCGAATCTATAAAATGCCAACAGCAGCAACAACTGGAGTCTGGTAATATTAAATGATGGAGACAGACAGACAGATCAAGCACATAGATGTGCTGGTGGAACTACTTTGATGCCTATGATGACTGCAGCCAAGCAAACTCCTTTGAGATTTGCCATAAGACGACCCATTCATTTATGATGATGATGATGGAGGATGCAATATTTCCCAAAATGTGTGGGGATCTACTAGAGTAGTTTTGACTCTTGCATTGAGTAGAGAAATAATTACAATGCAGTTTTTCCACCACAACGCCTTAATGGCATTGGCTTGGCGTTACCTTTGGGGGGATAGAGAAGGCAGGCAAGAGAGGACGTTGGTGTTGTTTGATCAATCAATGCATTAGCATGGGAAGATGTAACTTCTTCTTGTGCATTGTTGCATGTCAATTGCAAATTTTCCATACCACAATTTTTTTTTTATTTTCCTTACAAAACAAAGTATGCATAACAATTTTCTGCTTAGATTATTATGGTGATGGGGGTTTGTGTTTTTTTCAATTAGGGCCAAATATAATGTTATGACACTTGCTGGAGACTACACAATTGCTAATATACTATTATTAACAGCGTAATTTTAAATATGAACAAATCGGAAAATTAAGAAAATTTGTTAAAAAAAATGGATAAGGAAGGATGAAGACCTCACTGGCTTTATATATATAAGTTATTTTATATTACAATTTATTATATGATTTTAATTAAATTTTACATTCGAATATTTATTACCAAATTATTTGTAATTTATGTAAATGTATTTTTTTATTTATTATTGTGTTAAAAAATAACTAAACCGCGATTGCATTCTATAGAGAAAATAAGGCATTTGCTACCGAAATAAAAATCGTTCGCAGCAAATAAAAAAGTGGGTATCCATCCTAAATGAAAACCGTTCCGCATTAGATCTTTTTTATCTTTTTTATACCCTCCACCTCGAAATATACATTTTAGACCTCACAAAGTATACATATTCTTGATCAGCATAAAATTCTATTTCGATTTAGCTATGTCCGTCCGTTTGGTGAAATCACTCTAGATTTCGAATAAATTGATGTAGGTTGATAAAATTTTACTAAAAAGTGTGTGGTCTGTCGGACTTTTGATAGTGACAATGGGCTATATAGGTCCAGGTTTAGGTATAGCCCCCATATAACTGTACCTTCTTATATTCGGCATTGTGATGACTTTAGCAACATTATTCACCGGAAATGTTTCAAATTTCGTTAAAAATTTGTTATTTGAAGTTCCTTAGGGGTACTACAGTCTATGAAAGAAAATTGCCAATATAGGTCCAGGTCTTCGTATAGCTCCCATATAATAGTACCTCTCAATATTCGGTATTTTGATGATTTTGACTACATTAATCACCGGAATTGTAACAAGTTTCGTATTTCAATACTATAATGCACACTAACATATTACCCCCGGTTGGCGTTTGCTGCCAAAATAAAAACCGTTTCCTACTAATATTTAACAGTACTACCTAATTTAAAAGGGTTCACATTGCAACTCCACTAAAAATTGTTATTGGCGAGGTAAATTACATTGAGTGGAGAAATATTCTTTCTTTCTCTCAAAAGTCTGTTTCATTTACATCAACACTTGACATCCTAAATAAAAACCGTTCCATACTAATTTGGTTTTTAGCTCTTTTCGTTCAGTTAATACTTACCTCGTTCTCTTAATATAACAGTTTCCTTTGGGAATCCTTTCTAAAAAATCGTCTAGTCATATGATTAGCTATTTTGCCACGTAATAATGAGTTCAAACTTTGGCCTACATATTATTCGACATTTAAAAAATACAAGGAAAATAAGACAATGCAAAGCTCTATGCGCTTCGGCACGGCGACAGAGGCTTTCTTGCCCGTTACTTCGAACAAACATGATTACATTCTAAAAAGCCTTTGCACCCTTACTACTATGTTAAAAAAACACTGCTGGCGTTTGCTACAGTTCCCCAGCCTATAATGAACAGTGCTACCTAATTTGAAAGAGTTTATCACGATGCCATTTAAAATTTGTCATTAAGAAGAGGAATACATTGAAAAGAGGAATATTCCTCTCTCCCTATCTTTCTCTCAAAAGCTCTGTTTTCTTTACATCAATATCCCTAATGAAAACTGTTCCAAGCAAACATTGTTTTTTGTTTTTTTCTTCGTTTAGGTAGTATTTACCTCATTTTCCCATAAAGAAATAACAGCTTTCTTTTGGAATGATTAAAAAATGTCTAGTCATATGATTAGCTATTTTGCGCAGTCATAATGATTTGACATAAACTTTGGCCTACATGTTCTTGGACATGGAAAAAAGCAAAAAGAAAAATAAGACAATGCAGGGCTGGCTTACAAATTTACAGCCTGATACCAATTAGTGCTCTAACATGTACAAATCATCGAATGGCATTTATTCAATAAACGTTATTGTTTTATATAAAAAATACGTATTTTTTAAAAAAAAAATGTCAAATTCACCCTTCTCATCTTCAAATCCCTGACTTGTCTTGGCAACGAACCATTCCTAATGAGTATTTCCTCCCCGGCGGAGCCTCTTACCTTTACATTATCTTTACGTGTCGCTTAAATTCTTAATTATTGTGGCTAATATTCCTAGTTGTTACTGCTGTTGTTTTTGTGTGTTGGCTAAGATGGTGGTGTTTTTTCCATTATAGGATAGGTGTTTAATCACCAAACAAGCAACATGTGTGTGGTTGCGTTTTTGCTTTTTTCTAATTTTCTTGACCACTTTAATGACGTTAAAGATTTTTATCGTTAGATGGCTACGACGGCCGAGCGCGGTCATTTTCATGTTTTGTTGCTGCATGTTTGCTCAATTATACAATTTAGCAGCTATTACTACAGAGGGGTTTTTGAAATTACTCAATAATGTTATTTTAATTGTAGCAACAGTTCATTGGACTTTGATGGATAAAAATCTTAATAAAAATAAAACTAATTGTTACAAAAGTGCATAATATTATGTAATTCAGTTTTTTTTTTTAATTACACCAATTTAGAATAGAGACAGAGAGTATATTAAATATCCGAATAACTTGACACTTTTCTCCATATATGAGTCTTACAACAACAATTAATGGAAAAAATTCTACACATTGCCCTTGCTTAAACCTTTTATATCGAAAAATTAAATTAAATCCCAAAACGTCAGTTCGAATTTGATACTAACATTGCTGTTGAGTCAAATCAGCTGTGTTTTGCTACTAATTTTGGCTTTGGTATTCTACTTCGTGTTGTGTGTGTGCCTGTGGGACGCTTTTGTTTTCTTACGTCAGCCCAAAAGACAGTACTATTTAAACAACACAGTTTCCAAACCTACATGAAAACCGTTCCAAGCTATTTTTAAACATAATACGCCCCTTCTTTATACATATTATTCTGCAAATCATTTCCTAATTCTGAGCAGATTCCAAACATTCCCTCCCATGTCGCATTAAACAAATATTGATTGTAATGTTTCGGACTGCGAGCGGCTCATAAATAACATGGCATGCATGAATAGAGCCAAAACCAGTTAAAATGAGGAGGTGCCTGCACAAGAGGCTCAAAATTAAATTAAGTAATTGCTAATTAAATAAGCGGCTGCATCTTCTTTTCTTTCTTTGAAGTTTCTTGATTGGATGCGAGCTATTTATGTGCATATTTTTTATTTCCTAACTGGATCTACATTATTTCGATTTAGCATGCAAAAACGTGTGTATGGCGCTATAGGCAATAAAGTAGCATTTTAACGATTGCTATTGGTGCTACGACATTTATACTGAAACTCTTGACCGTGATATACAGGTTGAGATAAAAAAAAAAACTGCGAAAAAGCAAACGTCATAATTTTTATTATTTTTTTTTTCAAATTTTATTGAATGAAAGCAAAAATTGTCTGTCTGTCTCTCTGTTGAAATCACGATACAGCCCATATTATTCGACGTAGAGCTTCAAAATTTGGCAGAACAATTTGTATTATGTCTAGCGACATTATTCACCGGAATTGTTTTAAATTTGGTATTTGAAGTTTGTAACGGATACTACAGCCTATGACAGAAAATTGTCTGTGCAGGTCCACATCTTTGTATATCCCTCATATAATGGTACCTCCCGATATTCGGTATTTCGATAATTTTAGCGACATTATTCACCGTAATTGTTTCCAATTTGGTATTTGAAGTTCGTAACGGATACTACAGTCAGTGCATGTCCACGTTTTGGTATGCCCCCATAAAATGGTACCTCCCTCCATTCGGTATTTTGATGATTTTAGCGACATGATTCACCGGCTTCATTCGGTATTTTTACTTATTTACTTGTTTTTACCTCACTCCGTACATTTATATTCAAACTCTGGACGGTTATATATTTGATGTACATCATAGTCAACTGGACATGAATGTAAACATGGTGTTAGTTTAGAAAAAAGCTCTTATTTCTTATAACTGTTTAATTTCATAATTAAATTTCTATTTTTAATTATTAAATATTTGTATTTTAATGAAAACGAAATTAATTTATATCTCCTTCTTCTTTTTTCTAGGGTTTTGAGACCTCCAGGTGGTGGCACCAGTGACATTTTCGGAGGTGACTTGCCACAAACTCCACGCAATGTCAAAAATCACATGCAATCAAACATTTTCTCTTGCGAGAAGGATAGCATCAAAAACAACGGTAGGTTTTCTGATTGGAAAAAATATTCAAAGCGAAATATTTTCAATATATTTTACAGCTTTTCAACACATTTTTATGGCTACTTAATACATATTATTAAATACATTTATTATTATATAAAATATTAATGCTTCCTTTATTATATATTCTGTGTTGTAAAATTTATTAAGTAATTATAATAAGGCTTTGATCCAAAAAAAGAAACATAATGCCATATCATAAATATTTATTTTAATGTATATACAAATATTTTGCTTACCTTTCGTTCTACTTTTTTTCATTTTGTATATGTATATTATTTTTTTATTAGTTTTTTTTTTTTTTCTTTTTAACCAACAGAAAAAAAGTGAAAAAGAAACTCATTAAGAATCCTTTGTCTCATTTGTCTTCTTCTTTTTTTCTTTCTTTCCTTCTCTTTTTAATATCGAATATGAATCCATTTCTTCTGTTCTCCTTTTTTGATGGATATCCGTACCTAAAAAAAAAATAAAAAACGTCACACAAAATGTGCAGTACGACAAGGAGCTCACAGATTCTATTTCATCGGTATTGTTGTTGTTGTTATTGTTAGAATAAATTGTCTCTTTTGTGTTTTTTTTTTTTGTTTCTTTGTTATTGTTGTTTGTTAAATTGTTTTAATGCAGTTCCCCGTTTTTTTAATAAAAAAACACAAGTTTAATCCTTAAAGCGACACAATGTTCACTACTTTTTGGCATAGCCTACCTTGTGTTATAATACCACAAAAATTTAATGATTTTGCTGTCGTTTATTTCCGAACCAAATTAAAATCTCTTTTACACACACTCACGCACACCGCAATACTACTCAGCAAAATAATATATTCAGCGCACTAATCAAATGGCAAAAACAACAACACTTTTTTTCTTAGTCTTGATTCAGACTGAGCAATTTATTTTATTTTACAAATTTCAACTTCCAAATTGCTGCTATAAGTAAAAGTGTCTGGTATAGATCAGGACTTAACTGCAATTAAAACAGAAATCTCACATTACCCCCACCGCGCCGCCATCCCACGCCCCTCCTCTAATAACATTAAAAAGCGAAACCGATCAAAGCTTAAATTGTGATTTTGGTGTGAAAATACAACACTGTTGCCTTTTTTTTTTGGCTGAACGCAACATGAAAATACAACACTGTCATCAGCTAACAGATAGTGACACAGGTGTTGTATTTTCACACCAAACTCACGATTTAAGCTTTGATCTGCTTTAACCTTAAGATCTGCAGCTAAAGTAGAAAATACACCCTTTATTTGTATTTTCTTTTTTGCATTTTTGTGTATAACATTATATATAGTTTACACAGATCACACTTACGTAGATTTTCAGTAGATTATTCTAGCGACCCACACCGCCACAAAAGTTAAGCTATTCAAATTTTAAATTAAAAAAATGACATATACAAAAGCAGTATGTTCGGCCGGGCCGAACTTTGAATACCACCCAACATTTGGAAGGAATTTGGAAATTAAAAAAATACGTTGAAAAATATTGTTAAAATAGCAAAAAAAAGTCAGAAAATATAGAGAGTTACGATTAACTTGGGGACTATACGAAGACGAATATTCAAAGAAGAAACTTGAAAAAATTCCGGTAAATAATTTCACAAAATCATAAAAATACCGAATATAGGGAGATATCGTTATATCGGGGGCTATATGAAGACGTGGACCTGCATGGACAATTTTCTGTCATAGGCTGTAGTACCTATTAGGAACTTCAAATACGAAATTTGAAACAATTCCCGTGAATAAAGTCGCTATAATTATTAAAATACCGAATATCGGGAGGTACCATTATATGGGGGCTATACGAAGAGATGGACCTGCACAGACAATCTCCTGTCATAGACTGTAGTATCCATTACGAACTTCAAATACCAAATTTGAAACAATTCCGGTGAACATTGGCCCTAAAATCGTCAAAATACCGAATATCGGGAGGTTCCGTTATATAGGGGCTATACGAAGACTTGGACCTCGATAGGCAATTTTCTGTCATGGGCTGTAATATTCATTACAAACTTCAAATACCAGATTTGAAACATTTCCGGTGAATAATGTCGCTTAAATCACCAAAATACCGAAAATTGGAAGGTACTATTATATGGGGGCTTTACCAAAACATGGACCTACATGACCCATTTTCAATACCAAAAGTCCTGCAGACATAATATACAATTGAGTAAAATGTTATCAACCTACTTCATTTCGATCAGATGTTAATGCATTCCACAGACGGACGGACGTCGCTAAATCGACATAGAATTTTACGCTGATCAAGAATATATATACTTTGTGGTGTCTAAAATGTATATTTCGATGTGTTACAAACGGAATGACAAACTCAATATACCCTCCATGCTATGCTGAAGGGTATAAAAAGGACAATAAAGACTCCTTGAGCTTCAAGCGAGGTTTAATATTATTGGTCAAAATAATCCTAGAGCTTCTATCTGCAATATTGGCGAAGACACTGTGTACCAAAAATCAACGGAATTCAAGGAATCTTAATCTGAAAACTTTCAAAAATGTGGAAAAGAGGGGAACATATCCCCTCTATTTGGCCTGCTTTGCAATGTAAAAATTTCAAAACTCCAATACACGTGTCTACTAGTTTTAGCTTTACTTTCATAATCTGCTGGAAGCGATTTCCCATTTTATGGATGAGAAGACATTATTGACAATTATTAAAAACTGGACAAAGTGAGCTCTTGTGAGTGAGTTTTTGATTTGGTTTGTCAACTGGTCTCTTTGTTCTAGCTTTCATTTTTTATCAATATCTCACTTTTTTAACACAATTCTCCATCAAGAATGAATAAATATTACTACACGATAAGGGATTTTCCCTTGATGATGATATAAAAATACGATATAAGCAGATTCTCGAATGTGTTCTGGAAGGGACCAGTAATCTTGGTAGTCAGATATTTTGTGTGAAGCACAAAGTTTAATGTATGGTTGCATACTTTCAGGCATTTTGTATACTTGAGAAAATTCCCATAATTTATGAGTAGGGGAAAAGTTCTAATGCTTTACACATAGACCAAAGATCTTCATCCTCATTGGACGATGCTTCAAAATTAAGATTTATTTTTTAAAAAATACAAATCAGAAAGATATGAACTTATTTTCCTCACTTCTTTTAACTTTTGACCGACAAAACCCTGGCGTATGGGATTCCTAAAACTAGATGGTTTATAAAACCTAAATAATATAGACATGTTCTATCTGTCGATTTTCTGATATATCTCTGAGAATAAAAGGTGCCCTGTTTCAATACCTGAAAGAATCTACTATTTTTTACAATTTTCTTTGATATAAAGGTAAAATCGGTTATCGTAGCAAAAACTTTTACGTTTTTGCAGTTCAGATTAAGAGAGGAAATTCTTTGTTTCGTAATTTATTAGATACATTATTGGTCTATTCCAGAACTGCAAGAATTTATGATATCGAAAAATTGCAATAATAGTAGATTCTTGCAGGTTCTGGAAGAGAGCTTATTATAGAATTATTTTAAATTTTGTGATGTTCACATGCTTGGACATTTGAAATCTCAATTCGAACCAAAATAAATATTTATTAAATTATTAAATACTGCACAAAACATATATATAACTAGCGATTTCAAATTCAAATTTTGACTAATACCCAAAACACGTTGTTTATTTGTAGTAGTATTAATAGTTAGTTTTAATGGTTTCCATATATTTTTTAATAACTCTTAACATTTTCTTTCAAATAACTTTGTTTTCTTTAAAATTTTCACAAAAATATTCATTACTAATAATATTTTATTTTATTTTTGTTTTCCTTCCCTTCCCCCAAAACATTGACAGGTGATCAACCACGTCGCGCTCAAAAGAATGTTGACTCATATCAACGTCTATTCGGTGAACCAGAGCGCGTTGTCACCCCCGCCAAGAATCACATGAGAAGCAACATTCCATTCGGTGCTAACAATGAAGCCGCTCAAACATTGATCACCAATGGCAATGGTCATCACTACAATAATGGCAAGAGTTCATCGGTATCTTCGGCCTCGTCATCGGTCTCTTCATCAACTGAGAACTTGAAGATGAATGGTTACTCCAAAACAGGTGAGAAGGATATAAATTTATTTTCATTTTCTTGAAATTTTTAAAATTTTCTTTTAAAAGTTCTCATATTCTTGGAGGTGGGTGTGTTTTGTTGTGTCATGCCCAGTTAGCCTTTTCTATTTTTATTGTTATTATTGTTTATGTTATTGATTGGAATTTGTTGTAATTGTAATTTCTTTTAATTGTATAATTGTTGCCTTGTTATTGTTTATTTATTCAATAAATATTGGCCGGAACAAATTTTCCAAGCGTATCATTTTTATTGTGGAAAATTAGTTTTTCAATTGTCGTTTCTTTATAGCATATTTTAAGGTGCTAGCAAAAATGTTTAAACTTCTTTGTTTCAAGAAACTCGCTTTGGAGACCACACCTCTGTCTCTGAAAAGTCCTCTGTTTCTGAAATTCATTTTGAACGTCTTATGACTCGAAAACTTCTTTGACGAGGACTATTAATCGAAAGCACTTTTCGAAGGTCATCTATCTTTGAAAAACTTTCTGATGGTCTCCTCTCCCTGAAATCCCCTTTAATGGCATCCTTCTCTAGAAACCGCCTTTGAAAATCTCCCGTCTCTGGAAGGCCATTTAATAGACCTCTGTCTCTGGAACCCCTTTTTTAAGATCGACTATTACTCGAGAGCCCCTTTGAAGATAATATAATGGCCCCTGTCTTCGAAGATTCGTTTGAAGACATTTGTGTCTCTGGAAACGCTTTTCGAAGGTCTTCATTCTCTGAAAGACATTTTAAAAATCTTCTTTTTCTCGAAAACTCTCCTGAAGATCTCCTGCCATGATAGACGTTTTGTGATAGTCCGTTGTCTTTGAAACACCTTTTGGCTCTTAAAACCTCCTTTGAAGTCTTCTTGTCTCTGAAAGGTCTGTTGATAGTCCTCTGTTTTTGAATACCCAGTAGAATGACTTCTATCTCTCTCAAGAAACCCCTTTTGAAGACCTTTTCCCTCTCTGAAAGACCTTTCGAAGGCCTTCATTCTCTAAACGACATTTAGAAGGTCTTCTGTGCCTCGAAAACTCCTTTGAATGAGGTTTTAATTATCCTCTGTCTCTAAAAATCTTTTTGAAGGTCGACTACTATTCGAGAGCCCCTTTTGGCGGTTTCCTGTCTCTGACAGCCCTTTTGTAGGTCTTTATCTCTAGAAACCCCCATCGAAGACATGCTGTAAGACTTTCGAACGACTTCATTCTCTGAAAGTCATTTGGAAAGACTTCCGTGTTTCGAAAACCCTTTTGAAGACCTCCTGCCTCTGAAGGCCTTTTAATAGTCCTTTGTGCTCGAAAACCCTTTTGAAAGTCGACTCTTACTGGAAAGACCCATTTAAGGTCTCATGTCTCTGAAAACGTTTTGGAAGATATTTTTCTGTAGAAACCCCCCCTTGAAGATCTCCGATCTCTGATAGACTTTTTGAAGGTCTTCATTCTCTGAAAGTCATTTTGAAGATATTCTCAGTCTCGAAAACTCATCCGGAGATCTCCCGTCTCTGAAAGGTCTCTTAATATTCCTATGTTTTTGAAAACCCAATTTGAAGATCTCTTGTGTCTGAAAGAAGGTCTACATTCTCTGAAAGTTCTTTCGAATGTCTTCTAGGTCTCAAAAACTCCATGGAGACCCCTTGTCTCTGAATAATCTTTTGATAGTCATATGTTTTTGAAAACCCAGCTGAATGACTTCTATCTGTGGTAGACCTTTTGCTGGTCTCCTGGTCTCTGAAGACCCCCTTGAAAATCTTTATCCTTTTGAAGACCATATCTTTCTGAACCTTTCGAAGGTCTTTATTTTCTAAAAGACATTTAGGTCTTATGTCTGGAGAGTGCCCTTGAAGACCGATTCCCTGCTTTTGAACGGTCTTTCCAAACCTCCTGTCTCAAAATACATTTTGAAGGTATTCTATCTCTAAAAGACATTTTCAATCTTCTTTTTCTTGCAGGTCTTCTCTCTCTTTCTCTCTTGTAAGCTGTGTGACGACAGTTTTAATGAGGAGACCTCTAAATGCATTTTGAAGGCTTTATTTTCAGTGTCTTGTCTCTAAATAGCTTTTTCTGTCTCCAGAAGACTTTTTAGAATATTCCACCTCTGAAAGGCATATTGGCCCTTAGAAGACCTTTACAACAATTCAGCCCTTCTAGAAAATATTTTGAAATTCCACTCTATCTAATAGACGAATAAAGCAGATACAAATCCCATTTTCTTCGGGGTCTTCTGTGTCTAAAAGAGACAAAACCTTTTCTAAAACACGTTTTGAAGATATTGCCTCTCTAGAAGGCAAATAAAAGGACTACTGCCTTCTGCAATATTTGTCTCTGATAAATGCCATTTTGAGAGAATTTCATCTCTAGAAAACGTTTTGAAGGAGGGTTTCTCCATCTACAAGACTAATATGTCTCTAAAGGATTTTAAAAAGTGTTCCATTTCCTAAAACCTCTCAAAGATCTTCTTTTCCTTGAAGACCTTTTGTTCTATTTTATTTTTATTTATTTATTTATTTTTTTTTATTATTATTATTTTCAAAGTAGTTTTGCCCTTGTATTTTTATTTCCAACACATTTACTATGTTGATTTTAATCAAAAATAATTTTCACTGAAATAAAATTGTGACAAATATTTCAAAATAAGAAAAATTAGCATAAAACAAATATAGCCTATAATCACGCTTCTTCTTCATAAAAATATCAAACTTTCTTTAAAAAAAATCTTTTTTTCTGCACGCTGCAATCTTTTTTGTTTAAACAAAAAATAAAATCTAGTTTATCATCGCAAAATGAGTAGTAAGTAAAAGAAACCAAATACATTTATCCCAATCACAATAAAATCCTAAACCCCAAATCCCCCATCACTTTTTAGAAACGGAAACTGACTATCAATGCCCATCATCATCGCCATCTTCGACGCTTTCGGAGCAATCTCCCCAACATAGAAATCCCGAAGCTTACGAGTCACCGATTCCGAATTGCAATGAACCGAATTCGCAAGAATTTCAAAATGCAACACCACCACCATGTTCCCAAAGTAGTAGCATCGCAACAAACTTGGGCTCTCAATCTCTCGCCAGTCAAACACACACCTCGACGGCTTCTAATTCTGATAATCCAATTTCATTATCGACCAAATTTCAAAATTCTCTATCAAATGATGCAACGCGGAACTATCAACGTGGTAGCATTTCCGAATGTGTTGATATGAGTACAGCCTCAAAAGCAACTGCTGGGTCTCGCAATCCCTTAATAGGTTTGGGTCTATGTGGCGATGGTGTTGGTGGCTGGAAGCCGATCAAGCCAAAGACTCGTAGAGGTGATAATTTCCCTTTTTCTAAGTCTTGTAGACATTCTTAAGGGTCTCTTGTAGACATTTCCAAGTCTTTTAGACATTTCCCAAAGTTGTGAGATTCTTCTAAAGGCCTTGCAGACCTTCCCAAAGGTCTTGTAGACTTTTTCAAAGATCGTGGAGACCTTTCCAAAAATCTTAAATACCTTTTCAAAGTTCATGGAGACCTTTTTAAAGATATTGTAAACTCTCCAAGCGTCGTGTAGACCTTTTTAAAGGTCGTAGAGACCATTCTAAAGGTGGTGGAGACTTTTCTAAAGGTCGTGGAGACTTTTCCAAAGGTCGTGGAGAGCTTTCCAAAGATATTGTAAACTCTCCAGGGTCTTCTAGACCTTTCTAAAAGTCGTGAAGATCTTTGTAAAGGTCGTGGAAACCTTTGTAAATGACGAAGAAACCTTTACAATGGTCGTGGAGACTTTTTCAAAAGTCATGGAGACCTTTACAAAGGTCGTGGAGACTTTTACAAAGATCATGGAGACTTTTCCAAAAGTCGTAGAAGCCTTTCAAAAGGTCGTGGAGACCTTTCTGAAATTCATGGAGACCTTTTTAAAGGTTGTGGCGACCTTTGTACATGTCGTGGACACCTTTTTAAAGGTCGTGTAGACCTTTTTAAATGTATGGAGACCTTTTTAAAGGTCTTGTAGGTCTTTCTAAATGTCTTGTAGACTTTTCCAAAGCTCTTGTAGAACATCCATAAGACTTTCTTTCTCTTATAAATTTCGCCTGTTCTCTGTATGTATTCTCCAGCCCCTTAACACCCTCCATCCCCCCTCCTTTTCACAGAAATTTTTTTTTCCTACGAAACTTGTATTGGAATTCTTTATTAATTTTCATGTTTTTCTTCTCGTTTTTTAGATGGTAATCCCGTCACCGGTGAAGGTTATACCAAGAACAATGATTTCTCAAATCATACACCCAGCTTGAATGGTGCCAATCAAGTCATCAATAAAAATCGTATTCCCCCCGGTGGTTTCTCTTCGGGTCTCTGGTAAATGTGTCTACAGTGTGTCTTGTTTGCGTTATAATCAACTAAATTTAGGATTACAACTCTCCCTCTCTGGTGTCACAATCAAAAAGCAACAAAAAAATTCAAACAACAACTAAAACTCTTTAAAAGCAATCAACGACAAAATGTCAACTAGAATTTTTCTACTAAACGGAATCAGCAGCAGCGAAATTTTTAAAGAGAAACCCCTTTAGAGAACCAACCAAACCGTCGTTTATGGCAACTGGAGAGAGATCAACAACAAGAAGAGAGAAAGAGAACATACAATTTTTAAGAGAAACTCAACAATAATGAAGATAATAACTAAACGAAACCAATTCTGCTGCAAAAAAAAATAGTTTTTTTGAAAACAACAACATCTACAAACAAAAAGCAAAATCCAAAAGTAAACTTTTTAATAATTATAAAGGGAATAATGAATTAACTCTAGGACACAAACCGTCACAAAATGTAATAATCATCCAAAAACAAAAAAAAAAAACAAAACAATTTTAACAACCGAAAAACTATCTGAACATTGATAAAAAGGGAAAGCTTTTATCATCACACTGTAAGCCCGCTGCCTCATACATCATTATCCAGGACCAGGATTACTTCAGGCTCAGCATCTCCCATATACCCCAAAAGAAAGCAACCTTTCGGAAACACAAATATCACAAAATTGTTTTTTATGCAGTTTTTAGCATAAAATTATATAATTTTAAACGAAAATGGACTCAAAACGAAATAATTATCAACCAATATTTTAAAATACAATAACAACTGTTGCTTCAAATACTAATCCATAAGAGCAAGCAAACTAATTAAAAAAAATAAAAACGAAAGGAAAACATTTTGCAAAAGAAACCCAAATCGAAACACTTAAACGAATTTTCTTTGTATTAGCCATTAATAATACAAAGAGAAAACCGAATTTTGCAAAATTGTTTTTTGAAAGAAACTGTTGTAATGACTTCAAATTTAAATTGCTTTCTAAATTCCCAAAACCCCCCTGTTTTATGTTAACATTTTTTTTTGGTTGGATTATTTGTGGCCTTTCTAAATCTTGGTGGCTTTTTTAGATTTTCAAAAAAAAAGAACAAAAAATGTTTGGTTTTTTCTCTCTTAAAAAAAATAATAACAAAAAGACACCAAATCCATCATTTATAAAAACTCATTACAACATTAAAAAAAAACTTATTGTAATTCACTCATCTCACACCACACATACATACATTATTATATTCATTTGAGGAAGAAATATATAATTACATTATATTTTGCTTGTACTTTGAATATCTTTGTTTTTTAAATAACAATCCATCATAAACTTTGTCCCATTACTACAACATACATATATTTTATTATATTTCTTTAATATATATTATAACTATATAATTATAATAATAATGATAATCATCATTTAATCTTAATTATTACTTACTTTTTTTACACGAAAAAAAGGAAATTTTTGTAATGGATTTTTTTTAAGTTAAATTTTAACTCTCCTCCTCCATAATCTTGCTCATGCGTATTTTTTCCAAATTTCAGTTCTAATATCCTTTTTATATTTTTTTTCAAAATATTTTTAACAATAATTGTCTAATCAGTTTTGAAAACTACTAAAATTTTTTAAAGCAAAAAAACAAATTGTTAGGAACAATAATAATTATATATCCAAACATAATAATACCATACACACCACCACCCCCCACTTATCATCATCATAATACAACCCCCAAAAAATGGATGGAAAATTCAACTCTCAATTGTAAAAATTTCAGCAGTAATTTAAAAACAAAATAAAAGTTTAATAAAAAATTTTCTTATATAAAAAATTAAAAAAAAAAAAAAATGTCGAGTTTTATTGTTTTTTGTGGGAGGTAAATATATTTCGAATAAAGTAAGTATACATTTTAGGGTGTGGGTTCGAAAAATATTTTATAACATAAAAATAGAAAAACATAGAATACAACAACAATGAACAAGTAAAACGGCAGTAAGTTCGGCCGGGCCGATCTTTGAATACCCTCCACCATTTGGAACGATTTTGGCAATTCTCAAAAACAATAAAATCCGTTAAAAATTCTGTTAAAATCTTAAAAATATCGAATGCAGCTGTTATATTAGGGTCTATACGACAACGTGGTCATGCATAGGAAACTTTTCTCATAAACCATAACAATATTCAAATTCGAAACTTGAATAAAATGAATAATGTAGCTAAAATCATTAAAATACCGAATATCGGGAGATACCGTTATATTGGGCGAAGACGTGGACCTACACAGACAATTTTCTGTCATAGGCTGTAGTATCCATTACGAACTTCAAATATTTGAAAATTTGAAACAATCCCGGTGAATAATGTCGCTAAAATCATCAAAATACCGAATATCAGGAGGTACCGTTATATGGGGGATATACCAAAACGAGGGCCTACAAGGCCCAAAAGTCCCGAGACATTATATACATTTCAGCAAAATCTTACCAATCTACTTCAATTCGTTCGGAAGCTAGAGTGATTAATACGAGCGGAGAGCGACCATCGGCTGTTATGGCAAAAATACTGAAGGTTGTTGATATTCTGCTATTCGCATCATTTTTCAATGCTCCTTAAAAACGCAAAAAAAAATTAAAAACGCTAAATTGTCCACACTGATCATTCATTTTAAAACCAATAATTCTGGGGTAAATACTAGGCGCCCAGAAATGCAAGGCAGTTAATTTCGTCGCAAATTAAATGCAGTGCTCTGGGAAGTATAGCATAGTTTTAGGATCATCAAAATATGTTTCATACAATTTTGGGCGTATTTACACTAACATTTGTAAAGAAGAGCATATCCATAGGCGCTACTCACTCAAGCGACATTAATCAATTCTAAATAAGCTGGATATGAAATTTTTTAATTTTTTTTATTTTATTGAAATATAAATTAATATACAACAAAATACATTTCATCGTCATTATTGCATTTTAAATATATCAGAATTAAAAATTATACTTTATTACTCTCATCTTCAACGCCGTTCGTTGTAGTAGCCTCTTTTGATTTCTTTTCGGGAGCAATTGGTGATTCCAATTCGATAGTAACTGGACCATCATTTTGTATATGAACCTGCATGTAGGCACCAAATTTTCCATCTGAAATAAGAAAAGAATTAAAAAAAATAATAAGGAAAAGTAATGGAAAAGGCAACGGACAGATGAAGAGACATGAAAACATTTGAGGCGATTTTAGGTAACTATAGAAAATGTCATTCACATATTCAAAATAAATTAGCCAGATTCAGGACCAACAGACCACCAAAATTTGTTATTTAAGAAGTATTTTTCTGAACGGCACACAAGGTCGATTTTTGGGAAATAATTTTAAGAGGACCAATGGAGCTATAAAAGTGGAATTTATAAGTAATTTTTCAATGACCAATGGCGATACCAACGTGTATTATTTGATTTTTTTGAAGGAACCAACTTTTCATAAAGTCCATTAATCTGGATTCTTAAAAGTATTTGTTGGAGTGTTTTTGGATCACAAACATAGTTTTTAGGAAAATTTGTTCGATTTTATTGAATGAAAGCAAAAATGTCGGAAATAGCATCAGATTTTAGAAAAATTTTAGTTGGAATGTCCAAGGTTTGCGGCCAAAATGTTTACGTGCCTAAGGCTTTAATACACCCTCCAGAATATTTTCGCGATATCATTCGGCATTTATTCTGATGCCACGAGTGATGTCGATTAATACGAGCGGAGAGCGACCATCGGCTGTTATGGCTGCCCAAACCATCACCATGGCCGGCGCTTGAGTTCTGGTGGCCAACCGAAGGTGCACATTTTCAGCTGTCCTCTTTAGCAAATAAACATTATAATTTTGTTTGTTTACAAACTGCTGGACAACGGAGAAAACCAAATTCAGCAGTTCGACACTTTCGGCCAAGCAAAGCAACTCTTTAGCCCTTTTGAGTGTATTTTCTTTCTGTTTCGGTGTGGTGTATGTTCTTGCACTTTTTGAAATTCCATGGCTTTACCCCGAGCTCATTTTTCAATATTTGCCGAATGGAACATTGCGATATGTTTAGCTCATGAGTCATTTTTCGGCCACAGCGACGCGGGTTTCGATCAAGTCGCTTCTTGACTTTTCGAACCATTTCTGCTGATGTTGCTGTTTTCTTCCTTGACGTCGGGCTACGCTACCAGTACTAGTATCACGGTAACGAGCGATGGTACGAGACACAAAAAGGTGACCAATTCAAACAAATCTAATCTTATTCTAAAATTTGATGCTATTCCGACATTTTTGATTTCATTCAATAAAATTAAAAAAAAATGTAAAAATTTGAAAGCAGTTGAGTGTGCAAAATATGTTCAATTAAGCTGATTAACAATACGTTTATGTCGAGTAATTATCTTATAAAGTATACACAAAATATACCAACATACCTTTTATTTTCGTCGCATCATATGACTTGCCCAATCGTTCCAAAAACGTTTGATACAACTGCTGAGCCTTATCCCCTTGCATGGCCATATGGAAATCTGGTTTATTGCCTTTCAGTCGATGGTACAGGGTGAACTGTGAAACACACAATATTTCCAATTTTTCATCCTGGACACTTTTTTGCCAACGCTTACCGCTGGTGTCTTCGAACAAACGTAACGAGAGCAATTTACGAGACCTGCAAAAAATCGAAAATTATTAAGAGCATGGCAACCTCAAATCAACGAAGTAGGTACTTACAGATATTCAACATCCTTTTCAGTGTCGCTGTGGGTGATGCCAACCAATACACAAAGACCTCTACCAATCGAACTAATCAGCTTATCATTTACTGCAAATTCGTGGGGGCACTTTAAAGTTTAGTATTAATTAAAAAATGTAACGAAGTCATCTATGGCAAATATTCTATTTTAAGAGACCGGTATGATTTAGTATTTTCATTTCCAAGGAGAAAACAAATTGAAATCAGAAAACAAAAAAAGTACTATTAGCGAAATTATTCACCGGAATTGCGTAAAATTATTTATCCTGCACCACGTCTCGTCTTCGTATAGCTCCCATATAAAGGATTTCATTTAAGCGGTATTTTTTGACAGATTTTTGGAATATTTCAAGTTCTTTCCGAGTGGTGTGGGGTATAACAAGTTCAGCCCGCCTGCTTTTTTACTTGTTTTACTACAAATTGACAAATAGTCTTTGGGGCTCTGATTACATATGTTCTAATAACTCTTGAGATATGGATATGGGCCACGGAATTTTGTCAGGTCATCAGGTTAAACCACGTCGTTCATGTCTGGCAAACGCATGGATATCAGAACAGATCCGGTCCCTTAAAATAGTTTCGTTCTGCCCATCTCACCTGTAACTTTCGCCGAGGTAACGCGTTGCACGATTGCTTTCATGTTTTCCTTGAAGAAATTTCCTTACTGAGTCTTCTTCTTTTCGATGGCACATTTAAATACAAAGTGAACGATTAGCATAAATTGAGACTGTTACATGGTACAATGATATCAAGGTAGGGCTATGATACCATATGATTTAAATTTTTTTATATTCTTGGCTTAATATGTCATCTTTATTTGTTTAGGTATTTGTTTTATTTTCAATAACAAAAAAATTATTCAGAAAATATTCAATTTCGGGTGTTTTCAAAATGTTTATTTCAACGTATGCATCGACAAAATCTAGAGTTTTTGTAGCGAAATAATCCTTAAGAGATATATAGTACACGATTTTGAAAAGAAACGTTGACCTTTCATTCAGTTATCGCGTTTTTCAATTATTTATTCGAAATAAATGCAACAAGTTGTTTGATTTTTTAATGTTTTGATACTAATTCTGACATTACAAGCCAAACAGGTAGACCTCTATACTTGCATTTTTTTCAAAGTTGACCTACCTTCTCTTCATTGTACCATGGACTGTTAGAACTATTGTTGTCTCTCCTGACTCTCCTCACCGAAAATGCCTACAAGCTACTTCGTTAGACCTTACTTACACCAATCGGAGGTTGTTATGATATGCAAATTTTTTTACCAATTTTTAGACATTTGAATAATTATTCATTTTAAAATTTCAATTCCAAATTTTGTTTGACAGTTCACTGTCCCAGCAGCTGTGCCGATGCGTCTACCTATATTCTCCTACCATGGTTGTTGCAAAACAGAACGAATGTGCGCGTGGGTAACAAAAATGAAAGACGTCCCCATATGAAGGCCAAATAGGTATTTGATAATAAAAAATAAACAGAAAGCAAAATCCCGGGCCCCGGGGTACTCTGTTGTTTACGAATGAGACATGAGGAAAACTGAACACATTCACTGAAAGAGTGCGGAACTAGCTACAAATTAAATTTGAACCAATGTAAACTAGCCACATGTCTTACGTTCATCTAAATGAACTATAAAACTAGTTCCTTTTGCTGAACTGTGTCGTTTACAGATATCATTTAGGCCGTTCTTACATTATGACAACAAAACAGTTTACAATTACAATTCAAAGCATATTTTTAGGCAACACATAAAGAGAAAATGTTTTTTGTTCCTCCAAATATTAAATATTTAAAAATGATTAAAATACGTCGAAAATATATATATTTTCAGAGTAAAATATTGATATAATGATGCTTATATGATAATAATTGAGCAAATTATACCAACTTGATTACAAATAATGGCTGAATGAACATAATATAATAAAATGTTTACATGAAAATTCAGCGAACTTGATAATAAACAATTGCTGAATGAACTTAAATGTTTTTGTCAGTACATATTGCACCTTATAATCAATTTCAATTATCAACAACACTTAATTTCAAAAGGGGACGCGTGGTGCGACTGACCTTCAGTGCAGTTAATAGCAAAAAAAAAAAAAATTATGTACTTCTAACACCTATTTTCAATATTTATCAATATGAGAACAGCAACGGTTATATATGTACTCTTGAAATTGGCATGAATATCTACTGGAATTTAGCAATAAATATAAAACCTTATCATTTGCCCCCAACTGGCTGACCATTATCATCATACAATAATCATAACCGATAATCGGCAAATGCCAATTTTTTTTTTTTTCTAAACATTCTTATATTAGCAACAGATTAAACAATAAAAAAATGTTGGTAATAACCGAAAATATCACTATATTATAGTTTTGTATACATTTATACTAAATTATCGATTTAAAAAAAATAAAACCAGTCTTAAGCGGCAACAATAGCCTCCTTGCAATCTGGTGGAATGCCATCAAAGGGACCGCCACCTTCGCCACCGCCACCAGACACAATACCTCCAATTATTTTCAAGAGATCGCCCAGAGAGTATTGACCTATTATGCTGTTAATTTTCTGTAAAAGTTACAAAAATATGTATCATATACATCAATTTATAAAATATAACCGAAAATTAAAGCCCTTCAAAAAAAAATAGCCGTTAGTAAACACATATCTCACTTACATTTTCCACAAATTTAACAGCTCCCTTTTCTTGTGCTTCCACCCACACATCGTTTAATAACTCTATGCCCAATTCATTAATTACGGCATGCAAGAACTCATTGATTCTTGGCTCTTCAACAACATCTTCAATGTTTAAGTAAAGACCACCGAGACTGATCTGCAAAACAAATACATTTTTATGTTTTACATAAGGAATGAATTGAATTTTTATATTTCATTTATGCTTACCTCAATTGTTAAACTGCGAATACGAACACTGCTGAGACCAATATTGAAAATCCAGGAAACAGCTAGTCTTCCATTTTCAACATAACCACTTTAATTCAAAAAAGAAAAAAAAAACGGAAGTGTGAGAAAGGAAATTTAAAGTTTTAGCAAGTAAAAAAGCTGTAAGTTCGACCGGGCTGAATTTTGAATATCCTCCATAATTTGGAACGAATTTGGCAATACTCGAAAACAATAAAATCCGTTAAAAATTCGGTTAAAGTCTTAAAAATACCGAATGTAGTTGTTATATTAGGGTCTATACGACGACATGGACCTGCATAGGTAACATTTGTCATAAGCCAGTACAATATTCAAAAATTAAAAAAAAATCGGTAAAAAATCACCAAAATACCGAATATCGGGAGATACCGTTATATGGGGGCAATACGAAGACGTGGACCTGCACAGCACAATTTCCTGTCTTAGGCTGTAGTATCCATTACGAACGTTAAATACCAAATTTAAAACAATTCCGATGAATAATGTCGCTAAAATAAATTAAAATACCGAATATCTTGAGCTACCGTTATATCGGGGCTATACGAATACGTGGACCTGCACAGACAATTTCTCTCTTAGGCTGTTGTATCCTCTCTCTTAGTATCGTTATTTGGGGGCTATACTAAAACGTGGACCTATATGACCCATTTTCAATACCAAAAGTCCTGCAGACATAATATACATTTGAGTACAATTTTATCAACCTACTTCATTTCGTTCGGACGCTAGAGTGATTTTCACAGACGGATAGACGGACGGACATCACTAAATCGACATAGAATTTTATGCTGATCAAGAATATATATACTTTGTGGGGTCTAAAATGTATATTTCGAGGAGTTGCAAACGGAGTGACAAACTCAATACCCTCCAAACTATGGTGTAGGGCATAATAATTTTCAACTTACTCAGCATTGCCATCGCCATTCAAATTGACAACACGGGCAATGGATCCCTTAGCGGTGTACAAAGACTTAAGCACCACTTTGGGTAGTACTATTTCAAATCTTGAGCGTCTAGTGGGTATGGTGGTTATTGTCAACGAGGGCACCTCAAAATCGGACAGGCCAGTTAAGGCAAAATCTGTTACAGAAGTTGAGAAACTGAAACGAAACGAAAACATTAACTTATTATTACGGACATATCTTCACGAATACCTACTCCACAAAATATTTATTATCAATCTCGGTTTCAACATGGCCAATTGTGAGTGGATCCAAGGCTGGTAAACCAAATTTTGGTATGGGATGGCACATACGCATTTTTAATTCTTCCAAAAATTCCATAATTGAATCCTCCATAATGCCATACGTCGGGGGAATGGTTGTTGCAAAAATGGCTAATATAGCCAAAAGGGTAAAAGTCTGCGACTTCATATTGCAAGGCTGGAAAAGTAAAGGATATGCCTGTCCAACTGACTGACTTCGTTCTGCATTAACCCACACTAGTAGACTATTAATCCGCAACTAAATGTGTACACTTAAATGTTTACCTTTTTGTTAAATGGTCGTAATCTATAGATATACATGTTATTTTTATTCCGGTCAGATTAAATTCAACAAGGTGGCGAATTATCGCAATAAACTAAATTGGACTAACAATGTTGTTGTTGTTTTTAGTTTCTTTTTGGCAAAAAGTAATAAATTTATAATGCCCTTGTATTGGGAATATTTAAAGGTAAATGAAAATGTTTAGAGTACAAACCATGAGGGGTACAAAATGAGTTCTTATCAACCGGTATCTACTTTTATAACTTACAATAAGCTACTGCTTTTTATACCCTCCACCATAGTATGAAGGGTATATTATATTAAGTTTGTCATTCCGTTTGTAACACCTCGAAATATATATTTTAGACCCCATTCATGATCAGCAAAAAATTCTATGTCGATTTAATGATGTCCGTCCGTCTGTGGAAATCACTTTAGCTTCCGAACGAAATGAATTAGATTGATAAAATTCTACTCAAATGTATATTATGTTTGCAGGACTTTTGGTATTGAAAATGGGCCATGTAGGTCCACGTTTTGATATAGCCCCCATATAACGGTACCTCCCGATATTCGGTATTTTGATAATTTTAGCGACATTATTCACCGGGATTGTTTCAAATTTGGTATTTAAAGTTTAAAATGGATGCTACAGCCTATGACAGGAAATTGTCTGTGCAGGTCCACGTCTTCGTAGAGCCCCCATATAATGCTACCTCCCGATATTCGGTATTTTTATGATTTTAGCTACATTATTTACCGGAATTCTTTTAAATTTGGTATTTGAAATTCGTAATGGATACTACAGCCTATGACAGAAAATTGTATGTGCAGGTCCACGTCTTCGTATAGCCCCGTATAACGGTATCTCTCGATATTCGGTACCTTGTTGATTTTAGCGACTCTATTCACCGGAATTGTTTCAAACTTGGTATTTGGTGTTCGTAATGGATTCTACAGCCTATGTGCAGGTCCAAGTCTTCGTATAGCCCCCATATAACCGTACCTCCCGATATTCGGTATTCTGATGATTTTAGCTACATTATTCACCGATTTTTTTTAAGTTTTGGATTTGAATATTGTAATGGCTTATGACAAATGTTACCTATGCTGGTCCATGTCGTCGTATAGACCCTAATATAACGGCTACATTCGGTTGTTTTAAGATTTTAACATAATTTTTAACGGTTTTTATTGTTATTGAAAATGACCAAATTCGTTCCAAATGGTGGAGGGCATTCAAAGTTCGGCCCGGCCGAACTTACACCTTTTATACTTGTTCTGTTTAATTTGTTTTTAACAAAATTTCAGCAGTATTATCTATCTCAACAGTTTGTAACTATTATCTTACATTTCCAATACAAAAAATTGTTTATTTGTTTTGTTTTAAATTACAATAAATAAAATTGATTGGTTAAAGCGTATTATCTTTTGTAATTCTTTTTTATTGGCTTTTTCTTAACACACTAACAACAGCTTATCGAAAAACAAAATTAACTTTCACGGGGAACATCTCTCAAGTGCTCGGGTATTTCTTGTATTTCGGTTTTTGTGGCATTCAATGCTACACCTTCGGGCAAATTACGTTCAATATACTCCAAGAATGTGTCCAATGTTGATCCGGTTAACTTGTGGAAGTTCATGTAACGGAAATATGTTCGAATTTCATATTGAACACGATGTTTTTTATAAATATGCACCGATTTCAAAAGAGTCATGCGTTCTTTGTGAGCCTTCCGCGGTGACCAGCTGTAAACAATAAATGGGGGAATAGGTGGTATTAATGGAAGCACAAAAATGTTTTAAGAATAATTTTCGCATAATTGAAGTCTATGACAAGTTAAATAGTATGAGTCGGTTTTGCTAATAGATGTATAAACCCAGCCTTGAGTTGTAATTATTGAAAGCGATGATCCTTTATTGGGGGGAGGTTCCGAAGCAGTTGGCCAATTCGTATTCGATTGTGGATGATTTGAAGAGAGTTATATGCTTTTTTCGCTTTCTTTGAGCGTTTTGTTTTTCAAAATCTTGAACACTATGTGGGGGAGGTACCAGAAGCAATGGTCCAATCTCTATCATCTTTTTAACAGATCTTGTGTTTATGGAAATATTGAGATGTGGAAAGTGTTTTAATTTCGTGTTTTATAAGCTTCAAGAATATTGAAAATTTTGACCCTTTGTGGGGGAAGTACCAGAAGGAGTGGACCAATATGTCCCATCTTCACACAAGACCTTGGGTTAATAAAAATATTATGATGTGTGTAATTTGAAGAGAACCGGATGGTTATTTCGGCTTTTATGATCGCTTTGGTAATTCAAATGTTGACCCTTTGTGGGGGAGGTACTAGAAGGAATGGTCCGATCTCTATTATCTTATTAACAGATCTTGTGTTGATGAAAATATTCAGATGTGCCAAGTCTGAATGGAATCGGATATTAACTTCGTGTTTTATGAGCTTCACGAATATTCAAAATGTTGACCCTTTGTGGACATCGCTGGATCGACTCCGAATGTCCTGAAACTGATTTGGCGCAGAGAGCCTGAGTCTAGAACCGTTATTTCGATGAGGCATGTTTTGGCCGTATCAAGTGATATATACCCTCTCTAGCCATATGGCTGAGGGTATAAAAAAGACTTCACACGAGGTCGCCCTGCTGTTTATAGCTATATCCAATGAATTTGAATGACTCATTTTGTAGTAATCAAGTCAGTAAAACTCGGGCGTGTAGCCCAACATTAGCGTCAAATGTTCGGGCACGTCCCAAGTGTAATGTATTTCCATTGTTAGGCGAAAAGCGCTTTCCGCCAAGTTACCAAGTTCATCCCTCAAATAACCACTCACTTACCATTTGCCCACTTCAATATCCAAATGATTTGCAGCGGTTGTTGCAAACCATGAATAGCTCTTCAAGACGGCAGGATCAATACCTCTTAACTCAATTTCTAATTTACTGTAAAGCTTATCCCTTTCTTCGGGCAATGCAGGAGGTAAATTATTTGAAGCATCTTGGCTTGTGGTTGCAGCCACTGTCGATGCCTCTGTGGCGAGACAGCGTATGCCAGCTGCGGGAACGCGCGAATATAAGAGATTTCGCACAATCTACAATAAAATATTAAATTACTAAGACATATTTTATTAATGAAGTATTAAAATTACAAACCGACGATATCATTTTTTTTCTCTTGAGTAATTGACGCGAAATTGGAGGTTATGCAAGATTTGACACAATAACAAAAAACAGCTGTTTCGATAATATAATAAAATCGACCTATAGAAAGAAAGAGCAAAAAATTTTTTCTCTGCCGCATTGCCAACTCACTTTCGATCACTGCTTTATCGATTGCGGCATGATTTTGACAAGAGAGACATGTTTTGTTTACTATCCATTTCCCAATTGGACAGACTTCCACACGTGCGTCTTGCATTTAAATTGTTTATAAAGTATTTTACTCAATTTTAGTATTTAAAAAAATGGAGCATGAAGGTAAATATGTGCAAAAAATATAAATGGAATACAAATTTTAAATTTGCTGCTTTTCGCAGATATGCCATCATTGGAATCAGAGGCCGTTAAAAATGGTGCAATTGAAGATGATTCAGATTTTACGGATGACGACGACTCCGAAGAAGAATCAATGGATGATGCTGAACCCACCACATGCCTATTCTGTACGGAAGTTTTAAAATCTGTTGATTTGGCCCTGGAACACATCACCAAGCAACATGGCATAAATTTTAGTCAAATGAAGACTAAATTCAATATGGATCAGTATTCATTTTTAAAACTAATAAATTACATACGTCAAGAGGAGGGTGTAACCGTTGAAAAACTCAATTCAGCCACCGAAGCTTTTTGGAATGATGAAAAGTATCTAAAACCCAAAGATTATGAGCCATGGCTGACCTATGGTAAGTGCTTTGAAGTTATTTTGTTATTGCAATTAATAGGCATTTTTAACTACAGATTACGAAGCCCTGCCATCAGAGGGAGCACCTAGCTGTACCAAAGAAAAGGATGTAAATTTATTGGTGCACTCTTTGCAAGAGCAAATTAAAATACAACAAGATCAATTGGAACAGGCTGCCAAAGATATGGCTACTCTTCGACAGGGCTTTCATCGACTCTTAGAAAAAGATAATAGTACCAAGGATCCAAAAGTACGATGTGTTTCTTCCGTACCGGTTAAGGCTGATGAAAGTTATTTTGACAGTTATGCCCATTTTGGTATACATCATGAAATGCTTTCGGTAAGTAACAGATTAGGATTTTTATTTTCTTCAATTTAAAAATTACTCCAAAAACCTCTAGGATACCGTGAGAACCTCCAGCTATCGTGATGCCCTAATGAAGAATAAGGACTATGTTAAGGGAAAACTTGTGCTCGATGTTGGGTGTGGCACGTCAGTCCTGTCGATATTCGCCTCCCAAGCTGGAGCCGAGAAGGTTGTGGGCATTGACAATTCAAGCATCATATACAATGCCATGGATATTGTTAAGTAGGATTCTGTTATCTTAAAAGAGTGCAGTTTTTACATAGATTTTTTGATATATCTTTTTAGGAAAAACAATATAGAAAACGTCACCCTGGTTAAAGGCCGCTTGGAAGAAACAAATTTGCCCATTGAGAAATTTGACATAATTGTTTCAGAGTGGATGGGCTACTTTCTCCTTTTCGAGGGAATGTTGGATAGCGTTATTTACGCCCGAGATAACCACTTAAAGGAAAATGGCATACTTTTACCAAATCGCTGCACAATGTCAATTGTTGGCTATGGCAATGATGCATTGTTCAAACAGCATGTTACATTTTGGAATGATGTCTACGGGTTGGACATGTCCACAATGAGAAAAGAGGTTATGCATGAACCTCTTATTGATGTTGTTGATCCAAAGCACATACTAACGGAATCGAATTGTATTGCCGATTTGAATTTAATGACTGTCAATCTAAATTATTCTAATTTTGATTATAATTTTGAACTCAAATGTGTTAAGGACGGAAGTATATCCTCTTTGGTGGGATATTTTGATAATTACTTCGAGTTGCCCGAACCGGTGATGTTTAGTACTTCGCCCAACTCAACCCCAACACATTGGAAGCAAGTGGTTTTCTTTATAGAACAACCACAAGCGGTCAAGGAGGGTGATGTAATTCGTGGTACAATAAAATGTAAGCGCAGTCTGAAGGCTGCAAGGTCACTGGACATTAGTATAGATATATTTAATAAGAAATATACATACTATCTCGACTAAGTTAAATAAAGTTGTGTATACACAAATAATAGGAGCTTTTTATTTTTACCCAATATACCCAGAAAATTTAAAAAAACAAAAATTTAAAGATTAAAATAATTTATTGTGTGTAAATTTGCTGCTGCATAGACATTTCAATACAAAAAATACTCTACAAATCGAGTTTATAACCACATGCTTTCGCCAGAGCGATTTTCAAAATAGCTCGTTATCGCCAGAGTGAAATTATACGGCTCCTCCTTCCAATTCAGAGGCTGGTATTTCTGGCTCTTCATCATTGTAAACATTCTCAGCCATTTGCCAAACTTGCATAATATTATCTTCGGATACAGAACATATGATCCATGGCTCATTGGGATTCCATGAAAAATCTGATATCTTTGCCGTATGACCACCATGTATGAACAACAGCTCGGGGGGACCATCCTCTGCGTCTTCAGCACTTTGTTCTTCACCGATTTTGGAGAGATCCCAGACATGCAGACGACGATCAGTTCCCGATGAAGCCAAGATAGTTTCATTATGGGGCGACCATTGTACTTGGAAAATTTCATCTTTATGAGATTCAAAGGAATGTAATTTCAATTTTAGATTGCGGAGATCCCATAAAGCAACAGTTTTATCAGCCGAGCCAGTCGCCAATATAAATTCAGAATATGGATTGAAGCTAAGACAATTAACTTCAGCGGTATGGGCATCAACGGTGTGCGATGGCTTTGATGTATTGTTGTTGCGTGTATCCCAAATCATAAGTTTTTGGTCGTCAGCAACTGAACCGAACAACGATTCGTGCAACAAATGCCAAGCCACATCCTCAACGACGGCGGTGTGACCAGTAAATATATTCTTGGCATCAATGACACGATGTTCTTTTGGCGTTGCATTGATGTCCCACAAGCAGATGGTATGATCATCAGAAGCCGACAAAAGATAACCATTCAAGTTGGGATTCCAGGACAAACCATAGCCTTCTTTCTGATGGCCTCTTAGACGCAAATCAGGCTGGCATTCACCTGAGGGTTCTGGCTTACTTGGATGTTTCGTGTAATCGAATACCAAAACATCACTTGAGGGTGTTTTGGTGGCAATAACGCAAGCGTTTTGCGGCATATATCTGGCTCTGTTCACCTCACCTTCATGATTGATTTTAATTTCAATTTCTATCTTTCCACATACTGAACCAAACCCGCCAAATTCACCCTTTTCATTGTCATAGTGTGAGCCATCAAACTGAGCATCTTCACTGGGCAGCTGCACACTTGCTATTAACAAATGATTTTGTTCATCCGACGTATGCGTACCCAAAATGAGACGATGAACTGAATAATCTTTTCCCTCCTGTTTGGTCACATCAGGTAACCATTGTGCTGTCAACGACGGCCATTCCAGAGCATGAGTCATTACCAAATCGTAAAGGAATGGTGTATTCTTCTTCCAAATCTTATACTCCTCATTGATGACGCGCTCTTCGACAGCATCATCGAACGATTCCGCTATTTATCAATTGTAATATAAATATTTTGCAACAAATAGAAAAAAATAACACACTTTTTATCTTACCATTGTCGCTACGATCCACCATTATTCAAAACCTTCGCAAAACAAGAAAAATGCAGCAACAAATTATTTACAGGATGATGAAGCCAAGCAACAAACAAGGGCTCCCGCCAAAACAATGCTTCTTCGCAGGCAGGCAAGTATACACAATCGCAGCTACCGACAAACTTCACAAACTGTCTCGACTATTTTTTAAAAGTACAACACAGGGAAAATCGAAACGATTAAAACTAGTTAATGATATAAAATGTTTAAATAATATTCAACAAAACGTTTGCTCCACACTACGATAATATTCGTTCTGTTTGAAGTGTGCAATAAAATAAATAACTTTACCGGAAAAATGTGCAAAATAATTGCGATGTATGGTTGGCAAACAATCGATGGCCAAATCGATAGTATCGATGGTTTGTATTGAAGAAATTTGGTGTTTCGATTGATTGCTGTTTCTATCGATATTATCGGACTAAATGCCAGTACTGGCCAGTACTAAACAACAAGGGAAATATGCTTGGATATCATAAAGGACAAAATCTGTTATGGTAGTAAAAAGTTTTAAGTTCTGCAGTTCTGGAACAAAACAATTGTAAAATGCATTATATTTTGTAGTTCTTCCTCAAATGTGGGCGTACCGCTGCAAATAAATTGAGATTTATTTCCAAACAAATATTTTGTCATTTTCACGCCTTTTAGAGAGATTTGATTATCGAATGGTTGAATTTTGCGTAAAAGTATAATTTACTGCAGGTAGGATAAGTATGAATATGGACAATATCCCACTTGATTTGTAGAGGAACTAACATGGTAGAAGAAAATAGGTAGATGTATCAACGCTTGGGAACATTGATATGTCAAAATTTTCAAAATGTTTTGTCAAAAATAAGTAGATTTTTACATGTTTTATTATATGACGCAAATCGGAGGTTGATATAATATGTATTTTTCAACAATTTTTACAAAATACAATAAAAAAATAATAAAATAGCAAATAGAGTTTCATAATTTTTAAGTTTAAATGTTAAAAAAAAACATTTTAATTAAACCAGAATTGAAATTAAAAAAGAAGAGAACAGCTGAGCTAACTGTGTCACCCTGTTATACGCATGTTAATTTTGGAATGACACTTGGTAGAAAAATATAGGTAGACGCTTCGACACAGCTGCTGGGACAATGAACTGTCAAAAAAAATTTGGAATTGGAATGAAAAATTATTTGAATTTGTAAAAATTATTGAAAAATTAATTATAATAAACTCCGAATTACGTAGTATAAGTAAACATATAAATTTCTACTTATATTTGAAAAAACATTTAAATTTTTGACATATCAATGCTCCAAAGCGTTGATGCTTCTACCTGTAGTCTGTATTCTTCTGGACTCAATTGTTGTTAATGTAAAATGACAATTTTTAGAAAGGACAGATATGTCAATTGAAAATTTGTATAAAAAATCATTTCATATTTTCAGAGTTTACTTGCACCTTTTTTATTTATTTTTTTTTTTTGAATTTGCCTTTACTCCGGATACAAGGCGAGTTTACTTATTTGGTAATTTCATGAGTAATTTATATCGTTCATTTTTGAACACTTTTTTGATATTATAAAGGGAAAATCGTTTATCGTAGTAAAAATTATTACATTCTTGAAGTTCTGGAGCATAAAAATAAAAAGGAATCGCCGTTTTCCATTTTCTTTCCCCTTACCCATCTATCCAAAAGAAGCAATTTTCAATACAGGGCGAGATAAAAAAACTACAACAAAGTCAAAGGCCATACTTTTTACATTTTTTTAAAATTATATTGAATTAAAGCAAAAAATGTCGAAAATAGCATCAAATTTTAGAACAAGTTTAGATTTGTTCGAATTGGTCACCTTTTTCACGAATTATGGCCTTCAAACGGCCAATGAAACCGTCACACGCTGCTCGAATGTTGCTCTTCGGTATTTTGGTCCATTCCCGGCGAAGCGCTTGCTTGAGGTGATCGACACTTTGGTATTTTTTAGTGCTAACCTTGCTTTCCAAAATACTCCAGACACAATAGTCCAGTGGATTGGTATCCGGAGATTTTGGTGGCCATTGTGCACTGGAAATGAAGCGAGGAACCTCATTTTGTAACCATTCTTGGGTGGCGCGTGCTGAGTGCGATGCTGCAAAGTCCTGTTGGCGTGCCCAAGGCTTTAATACACCCTCCAGAATATTTTCGCGATAATATTCGGTATTTATTCTGATGCCACGGTCGATTAATACGAGCGGAGGGCGACCATCGGCTGTTATGACGGCTCGGCCCACACCATTACCATGGTCAGCGCTTGAGTTCTGTTGGCCAACTGAAGATGTACATTTTCAGATGATCTCTTTGGCAAGTAAACACGATCATTTTGTTTGTTTACAAACTGCTGGTCAATGAATGTTTTCTCATCGGAGAAAACCAAATTCGGCAGTTCACCACTTTCCACCAAGCGAAGCAACACTTTAGCTCTTTTTTCTTTCTGTTGCGGTGTAAGTTTTTGCACTTTTTGGAATTTTAATGGCTTTACCCCGAGCTCATTTTTCAATATTTGAATGGAAATATTACGAGCCATTTTTCGGCCACTGTGACGCGGGTTTCGATCATGTCGGTTCTATACATTTCGAACCATTTCTGCTGATGTTGCTGTTGTTACCAGTATCACGAGACACAAAAGATTTATTCACATTTAAATGCTGGAGTGCTCTAACGATAGCCACTTATGATTTTAGAGCCAAATATAAAGAAATCACACTATCAAGCTGGGATGCCATCACAAATACCTTTTTTCTGGAAAGTTCTCATCAAAATGCTTTTGTACGCTTGTAAACAATATAATGTGCTGTCACTGGCATAATTTTAATACCTGTCTGACGAGTGGCTGGTTGCAGTTTTTTCTTCTCACCCTGTAGGTGCTAGCTTTTAAACCCTCCCCCAACTCCCCTTCGTATTGCACATCCTTAACAATGAAAACACACATGAAATTTAAAACTAAATACTAACTTTATTATTTCTTTCGTTCTCATTTTTATAAATTTTAAAAATAATCATATTTGTCTTTATTTCGAATAACAAATAAAAAAATAATAAAATAAAATTGTTTAAAAATTGATATATTCGTTTGCACAAATACACACGTTTATAGTATACAACTACAGCTATAAATTAATATATATTATAATATGCAAATATAATTTTTATTTTTAATTTATTGAACCAATTTATCTAAAATGCCAAAATGGCAAGTCATCATCAGAGCAGATTTGTTTTTAAGCAAACAAAACAGTATTATAAAAAATTTGTCTAAACTTAATATTTTTGAAAAAAAAAATGAGAATATATAAATCCAAAAAAATGGGTGGAGTGAAAAAATGAAACACAAGCGCAAATAATTTTCGTTTTTTTTTTGCTAATTTTTAGGCAATTTTTGTTTTGCAGATTATTAATACATTTACACATATATGTTGATGCTAGTATTTTTTGTTGTTTTTAATGGATGCACATATAAAACAAACGATTCCTCCGCCGCATTCAATGATAATTGTTCTTTTCATGGTAGAAGAATATAGGTAGTCGCATCGACAAAGCTGCTGGGACAATGAACTGTCAAAGCAATTTTGGAATTGAAATTTTTGAATGAAAATTTATATAAATTTGTAAAAATTGTTAAAAAATGCATATCATAACAATCTCCAATCTTGTATAGAAAAACATATACAAACCTACTTATTTTTGAAGAAACATTGAAAAATTTTGACGCATCAATGTTCCCAAGCGTTGATGCATCTACCTATATTCTTCTACCATGGATCTTTATTGTAAATATGTTAACCTTAGGTCGCTATTCCTTGTTGTGTCACGACGGTCCAAGAGAGAATCTTTGCTCTTGTGCTAGCAAAAAGGTATAGAAGTTTGGGACATTTCCTGGTTTCGCTCTATTCGCCAAGGACCTTTGAATGTAGTATTCCAACATTTTATCGATACCCTTTATGTTGGCAGTAATTAAGCAACAATAATATGCAGAACCATACTTCCAGCCCTGTATTGTTTAGATTACATTCGGTTATAATTTAAACCTCAAATTTGTTTATTGCAATTTTAAAATCGAGTTGAAATATATATCGTCCTCCCAATGGATAGATAGACAGATAGATATCATGCTCTAGTGAATGGTAACATCCGGTGTAGGTATTTATTAACACAAATATAAAACAAATTTATGATTTTTAATAAAAAAGCAAATTGTTTTCAAAATAAAAGGCTGAAAACTATTCTTACATTACACTTTTCAAATATTGCATTCGTTTATATATTTCAAGTAATCAATCAATTTTGTAATAACTCTTATTTGATCTGTGTGTAAATAATCTTCTGGGGTCATTCATTTTATAATCATTCAAACAATTTGTTTTTATTTGTATTTTTGTTTCAAGTTCTTCAATATTGTTTTATTTATAATATATAGTATTATTTTCATAATGGATTTTTTATATTTTATTTTTTTTTATCTGTATATATTGCCCTCAAGTAGGGAAGTAGGAGAAAGTAGGCAAAGGGGGAAATTCTGAATTTTACGTTAATATGAGATGCCAGCCACTTTTGCAATGTGCAATGTTTACGTATTTTTCTTCTTTTCAAACAAACATATGTAGTTTTAGAAATTTAACAAAATTTTAAAATTTTTTTAATTACAATTCGAATTGAGATACCCTTCTTCCCAATTCATTGGATAACTTTATTTGAATTTTTATGGGAGAAATGAAGGTGGAGGAGCAGGAGGAGGAGAGTATAAATTATATAATTGCAGTTATGTTGAGTGTTTTAGTACGAAGATAATAAATAAAGGCTGTACATTTTGATAATAATTTGGGAATCGTAAATCAATTCAATAATTTAAAACAAATTAATTGTAGACATATCAAATACTTAATTAAATGGTTGGTTTAATTTGATGTTTTACTTGAAATGAGGATGCTGATCGTAAATATTTTTGTGATTTGTACCACTCTTTTTATTATCTTCGTAATGCCTTAGTGATCTAAACATATTAATGTGTTGGGGAGGGGGGGTTGTTGTTTCATCATTGTTTACACTCTTCTCTTCTAATTGAACCAACTTTTATGATTTTCAAGTGAGTTTCTTTTTTAAATCTTTTTTTGTTTTGTTAATAATTAGAGATCGGCTGCACAACTGAAACGGAATACATTTTATTTTTTTCTTTCGTAATTTACAATGGTGCCTTTTGAAATAAAAACACAATTGGTTAATTCGTTTTACTCCATTATTAGTTACCATCATGTAGATGCATCTGATCATGTAAATAATGTTAATGTTCCATGAGAGCGGCTGAAATGGAATAAATAAAAGTTATTGAATTATTGATATGGAAGGTATCATAGGGGTTGGAATAAGAGCTAGAAATTTGTTTGAAAATGTGTGGCGAATTCAAATCATCCAAACTAGATAAATAATAGATTTTACAATGGAATATGATGCAGAAGATTGAGGAAGTTTCTTAAAAACTACATCAGAACTTGTGAAAAAGGAAGGAAGGACCATCTCCAGCAAGAACTCGATAACCCAGAAAAAGAAGGAACATCTTCTGCAAAAACCCCCGGTAAAGATTATGTCTGGCCATTCTTTTGAAACATGAAATTCGCCAATGATATATACCCTTCTCTAGCCATATGGCTGAGATCCTGGAATCTAGCAGAGAGGATTGGATAAAACATAAAAGAGTCTAATATGAGGAACTCAACTCGCTTTTACAAGCTGGAAAACAGCAATTTTAGAATATTCCTGGTAATATTATTCAGAATATTCCTGGCTGATACCTGGGCGCCTCTGCGAATAGCAGACTTAGATGGCAAGCACTTAGCATAAACAGAAGAACAAGGTACAACTATGCGGCTCCGGTGTGGTCCCTGAACGTTAGTGCTACGCAGTGAAAAATATTCAGTCCTGCCAGAATGCCGCCCTTAGAACCGCAAGAGGGTGCCTCCTCTTGACACCTATCGACTACCTACATGAAAAGGGAAGGTTTTACCGGTGCGACAGCATAATAAAACGTTGTCCATGCAATACCTGCTTGTGTGTTACAGACAGAGTCATCCGAATTACTATCTGGTGGATAGGCAACCTCCGCCCAGGCACATAAGGAAAGGGACAGACCTATCAAGCGGGACTGAATAGTATGCACTCTAAAGCGGTCTCAGAAGTCATGGACGGATGTACAGGGTGAGATGAACAAAACTGCAACCAATTTCAGACTGCTGTCATTTCTAGGCCACTCGTCCGACAGCTGTTAAAATTATTCCTGTGACAGCTCAATATCTTGTTTACAAGCGGACAAAAGCTCGTATTAATCGACCGTGGTATCAGAATAAATGCCGAATATTATCGCGAAAATATTCTGGATGGTGTATTAAAGCCTTGGGCACACAAACATTTTGGCCGCAGACCTTGGACATTCCAACAGGACTCAGCACCATCGCACGCAGCAAGCGCCACCCAAAAATGGTCATAAAATGAGGTACCTCGCTTTATTTTCAGCGCAAAATGGCCACTAAAATCTCCGGATATCAATCCGTTGGACTAGTGTGTCTGGAGTTTTTTGGTGGCACTAAAAATGCCAAAATGTCGATCACCTCCAGCAAGCGCTTTGCCGGGAATGGGCCAAAATACAGCAGACGGTTTCATTGGCCGTTTGAAGGTAATAATTCGTGCCAAAGGTGACCAATTCGAACAAATCTAAATATATTCTAAATTTTGATGCTATTTCCGACATTTTTTGCATTCATTCAATAAAATTAAAAAAAAATATGGCGTTTGACTTTGTTGCAGTTTTTTATCACACCCTGTAGAGTGAACACTGTACTAGGAGACCACCCCTCCCATCGTTCCAGGTCGTAGACCCAAATGTTGTGGAAAACTTTTATACCAAGTGTCCAAAGTGTACATCATAAGTTTGTAAATTCATTTTTTAAAAACTATACTTACGTGAAGGTGTGCGAACTGTTGCATTTTCATTTGGTGTGAAATTCAGAAAATCCCATATCAATATTGTATCATCATGTGAGCTGCTGACAATTTGGAACTCATCAAACTGCAGGCGGAAAACACGACCAGTGTGCTCCTATATTTCAAAAAAAGAAGGATTTTAAAAAATGTTATTTTATTTTCCCAAAAAATATATAAATATTCTCTTAATACCTACCACCAAAGTATTTAAACATAACGAATTTGATTGAGCTCTTGGATCCAAGGCTGCTACTAAATCCCAAACTTTGATTTTGCCATCGTAAGCTCCGCTTACAATGCGCTTTGAATCGAAACGTATGCAACGGACCAGTTCTTCGTGGCCCTCAAGCACGCGTAGGCAAGCACCGCATTCAATATCCCAGAGTCTACAAAAAAAGATAAAAAAGTACACCATTTGAAATCTTCCAAAAAACAACAACAATCGCAAACTTACCTTATCGAATTATCTGAACTTCCACTGACCACCAAACGATCTCTGTATTGTAGACAGGCAATACCACGCTTATGGCCATTCAATGTTCGGACAAACTCACAACTGGATGTCGACCACACTTTAATTGTACGATCACCACTTGCTGATACAATATACTTCTCATCAAAATCAACAACATTGACAGCGGCACGATGACCCACCAAAACACGACGCAGTGTTATTTCGCTGGGCGAGGTCATGTCCCAAACGGCAATGGAACGATCTTTAGAGCAGGTAACCATCATGCCATTATTGAAACGTAAATGTAGAACGGCTTCGCAGTGGTGAATAAGTGTATTGACCATTTCACCGGTATTGACGTCCCAGACGCGTACCGTTGAATCGGATGAACCGCTGATAATGACTTTGTCATCATATTGTAGGCATAGAACACTGCCAGTGTGCCCGGTTAGAGTCTGCAAAAAGTCAAATATAGAATAAATTATCACCCTTTACAATTCATTTCTGAACCTACCTTAACACACTGCAAATCCGTACGATCCCATATTTTAATAGTGTTATCACGAAGACCAGATACTATTTTAACATCATCGTACTGTAAGCAATAAACACCTTTTGAATTCTCCGAACGACAATTGATGCGACGTAACATGTGACGGCCAGTTCTCCAATTGTTTTCAATACTTTCAATGTCCTGCGGAGGTGGAGATAAATGATTTCTTTTTCAAATAACAAGTTTCTATGGCATTTTCTTTTTGTTTACTTACATTCATAATTTTAGGAAATAATGCCCGATAAAAAGAGTGTGGTCTGTGTATAGTACCAGGACGTGGCTTGAACAGATACTGAATCCATCCACGGCGTTCGGCCAATCCACGCCATAGGGAATCGGTGCGAACCTTGCGTTCAATCAATTTCTTCCATAGCATACCTTCCGATATGACACGAAGCCATTCTTTGCAAACCAATTCAGCCGCCTTCAAGGAATCAGCATCCAAATACGATAGAATATTTTCGCCAATGTGATCCAAACCTTTTTCTATAAATTAAAAAATAAATAAAATGAATATACGTTTAGTAAAGTTAAAATAAATAGTTGAAAGAAATTTATAAAATTTTACGTTGGAAGAAGGTGAAATAGAAGGGGGGTCATTTTAGTTCTCCTTTGTCCTTCTAGAATTGGAAATAGATTTTTATAGCCACAGCCATATGGCTAGAGAAGGTATATACAGGGTGAGATAAAAAAACTGCAACCAACTTCAGACTGCTGTCATTTCCAAGGCACTCGTCCGACGGCTGTTAAAATTATTCCATTGACAGCTCATTATACTGTTTACAAGGGTATTTTGGGGAAAATTTTCCAGAAAAAAAAGTTATTCGTAATGGAATTTAAGCGTGATACTGTGATTTCTTTATATTTGGCTGGAAAACCACAAGTGGCTATCGTTAGAGCACTCCAGCATTTAAATGTGAATAAATCGTTTGTCTTGTACCAACGCTCGTTAGCGTGATACTGGTAGCGTAGCCCCACGTCAAGGAAGTGGACGGAAGAAAACAGCAACATCAGCAGAAATGGTTCAAAAAGTAATGATGCGAAGCGATTTGATCGAAACCCGCGTCGCAGTGGCCGAAAATTGGCTCGTGAGCTGAACAGAATATATCCCAATATACCATTCGGCAAATATTGAAAAATAAGCTCGTGGTAAAGCCATTGAAATTCCAAAAAGAACAAGAACTTACAACGCAACAGAAAGAAAATAGACTCAAAAGAGTTGCTTCGCTTGGCCGAAAGTGGTGAACTGCCGAATTTAGTTTTCTCCGATGAGAAAACATTCGTTGACCAGCAGTTTGTAAACAAACACAATGATCGTGTTTACTTCCCAAAGAGGTCAGCTGATGCTGAATGTGCACCTTCGGTTGGCCACCAGGACTCAAGCGCCGGCCATGGTGATGGTGAGGGCCGCCATAACAGCCGATGGTTGCTCTCCGCTCGTATTAATCGACCGTGGCATCAGAATATATGTCGAATATTATCGCGAAAATATTCTGGAGGGTGTATTAAAGCCTTGGGTACGCAAACATTTTGGCCGCAGACCTTGGACATTCAACAGGACTCAGCACCATCGCAATCAGCACGCGCCATCCAAGAATGGTTGCAAAATTAGGTTCCTCGCTTCATTTCCAGTGCACGCACAATGGCCTCCAAAATCTCCGGATACCAATCCGCTGGACTATTGTGTCTGGAGTATTTTGGAAAGCAAGGTTGGCACCAAATAATACCAAAGTGTCGATCACCTCAAGCAAGCACTTCGCCGGCAATGGGCCAAAATACCACAGAGCAACATTCGGACAGCGTGTGAAGGTTTCATGGGCCGTTTGAAGGCCATAATTTATGCCAAAGAATACCAATTCAAACAAATCTAAACTTATTCTAAAATTTGATGCTATTTCCTACATTTTTGATGCTATTTCCGACATTTTTGATGCTATTTCGGACATTCAATAAAATTAAAAAAAAAAAGTAAAAATTGTGGCATTTTTTATCTCACCCTATATATGGGAAGGTGGAGGGTATATTTTGACCGATTATCTCCAATTTCAATGGGGTTTGTCCTTGGACCAAACAAATGTTCTGTGCAAAGTTTCATCTTGATAGGGCTTTAAATGCTTGATAGGTTGTGTTCATAATATTGCTATTAATTTGCCCAACACTGTTGGTTGGGCATTTACCGGCGGCCGCATAAATGGCATCATAACAAAATGATGTAAATAATGTAAATACATACACATACACACATACATTTATGCAGCCACCGGTAAATTCCAATGCTGAATTCTAATAACTAAGCATCGTCAACAGCCAAAACAGGTTTGATGTGACGATGCAAATTTGGCAATAATCAGTTCTCATCGAATTCTTAGCGCGAACGCGAGTTTCCCCCCCGAGTGACAAGTGAAAGTGTAAATACAAAACCCCAAAATAACAAGACTAATAACACAACTTTTACAAAAAATAGAGACATAAAACAGTGAAGTTACAACATAAAGAGCCAAACAACGTACAACAAGAAGGTGAAATTATGCAACGAAAGTTTTGAATTCTAAAACCTACAAACTAATTAATTTAAGAATATATTAACTTAAAACTAGTGAATTGAAACTTAGAAACTAGTGAGTTAAAATGTACGAAAATAAATAAACTAAATAAAACTTATGAACTATTGAAAACATAAAATAAATTGCAAAAACCTAAAACCTAATGTTACCTCTATATTGCAATTACCCCTGGGAAAAAATCTAAATAATAATAAATAAAAACACAAAATAAAAAACAAAACTAATTTCTTATTATTTCAAAAGGCTCAAAGGCAAAAAAGGTAAGCCTAGAAACATTTGGTCCTCCAGAGCCGGATTAAAAAAGTGAAGTTTTTTAAATTATTAAAAACGAAAAAAAACTTGTGAGTGGACGGACAAAAGAACAGTGAAAAAAAAAAGAACAGTGAAAAAAAAAAGAACAGTGAAATATACAGTGGGTGCAAAAATAAGTGCAAAGAACAAAAAAGTCAAAAAAGGAAAAATAAATTGTTAAATATTGAAAAACAAAACAATTAATAAAAAAAATAGACAGTGAACAGTGCAACGAAAAGAGACTATACACAGTGCAACAAAAATAATAAAATTTTTTAAAATTTTAGAAAAATTAATTTTTTTCTTTAATTTTAAAAAATATACAATTCTCAAAAAATTTTACAAAATAATAAGTGACATTAAATTTTTTTTATACAAAGAAGACAATACACAGTGACACAAAAGAGACAATATTCAGTGGAAAAAAGCAGTGGCAAAGGAAAATTGCGAAACAACCACAACACGGAGAATTTTGGAGCCAGCAGTAGGACGGACACACGCAGCACAACAACAACAACCGAGACCCAAAACCCAACATCAAAGTGAGTACTCGTGAAATTTTCTTTTTTGACACAAAAGGGCATTTCGGGAGCAAGCAAATCTTCAATATTTGCATTGACCCGCATATTCCCATAATTTGCAATAACACTTTGACCCATATTCAAAGCTGCTAGTTGCCAACTCTGACACAGTGACTGAAAATTTACCAATTTTGAGCCATTTTCCTGGACGGACAGTTGGCTTTTGACCCGGGAAAAACAGGCAGACATATTCTTTTCTGAAAAAACGGGAATTTTCAGCCATATCCAAATATATATATACTAAAAATTCTGGAATTTTATGAACGTGGAGTTCAGGCGAATACATAAGCGCCATATTGACACAAACACATAAGCTTTTAACTTTGGAAAGTTGGCGTCACCAAGAAAGCATATAAACGCCATATTACAACAATTTTATATACAACTTTTGAAACAAAGCGTCACTTGTAATATATAGTCGCCATATTTTTTGGAAAATTTTGGCGTCATCCGAATACATAAACGAGTAAATAAACCCCGTTTAAAAAATAGCGTCTGGTGGACAGACGAAAAATAACCTAATTTTTTTTTGAAACATTTTTTGGAAAAAAAAAGCAAGCGTCTGGTGGACAGACATACATGAGAAACTTAAACTACAAATTTATTTAAAATTTTGGAGAACAAATTTTATATCGGAGTCTGGTGGACAGACATAAAATCGATCCCATATATTTACAATTTTTTATTTTTATTCTAATTTTAACCTTTTTTCCCATTTAGCACAATATTTATTGCTCTAAGGAGCTTAAAATTTTTTCTGTGACCCAAAATTAATTTCTTGCATTTTTCGCAGAAATATTTTGCTGGTATACTTTTTTGATTTTGTGACACATTACACGACTTTTTGGGAAAAATTTCTTCCTTGGATTTTTTTTGCAATTTCTTAAATTTTTTTGCAATTTCTTCAATTTTTCTGCAATTCTTGAAATTTATGCTGAAAATATTTGGATTTTGACCCAAATTATTTTCTTTTGAAATATTTTGCTGGGACATAAAATTTTCCGCTGAAATATTTGGACCTTGACCCAAATCAAATTTTTTGGAAATTTTTGCTCAAATTTTTGGATTTTTGACCCAAATTATTTGTTTGAAATATTTCTTCTGAAATATTTGGATTTATACATACATAATTTTCTCTAATTCTCGTTGCGAATTTTATCGAAAAAATTTGGCGAATTTAGAAAATTTGTTGAATCAGACAAATTTTCACAAGCAATAATCAAAGTTATTGGTTATAAAATAAAATCCTCCTTTCATAGGATATTAAGTGATTTTAACTAAAAAATTTTAAAATTTTTTTCGACAACCCAACACACATTTTTACTTCGTTGAAATTTTTTTGGATTCTCTGAATTTTTTTTTTTGGGATTTTCAACTTCTCGTTGACAATCAAATTAGACTCTCGTTTTTTTTTTGGAAAAAACATCTCTGGTAATTTGCAATTCTCGTTTAAACACTTCTGTTTTAAAAACTTTTGATTATTGAAAGGAACGAAATATAATTTGACTCAAACCAATAAAATAGGATCGTTTTCGTCGACCAATATTGGAAAAAAAAAACTTATCCTCATTTTAAAAAATCAAAATTTGGATAAAAGTTTAAATTCTAAACCAAGTTAGTCCTTTTCATTGGGCAACTTTTCTTTTTTGTAAACCAACAAAATTTCGTAAAGGTTAACGCTCAGTTTTCAAAATGGATAAAACTTTAAGCGATAAATTCACAAATTGCGTCAACGATCTTCTGGATTATATTTCAATTTTTTCAATAACCAAACCTGATGACACGGTACATACTTTGGAAACAACACGAATTGAGTTGGACTCTGCATGGGACCAGGTCAAGAGAGCCTACATAGACTGTCGGGATTATGTTCCAGAAGAGGAAGGAAAGCCGATCGATAAAAATAAACTGAGGAAGCACTATATGGATACCATGGGATCGTACAAAAAAGCGCTGAGTTCAATAAATGGACAAATTCAAAATCTTTTGGATGAAAAGACACAGGAAAAAATGAAAAGAGAGTCAGAGATGTCACAACAAGGAAGGGAAGTGGATTTCACAAACGTATCGCGGCTACCTCCATGCGATACAGACACATTTAAAGGTGGTTATAGAGAATGGCCGACTTTCAGAGATCTATTTTCGGCAATTTACATTAACAACTCAAAATTAAGCAATGTCGAAAAATTATTCCATTTAACGCAGAAGACAGCAGGAGAAGCTAGAGAAATTATTTCACATGTCCCACTAACTAATGATGGATTTACATTAGCATGGAAAAATCTCACAGATCGTTACGAGAATAAACGAATGCAAATTAATGAAGAAATCAAGACACTTTTTAATCTACCTGGAGTTTCTACTGAATCAAGTCACACTATACAAAAACTACAACGCACTGTTAATAGCAGCATTCAGACACTGGGGATGCTTGATGTTGATGTTAAAGGATGGGATCCGATTTTAATATACATTTGTTCAACAAAATTACCTAGAGGCTTTTTAGAAGAATTCGAGAACTCATTAAGCGATTGTAAACAAATTCCAAAATGGGAACAGTTTGACGCTTTCTTAACAAACAAATTCAAAACTTTGGAATCAGTTGGTAACATAAAGCCTTCTACATCGAAATTCGCTCAACAAAAACCAACTAACAATCACACGCCTAGATTTTTGAAAACATTTCAAACAAATGTCTCAAAAAATACAAACAACTTTGGAGGAAGACCTACTAATGTAATATTACCTCAACAAAATAAGCCGAAAAATACTCAAACTTGTCAAGTCTGCAAATCAAATCATTTCATAAGAGATTGCAGCGAATTTTTGAAAAAGAGTGTGAATGACAGAATTCACATCGTGAAAACTTCACACTTATGCTACAATTGCTTGTCATCAAATCACGGAGTAAAGGATTGCAAAAGTCGCTTTGGCTGCCGTATTTGTACTATGAAACACAATACTTTGTTACACAAGGGAACGGAAACCCAAACAACTAACTCATACCTAGCTCGAGTGGAAGCACGACCTAGTACTAGTGCTGCCGCTCTTACAAATCAAATACAGTCCACTACAAACCTAGAACCAACTACTATTACTACTTTGACCCTCCAAGATAAGCAAATTAGTGAGCGACAATCTGGAGGAACGCTACTTTTCACAGCAATAGTACAAATTGAAACCAAAGGACAACTTTACGATGCCCGAGCTCTAATAGACTCAGGATCACAATCCACCTTTATTTCGGAAAAGATGAAAAACTTTTTGAAGTTACCTACACGGAACAACTTAGTTCATGTCACTGGCTTAAGTCAATTTGTTTCTGAGACTTCAACAAAATCTTGCTTGTTTACAATGAGATCCAAATACGACCCTAGCTTTAAACTGGAAGTCTGGGCTCCAGTTTTAAAGAACTTACCTTCAAATCTACCACCACAGAACTTAGATGATTCACAACTTCGAGATGTAACAGCATTAGAACTGGCTGACCCGAAATTTTACGTTAGTCAACCAATCGATTTACTTATTGGAATGGACATAGGACCATTAATATTCACAATTGGAACTCCAATGAAAACATTTGGATCAATTTTAACACAAAAAACCAAATTTGGATGGATAGTTGGAGGACCCATACCAGGAAGCATCCTTCAACGAAAACAAATTTCACTTTTAAACACAACTTCAATAGAGAAAGTACTTACACGTTTTTGGGAGGTGGAAGAGACCCCTAAAAAAGTTTTACGGTCAGAAGAAGACCAATTTTGTGAACAAAACTTCATTGAAACAACAATACGGAACAAGGATGGAAGATATGTGGTGACTCTCCCATTCAAAAAATGCGAGGAATTGGGGAATTCCAGAAACATCGCCCTAGCTCAATTCTACAGAATGGAGAAAAAACTTATGAAAACACCAGAGATCAAAGAACAATATGATGCTTCAATACTTGAATACTTAGAACTCGGTCATATGAGGAAAGTCAATCCGAATGAAATAGATAAAATGCCAAATTATTATCTACCACATCACGCTGTGATAAAACCCGATCGACTCACAACGAAGTTAAGAGTCGTATTTAACGCATCTTGTCCTTCATCAAACAAAACAAGTCTCAATGACATACTATTTCCTGGACCCATTCTTCAACAGGATTTAGTATTGCAAATTTTAAAATGGAGATTTTTCAAGTATGCCTTCAATGCAGATATAACACAGATGTATCGCCAAATACTTTTGGATCCAAATCAAACAAAATATCAAAGAATTCTCTTTAGAAAGTCTCCGGAAAACCCAGTAGAGGATTATGAGCTGCTGACAGTTACATTTGGAGTTAACTGCGCACCATATTTAGCATTGAGAACTCTTCTTAAACTAGCAGAAGATGTCAAAGAATCGTACCCTAGAGCCGCAAATATAATTTTGAATAATTTGTATGTTGATGATGTGTTAGCTGGCGGCCACACTGAAGATGAATCAATAAAAGCTCGAAAGGAATTAACTGCTGCTTTAGACTCTGCTGGTTTTACACTAATGAAATGGGCATCAAATGATCGCAAAATAATACAAGATATTCCACATGAACATTTGCTACCACTCAATTGGCTAGACATTTCCGAAGATGCTTCAACTAAGACCCTTGGAATTCGATGGAATATCTCAGGCGATTATTTTTCGTTCACACCACCTTCAATGGAAAATAAAAATGTATCTTCAAAACGAGAAGTTTTATCAACGATAGCCAAATTGTTTGACCCATGTGGATGGCTGGCACCGGTGGTTGTTGTAGCCAAGCTAATAATGCAACAAATCTGGCTAGACAAAATTGACTGGGATGATCAATTGAAGCCAATAACTCAGATGAACTGGAACAATTTCGTCCAAAATAGCAAAGATATTGAATATCTGAGAGTTCCTCGATGGATTCAATACACGCTAGATGGTTCTGTAGAGATTCATGGATTTTGTGACGCGTCAGAAAGCGCATATGGAGCCACTCTTTATATTCGGGTGGAAAATACTGACCATAAGGCGCATACATTCTTATTAGCAGCAAAAACTCGTGTCGCTCCTATTAAAAAATTATCAATACCCAGACTCGAGTTATGCGGGGCAGTATTACTATCAAAATTAGCTAAATCCATTGTAAATAGCCTACAGATATCAAAATATTCGACACAATTTTGGACCGACTCTACCATCGTATTAGCATGGTTAAAAAAGCCTCCTTGTCATTGGAGCACATTTGTTGGAAATAGAGTCTCGGAAATTGCTGATAATGTTGGACAAGAAAATTGGAGACATGTTGATTCGGAAAATAATCCAGCTGATATTGCGAGCCGTGGATGTTCACCCGCAGAGCTAAAGACTAGTGATCTCTGGTGGCAGGGACCTCAATGGCTCAGAATGCCAAAAGACCGTTGGCCATCGTATGAAATCCCAAATGACACAAATTTGGAAGCCAAAACGGCAAAAGTCATGACCCTTTTCGCAGAAAAGGAAGACCCTTTAAAACATTTCTCCTCTTTATCTAAGGTTTATCGATCATACGCATATGCTCTAAGACTCTGGAAAAATTCTGGGGTAAATAGACAACACCTTCGCACTTCAGCAAACGACCTTACATCAGATGAAATCCAAGATGGAAAACGATCTTGTATAATTCGTACCCAAAAATTCGTATATGCAGACGAATACAACGCACTTATGAAAAAGACTCAAATTTCTCCTTCAAGTCCTCTAGACTCAAAGGGTATTATTATTATTCTAGACTCAAAGGGTATTATTAGAGCAAATGGCCGATTGGTACAATCGCCAGCCCTTACATATAGCGAACGTCACCCAATAATATTACCACATGGCGCAAAACTTAGCAAATTGTTAGTCGAATTCACTCATAAGGTTACCTTACACGGGGGTAATCAATTAATGACCCGAGTATTAAGGTCCGAATTCTGGATATTCGGACTCAAGTCGCTAATCAAACAAACCATACGAAATTGTCGAATTTGCTTAATTCACAAAAAACAAACCCAAACTCAAATCATGGCGTCGCTACCACCCGAACGAACTTTTCTTTCTCGACCCTTTACAAACACAGGGGTAGATTTTGCAGGACCCTTTAACATTAAAAGTTATTCAGGAAGAGCCTGCTTTATTACAAAAGGCTACGTTTGCATTTTTGTCTGTTTCGCCACTAAGGCTATACATTTAGAACCAACAAGCGATTTGTCGACATATGCCTTTCTTGCCGCTTTTTCTAGGTTTATTAGCCGGCGAGGTTGTCCGTCTTGTATATTTTCGGACAACGGAACAAACTTTGTGGGAGCGGTTGATCTATTAAAGCGAGATAGACTAGCTTTCATGAAGAATATTCAAAATAGCACAATTCAAAATAATTTCACTCAAAATCTTACTTGGAAATTTATTCCTCCTGGTGCTCCGCACATGGGCGGCTTGTGGGAAGCTGGCGTCAAATCATTTAAAACTCATTTACGAAAAAGTATCCCAAAAATGAATTTCACTTTTGAAGAATTTACAACTATTTTATCAAGAATTGAAGGCTGCCTTAACTCACGACCCTTAAGTCCTGCTAGCGACGACCCAAACGACCTTTCCCCTTTGACACCTGGTCATTTCTTAATAGGAACACCTATTCTTACCCCAGCTGAACCAGACATTTCAGATACAGATTTAAGCTTAGTCAATCGTTGGAAAAGACTCAAAGTTATTTCACAATACTTTTGCAACAGATGGAAATTAGAATATCTTCACGAACTTCACAGAAGAACTAAGTGGAAATATGAAAAGGAGAACATCAAAGAAGGAGATTTAGTTGTCGTAAAAGATGATAGATTGGCTCCGCATGAATGGAAGTTAGGTCGTATCGAAAAAACGTATCCAGGTAGTGACCAAAATACCAGGGTTGTAGACATACGGACGGCAAGTGGCAACATTAGCAGACCCATTACAAAAATTGTCAAATTGTTTTCCGACTGACTAGTCGGATTCCCACTCAAAAAAGAATTTAGTACTCGCCTCAATTTCTTTTCAGATATGGCCGCTTACTTGCCCAACCAGGACTGCCGTCTAGACGATAGCAGCCGTAGCCCGAACTCAAATGCCCGACCAACAGCAAGAAGCGCCAATAGACCCATACGTCCCAGTTCCACATCCCCTGAAAGACGTCAACGAAGCCGATCCGACGCAAGACCCCGCCAACGCCAAGAAAGACCAAGCTACTGGCAATATTCATGTGGGCTCTGCCAAGATGACCATGCCCTCAGTGCCTGTGAGAGATTCCGCAGACAGACGCCCTTCCAGCGGTATGAGACCGTGGAGCGTCGGGGGTATTGCCGAAATTGCCTGGCGAGAAGTCATTTGGCCCCCGACTGCCCGTCTCTAACTGGTTGCCGGAGATGCAACGACCGGCACCATACCCTTTTGCACGGGGCGTCTCAATTGGATGAGGTATCCCTGAATATAGAAGCCGTCACCACCCCAGCCTTCGCATGGGATTTGGTTTTTGTACCAACAGCGATGGTACGCATAACGGCCGAGGGCATGGAGGGTTTTAGTATGCTGCGAGCTATTATTAGCCAATCTGCGACGATGTCAAAGATTTCCTATGCAGCTTTCCGTCGCTTGGGTCTGCAGTCGCGGAACTACAAAGGGGAGCGATTCACCACTTTCACCGTTTCGCCCCGCCGCACAAACTCTACATGGCGTCTGAAGGTAAATGCGCTAATAATCGAAGACCTGCCCAGACGCATTTACTCAGACCCAATACTAGAAGACCCCACTAGATGCTTCACGAGCTACGCCTTAGCTGACCCTGATCTCAGAGGAAATAGTCCGATCGATGTGGAACTGGGAGCGGACACGTACTCCGCCATAAGGAAAGATGGGTGTACAGCAGCTGGAATTGGAGATGTCCTGGCCTACAACACACAACTGGGCTACGTGTTTGCTGGGCCAATCAAGAACATGCCGAGGAACTGAAGACCGAAGATCCTTATGGTATATTAGAAATGAATACTTACACTTGTCATTCGGGGCCCAGAAAATGTTCATAATATTGCTATTAATTTGCCCAACACTGTTGGTTGGGCATTTACCGGCGGCCGCATAAATGGCATCATAACAAAATGATGTAAATAATGTAAATACATACACATACACACATACATTTATGCAGCCACCGGTAAATTCCAATGCTGAATTCTAATAACTAAGCATCGTCAACAGCCAAAACAGGTTTGATGTGACGATGCAAATTTGGCAATAATCAGTTCTCATCGAATTCTTAGCGCGAACGCGAGTTTCCCCCCCGAGTGACAAGTGAAAGTGTAAATACAAAACCCCAAAATAACAAGACTAATAACACAACTTTTACAAAAAATAGAGACATAAAACAGTGAAGTTACAACATAAAGAGCCAAACAACGTACAACAAGAAGGTGAAATTATGCAACGAAAGTTTTGAATTCTAAAACCTACAAACTAATTAATTTAAGAATATATTAACTTAAAACTAGTGAATTGAAACTTAGAAACTAGTGAGTTAAAATGTACGAAAATAAATAAACTAAATAAAACTTATGAACTATTGAAAACATAAAATAAATTGCAAAAACCTAAAACCTAATGTTACCTCTATATTGCAATTACCCCTGGGAAAAAATCTAAATAATAATAAATAAAAACACAAAATAAAAAACAAAACTAATTTCTTATTATTTCAAAAGGCTCAAAGGCAAAAAAGGTAAGCCTAGAAACAGGTTGAAAAAAAAAATTATGGACAGGCGGAAGGACGGGCATACATAATTCGACTCAGAATGTGATTCTATGCAGATCATAAAAAGGAACTACGGGTCCAATTCGATTTCTTCTCTATATTATAAACAAATGCACAAAGACGTAATAGCCTGTGGTGTAGGGACGTACACAGAACTTTATTTCGAAGGTGTTTTGGGGATGCTCAAAAAAAAAAAAGACTAAAAATTAGCCATTTCAAGACATATTTTGAAATAAAGAGGAGAAAGTTTTTACTGTATTAGTGCTATTCCATGGTACAATTAATTCCAGGTAACATTATAGGGACTGGTGGCATCACTTGACCGTGCTTCTTCAATGATGCTGCGAATCCCAACGTAACTGTGAATGGTGATCGCTACCGTGAAATGATATCAAGGCAACACAGCACGCGCAACAATTGACTTATTGAGAGTAGGCTTCTTTAAACATTTTTTTCTAGTTCGGGGTCGGTCAATTGACGGCCTTCATCGTGAGATTCAAATTTTTGTGGTGTTATGTTAAAATGCATGCTTATACAGACGAGCCTGCTCCAATTGACGCATTGGAGGACAACATTCATGAGTTACCGGCAGAAATGTTGGAAAGGGTACGACAAAAGTGGACTAAGGAGACGAACCTTTTGGGGTGCAGTCATGGTCAGCATTTTAATTTTTTAATTACTTCACTAGTCGGGGGGCATACATTCCTAAGACATAGTATTTTGGACAATGACAGTCATATCCCATTCTATATCATTAGACCCATAAAAAACTATTAAAGAATCTAGAGTAGACATAAACGATTCTCTAGCAGTCTCTATCCAACCACAATCTGCACGGCATTTTTCATTTGCATTCTCTCCAAAATGTGTATAGGTACCCAGTTTTCTTCTATATTACATTGTCGAGTTAGGATCACCATTACAAACGAATCATCGTCGTCATCGTCGTCGTCCAAAAGCACACACCTTTCACTGGACTATCCGCTAGATTAATTACTGAATACGTGGGGGGGTCCAACAAACAGCACCACAATTCAAATCAATGAAAGGCCCAAACAATGAAATATAAATCAAATCACGTTTAACCCAATTTTAAAAACAAACAATCCAGCACACACTAATCCAGAGTGACGTTGAGATACAACGACTACAACTGACGACGGTGTCGGTCAGCAGCGGCGAGGGTGGTGGTGGTGATGTTGACATTTTTTTTTTTTGTTTATTTGCGATGCATTTCATTTCAGTTTTCTTTTTTTGTTATTTTAAATGTATGGAAATTCTTTGGGAGATAGAAACTACAAACAGCATCTTAAAAAAACACACACTTTGGATTACTTATTCCAATTGTGTACATATGCATGCGATGGATCCGTACCAACAGTTTAGCTATGCATTTGCAAAAAAACATTTGTATTCCTTTGGAGAACAACAGAAAAGAAGTTGTCGAAACCGAAATAAAGTGAGACCGACCTCATTTAAAATCAGCAACAAAGAAATTTAAAACCAAATAAAGGCACACTACAATGGCATACATACACACGCACCCGGACCGTTTGCTTCCTCCATTTGCAAACTAATGCTCTCGTCGTAAACTTCCTATAATTTATTTTCTAGCCTCATTGTAGGCAGTAAATTACCAACATCATCTTTATTGTCCCAAAAAAAAAATAAATAAATATGAAACTGGTTTTCCACCTAAAAGTAATGTTGCTTTCTTTTCTCATTCGTAGCTTCCTTTTTATTAGATATTTGGTTTAGCAGAAAATTGATAGAAACATAGGCGATGAACTTTTGTTGAGAAGAAACAATAGGTTTGATTATGAATTTGGTTGGAAAATGGGAAAATGAACTTTTAGGAGAAGGTTTGCCCAGGAACCTTCTACTCCATGGAGAACCCGAAATGCTATATTGCGACAAATTTACATATGACTTTTAAAAAGACATTAAGTCCGACCGGGCCGAACTTCTAATACCCTCCATTACGAACTATACAAATACCAATTTTTAGACAAATCCGTAGAAAAACCAGCAAAATACCGAATATCGGGAGGTACGTATATGTACAATGTTCCTCCATCGGAGTTAGAACCAATTACGAACTTCAAATGCTAATTTTGGGACAAATCCGTTGAAAAATGTGTCAAAAGTCATCAAAATATCGAATATCGGGAGTTACCCTTATATGGGGGCTATGCGAACACGTGCACCTAAATGTGCAGTGTTCCGCCACTAGAGCTAGAAACCATAACGAACTAGAAACAGTTCAACATTTAAAATATATATATTTTACCGCACAGATAGAGAAAGGATAATCCGATTTTGTTCCAACTTTGCAAATCCTAATATCTGCATCAGTGCCACTACATCAAGTACCTTTCCCACAAAAAGTTGCAATTCTGAATAATTATAACTCTTTTAAAATGTCCGATTGTCGATACCGTGATACTGGTAGCGTAGCCCGATGTCAAGGAAGTGGACGGAAGAAAACAGCAACATCAGCAGAAATAGTTTGAAAAGTAAAGTGCGATTTGATCGAAACCCGCGTCGCAGTGGCCGAAAAATGGATCGTGAGCTGAACATATCGCCATATTCCATTCGGCAAATATTGAAAAATGAGCTCGGGGTAGAGCCATTGCAATTCCAAAAAGTGCAAGAACTTACACCGCAACAGAAAGAAAGTAGACTCAAAAGAGCTAAAGAATTGCTTCGCTCGGCCGAATTTGGTCTTCTGCGATAAGAAAACATTCGTTGTCCAGCAGTTTGGAAACAAACAAAATGATCGTGTTTACTTGCCAAAGAGGTCAGCTGAAAATGTGCACCTTAAGTTGGCCACCAGAACCCAAGCGCCGGCCATGGTGATGTTGTGGGCCGCCATAACAGCCGAAAAATGCCGAATTTTATCGCGAACATATTCTGGAGGGTATATTAAAGCCTTGAGCACGCAAACATTTTGGCCACAGACCTTAGACATTCCAACAGGACTCAGCACGCTCCACCCAAGAATGGCCACAAAAATATCTGGATGCCAATCCGTTGGACTGTTGTGTCTGGAGTATTTTGAAAAGCAAGGTTGGCACAAACAAGTACCAAAGTGTCGATAACCCCAAGCAAGCGCTTCGCCGGGAATGGGCCAGAATACCACCAGAGCAACATTCGGGCAGCGTGTGACGGTTTCATTGGCCGTTTGAAGGCCATAATTCGTGCCAAAGATGATCAATTCGAACAAATCTAAACTTATCCTAAAATTTGATGCTATTTCCGAAACTTTTTGCTTTCATTCAATAAAATAAAAAAATAAAATTTTAAAAATTATGGCGTTTGACTTTGTTGCAGTTTTTTATCTCACCCTGTAAATGTTCGAATTTTTTTAAATTGTGACCATACCAATATTTTTATCTGATTATATGAAAATGAAATACTTCGCTCCGCTATATCTTTTACCTCACGCATATTTCCGCGTTTTCCAAAAATTTGAACATATCACATATAAAGTAAAGGAATTAGTCGATATAGTCCAAATCTGGCACGTTGTAATATTTACATCAGTCTTTGGTCAGATACGAATTGGTCAATATTGGCCAACTGTTTTGGAACCTTGAAGGGTCAACAGTTTCCATAATCATAACGCAAGTCGAAATATATTTAAATAACCAAACGTTGGCTAAGGATATACATTTGTCGGCAAAACCGACTGATATATTCTAATTTGCTTTTCTGAGGAATTAAGCTTCCCACCGAACCTTGAATACCAAACTACAGCTGATTTGATTGAAAATCGAAGTGAAATGCTTCAAAATACCAAAAATCGGGAGGTACTTCTATATCGGTTTCGGATGCAGTATTAAATTTCGTTTCATAAAAAAAAGCAATTGCCTCAAGTAAATAGATATACTCGTACATGTGTAATACGTAGAACACGAAGGTTGTTATGTGAAAAAATATCATTCATTTTGGTGTGTAATCTTTTTTTTTAATTTTTTGGTTGTCATTCGTCATTTAGTGTTTAATTTTGTGTGTGTTTTCAGCTTCTGATGTTATTACAGAGTTTTTTTGTGATTTGTTTTTGTTTTATTTTGGTTTTAATATCTTGAAATGAGGAGGCGCTAATTTAAAGGTCATTGCTTTCATTGCAAATACACACGGAAGAGGAATAAAAACAAAACGCGTACCAGCAGCAGCACAAGCACTCAATATAATTGTCGAACAACAGCAACAGCTACTCACAACTTCAAGAATAAATAACAGAGTTAAGTGGGAACAGGCGAAATATCAAAAATTCTAGAATGTTGTAAATAATCCGAGTTGGGTTAAGAGAAGGTTTGGTTCACAAAATGTTTCTCGAAGTGTGTGTTAGTGTCAACGATATATAATTATCATGTTTTATCTGTGCTCTATATGAAAATAAGATTTGTTTCTAGTAGGGCTCATTAATTTTATTTTCAAAAACAAGTGTAAAGTTATATTGGACTATATTCACCATCCAAAATGAGAAAACATCAGAAAGACAGATATATTTAAACTTGAACGTATGTCTCTAAATTTCTAAGATTTACTTATAGATTGAAATTGACCTCCTTTGTAAAAATTCGTTCTATTTGGGCATATATTATGGAAACTGGAAAATGGATGGGGGATGTAAATCTGAACGGAAATCAGAAATATTTTAAGGATCTTTGTTATGTCTTCATTGATATTGGATGCATATTGCGGCTCTTGGTTACCTTTAAATTTATATTGAGCGAAACATATATGTTTATAAACTCAGAGAACTAAAACATTTTGCGGTTTTAAGGGGGTGTGGAAAACAGATAGGAAGAGGGGCCAAAACCCAACTGCTGAACAAGCCACTAGACATCAACATGTACATACTTGGTTGGCAGCCGCTTGCCGAAACTCGTATGTTGTTGTTTCGGATCAATCCGGTATCGTAAAACCCGCTGCCGTTGGATTGTAAAGAAGTAGGAACAAAGTTCTCAAGGCGCTAGCCGACAGCACTTTGGGTGCGGACAAGGAAACGTTGTTGACCTCTTATAACGCAATAGGTCGGTATATGGTGAGCTATGCGGCTCCAGTGTGGTCTGCGAATACTAGTGATACGCAGTGGAAGCACATTCAGACCTGCCAAAATGCTGTCCTGAGAACTGTAACAGGATGCCTCCTCATGACACCTACATGAGGAGTCGAAGTCCTTCCCTTGCGTCAGCATAATCATATGCTTTCGTTGCAGTACCCGCTTGGGTGTTACCGTGAGAGGCCTCCCAAACATCATATGGTTGATACAACTCCCCTACCCAGGCCTATCATAAAGGGAGGTCCAACGCTATAAGAGAGAACCTCTATATCAAGAAACCTATCAGGCAGGTCTGAGTGGCATTCATACCGATGCACTCGCAGATGCTATCAGCAGTTAGATGATGAAGGCCGTCCTCGGAGTCCATCCCCCATCCATTTCAGCTGAAGAACGCCAACTGCCTAAACAAACCTAGCCTAGTTTTGGCGCAATTACGTTCATGATGGTGTAGTCGTCTCAATTCGTATTGGGCACGAATTGACGAAGATGTGCGTGACGTCTGCCCGGCGTGTCATACAGGCACGCACAATACGCTGCACTTCTTTAATTGCACAGCCGAATCTACCCAACTCACTCTAGATCTCTGGCTACAGCCCGTTAAAGTAGTCGAATTTTTAAACCTATAACTTGAACCAGATTAGCAGAAGGCAAACACTCACATATACTACTGCTACAACAACAACAACTATACAACCCCAGGTGCGTCTGGACGAGTTACAACTCATCTCTAGCCTGATATTTAGATCGACAACTTGGTGAAACCACTACTTCCAAGTGATATGTAAACATTATTCCGGCTGATTTCAACAAAACTGGCTATGTGAAAGAGGAAGTAAAGTCTCGAAAAAAATTCAGCAGATACTATCCGTGAAGAGATCAGGGTCGCTCATCTCCATGGCTAAATCAAACCTAAAACTTTTGGTAGGAATCATCACAGGTTACTGTAACATAAGAACCATGACTTCTAAATAGGTTGGTCACGCGCCTATTAATGCAATCTTTGTCATGATGAGAAGGAAACTGAAACAATGTGAGACATAGACTTATGTGGGAGCAAATTACGCATGATCTGTCTCATTTTCAGGATGAACTCAATAGACCAGCAGATCCTTAAACAGTGAAATAATTTTAAAACACTGCCATTACATTTTCCTGGGTATTATTTATTTAAATTTGAACTTTTTTGAGCCTTCAGGAAATTTCAATTTTTTGTATCTTTTTTTAACTACATTTGCATAACAACGTTTAAATATTTGCAAACTTTAATACATATCTTCTAAACTTCGACCTCTATTTAGATCTTTTAATAACATTTAATACCAATATCGATTTGTATTATTCAAATCTAATGCAAACATAACTTACTCGGCAATAGTGAAATGAAATCCCTTTGTAACATTGGTTTTAGGAACGCATCGATGTGACCATGCTGATAATGACACATACGCGATAAAAGTTGCTCAACAAAATCCACCTGATCAGTTTCGTTCCATTGTGAAAAATATGTTAAGCAGGTATCGCGTTCTACTTGAAATGTGGGTGAAGATTCTTTCTTTCGTACGGGATCATACAGCATCGTTGTAGTAAACTGAAAATAAAAAAAACAGGGAAGAGTTATAAAATTTATGTTGGTTTCGAAAATTAGGGACAAATAAAGAAACAAATTTTAAAGTTTTTAGAAGAGAAATCAAATAACTTATTTTATTTATAATTAAGAATTGATGGTTTATATTTAAGAACTGTATTGGCAGAGAATGTGAATCAGAAGGTAGAATTTAACGTGAAAGAGAAAACCTATTTCCACGCAAGAAAAGAAAACTAAATTTGCGCTAAAAATATGGCAACTTAGAATAAATTTTCATTTTTTTTTTTAATTTTAACTTTAAAACTCATCATGTCAATGATCGCTGTAAGCAAGTTTTTGCAGTATAAAAATATAAATCTTAACCCCAAAGGGTTGCCGGAGAAACAGCCTCGGAACCAAGGGATCCACCTACCACATCAAAGAATTATAAGTCTTTTGCTTGGCCACATTTCTAAAGAAGGCCGTGGACCAATCCAAGCAAACGTTAACCTCCAGATGATGGATGGAAGATGAAAACTACCTCCAAAGAAGCTAACAAGGACGGACGTATGATACATCCGATCTGGTGTAGTCTGTTACCTTATATATAATAAAGTGGTTTGGAAGATCGGTTAGAAATGTAAAAATTGCATTGCCTAAGAAAAATACGATTGATGAAATATTTTCTTAGAATCGCTGGTCATTTTAAAGTCTGTTCCCGTCTCTCCGGTAATTTCATGGTTCGTTGTGAAAGAACAATCATAAATATCTTAAGTTCGGCCGAACTTTCAATAAGCTTAACCATGAGGTAAACAAGTAAAAAAGCTCTAAGTTCGGCCGGACCGAATTTTGAATACCCTCCACTATTTGGAACTAGTTTGGCAATAAATAAATAAAATCCCTTTCAAAATCCTGTAAAAATCTTAAAAATACCGAATGTAGCCTTTATATTGGGATTTATACGACGATGTGGACTTGCATAGGAAACTTTTGTCATAAGCAATATTAAAATGCGAAAATTGAAAAAATTGGTGAATAATGTATCTAAAATCAGCAAATTACCGAATAACGGGAGGTACCGCTACATGGGGGCTACACCAAAACGTGGACCTGAATAGACAATTTTCTGTCTTAGGCTATAGCATCCATTACAAACTTCAAATACCAAATTTGAAACAATTCCGTTGAATAATGTCGCTAAGATCGTCAAAACACAGAATATAGGAAGGTACCGTTATATGGGGGCTACACCAAAACGTGGACCTGCAAAGACAATTTCCTGTCATAGGCTGTAGTATTCATTGCCAACTACAAATAACAAATTTGAAACAATTCCGTTGAATAATGTCGCTGAAACCATCAAATTACCGAATATTGGGAGGTACCATTATATGGGGGCTATACGAAGACGTGGACCTGCACAGACCATCTTTGTCATGGGCTGAAGCATCCATTACGAACATCAAATACCAAATTTGAAATAATTCCGGTAAATAATGTCGCTTAAATCAACAAATTACCGTGGACCTTTACAGAAAATTTTCTGCCTTAGGCTGTAGTATCCATTTCGAACTTCAGATACCAAATTTGAAACAAACCCGGTGAATAATGTCGCTAAAATCATGAAAATACCGAATATCGGTACCTACATACCTATCTACATGGTCCATTTTCAATACCAAAAGTCCTGCAGACATAATATACATTTGAGTAAAATTTTATCAATCTACTTCATTTTGTTCGGACATTAGAGTGATTTCCAGAAACGGATAGACAGTCGGACATCGCTAAATCGGCATAGAATTTTATGCTGATTTGTGAGTTCTAAAATGTATATTTCGAGGTGTTACAAACGGAATGACAAACTTAATATACCCTCCATACTATGGTGTAGGGTATAAAATCTGCATCATTGATAAGCAAATACTTCTTTTATATCAATCTATCCCATCTCATTGGTTTTAAAAATTCAAGAGAACAGCCGAAAGTAGGCTTTACTACTTTTCTGGATAAGAATAGTCTTCAAATGTACCAAACCCTTACTGATAGTAAAATAATGAGACGTGTTATGAAATTTTGCATTAGATATCTATGATTCAATTATAAATTTTTAATTCCCATGTATTTAACTATCAGATGCTGGTCCCTCATATGCCATTTGCAAATTCACAAAAAAAAAGAGACACACACTTACACAACATACTTGCGTTGAAGTAATAGCGTAAAATTATTTCGAGACAAAGCGACAAATAGAGAGCATTTGCTAGCTAACAATGTCAACACATGTTGCTTATTACTGCTGGCTGGCTGGTTGGCTGTCACACTAACTGAGACTTGATGATACGACTGAAGGTAACATTCAACAGCTACTTAAAAAAATAATTATAAATTATAAAGGCTGCAACAACAACAACGGCGGCGATCACCTAACACATATTTTTTTAAACGCTTATAAACAACCGTTGTGTGTTGTTGGGTAATTGCAAACAATATAAATTATAAATGGTTTTTCGGTGGTAGTTTTCAATTCCAAATTCAAATAGACATTATTAAGAAATGTTTGCTTTTTTTACATTTTTAACCTTGACACTTGTGCTTGAAGCAAATTGATATTTAAACTTGTAGACGAAAAAATATGAGCAAAATGTATTAAATGAAGGTAAGCAGGTATGTTCATGAAAGCAGCAGCAACAACAACAACAGCGAGAAATACAATTGCAGTATATAGTTTCATTAAAAAAAAAATACATATGTTACTACCGCATTATTTTATAATATAGTCACTTTTTTTGGATATGACTTAATACATTTAAATAGAATATGAAATGTTTATTCAGTCAGAGAGGCAAGAAGTCATCATGAAAGAATATGAATATGTTTTGGGCAAGGACTAAAAAATATCGGTCAAGTTTGCCAATAAACCAAATAGTTTTTTGATTCTCTTTGTATTTCAAATTAAAATTATGTTTTTGACAGCAAACTTAGTGGCTAAATGAGCTTACTAGCCGACCTTACATAGGCCATGGTTTTGATTTTAATATACAACATGTAAAAAGGTTGTAAGTTAGGCCGGGCCGAATAGCCTCAACCATTTGGTTAAAAATTCTGTTAAAATCTTAAAAACACCGAATGAAGCCGTTATACTAGGCTGTATACGATGACGTGGACCTGCATAGACAACTTTTGTCATAAGCCATTACAATATTCAAATGCCAAACTTGAAAAATAAGGCGAATAATGTAGCTAAATCATCAAAATACCGAATATCGGGAGGTACCTTTATATGGGGGCTATGCCAAAACGTGGACCTACACAAATACCAATTGAAATTGAAAATACCAATTTTGAAATAATTCCGGTGAATAATGTCGCTTAAATCATCAAAATACCGAATATAGGGAGTTACCATTATATGGGGGCTATACGAAGACGTGGACTTGTCATAGTATCCATTACGAACTTCAAATACCAAACTTGAAATAATTCCGGTGAATATTGTCGCTAAAATAATCAAAATACCGAATATCATGAGGTGTCGTTATATGGGGCTATACCAAAACGTGGACTTGCAATTTTCTGTCATTGCCTGAAATATTCATTACGAAATGCAAATACCAAATTTGAAATAATTCCGGTGAATAATGTATCTAAACTCATGAAAATACCGAATATAGGGAGGTGCCATTATATAGGGGCTATACGAAGACGTGAACCTGCACAGACAATTTACTGTCGTAGGCTGAAATATTCATTACGAACGTCAAATACCAAATTTGAAAAAAAAATCCGGCGAATAATGTCGCTAAAATCATCAAAATACCGAATATAGGGAGGTACCCTTATATGGGGGCTATACCAAAACGTGAACCTACATGGGCCATTTTCAATACCAAAAGTTCTGCAGACATAATATACATTTGGGTAAAATTTTATCAACCACAGACAGACATCGCTAGATCGAAACACTGTGGCAAATTAATCCTATCTCCTGGATATCGCCTAAATCTATTTTTCAATGTGTAACAGATGACACTGAAATGGAGCGGTCTGAAAATTAAAAATAAGTCAGTAAAAGAAAAATTGAAACTTAGTCGAATCAACATAAAATTCTCTCTCATCCAAAGAAATCTCGGCTAAGGAGAAACTACCTATAACAGACAGCATTCCTGTAGGCAAAGAAATCCTTTTTCTCCTATCAGGGGAAAAATTCAAATTAATTGAAGAATTTTTACTACACTAGAGTTTAGCTTAATTTTATATATTTTCGAAAATTTTGATCGAAAAACTATTTTATTTCTGCTACATTTCTGGCTAAAGTCTGTGTTTAATTAGTCCTCCGTTGTGAGGTTCTGACAATCAATAATTCAATTAAAGACGGCCACAGATATTTGGCTACTATTGGCTATCACCATCCATGCTAAATTAACTAAAAAAAATGTTAGTCACACGATCACATCTTACTTGCAACGACCTATATCAACATCTTACAACTGCTTGATCATTATTCACAAAAATAGGTATATATCCCAACAACATTCGAGCGATCAAATCAAAAATCCCAATAAAGGTGAAACTAAAGTTAAATAACTAAAACCTTGGATTACACACAATACCAATGAAATACACAAACGCACACCAACACACACACATGCACTCATGTACTCCAACCACCACACAAATGAAAATGAACATGAAAAGAAAAAACCTAGGGATCCAAGCAAAAACAAAAAAAAAAGACTGGCTATACGTCTAGAAAAAAATTGATTTGGGTTTTTAAGGAAAGTTAAACAAAAAATGAACAACACAAAATACTTACAGGTTGAGAATTGGAATTAGTTTCATCCATTATTTTATCAGTCTCCATTTTCATCATGTTATTTTGTAACTATAAACTTCAACAGTTCTTAATAATATATTTAATTTTTATAGCTTTTTGTTGGATGCTGGGTTTTGCAATGTTTTCTAATTCAGTTGTTTAACAAATACACCACTAAAGTATAAATTTATATATCTTTTTCCTCCCTTTGGGAGCACACACGAATCAAATTTTCGTTAATGACAAAATAAAAATTAAAGGAAAAATCAGAAATCACAGTGAAATATCAAAAAAATTATTTTCTTTTATAATTGAAAGGTAAAAAAAATTCTTCTTCTTCGCACAACAATAATATGGCGACTCATCACTAGCAACTTCAACGAAGAGGAGATTTAGTACTCGGTACCTGATACCCAATACCAATTCGTATCAATTCCGAGGTAACTTTTTTTCTTACAATTGGTGGGCGATGAGCAATTTTTGCCTTGGCTTTAATGCCTATTAGCAATATAGCTGGGCATATATCGCGTTTGAGTGGAGCAAAATTAACGCCATTACTTTATTTTGTACAATTACACGTTTTTAAAGGAATTATTTTTCTGTTGCAATTCAGTGCGAACGAGAGAGTCCATCCGTCGTTGACGAAAAAAACTGAAAAGTACTTAGTAGGGACAGTTAAGTCGACTTTTGACTAATCGATTAAATCATATCGATAGTAAAATATGAATGGTTACTTATTTCTATCGATCACTAAGAAGAGTACACACTATCACATTTCATAGTAGAAGAATAAAGGTAGGTTCGTCGACGTTTGGGAACATTGACACACCACAAATTTTAAAATTTTTGACAAAAGTAAGTAGATTTTTATAGGTTTTCTTATACGACACAAATCGTGGATTGTTATTATATGCATTTTTCATCGATTTTTAAAAATTTCAGTCATTTGTTATTAAAAAACGATTGAATATTGCATAGAAATAAAAGAAGTTTTTGAGTTACGATTTTTTACCCATTTACGTCGAACATTTGCATTTATTTTGCAACCTAATTTTGGAATAATTTCAAATTATTGTAATTTTTTTCAAAACAATACACATACATTCACAGAGTAAGGGCACAAAAAGAAAAAAGATTGTATCTTGTTCCACCTTCTGTAATTATGCCATATCTAGATCGACTCCAAATGTCCTGAAACGGATTTGATCCAAAGAGACCTAGGGTCTAAAACCGTTATTTCGATAAGGCATGTTTTGGCCATATCAATGATGTCTAGCCCTATGGCTGAGGGTATAAAAAGTGCCGGAGCAAAGCTATAGTTGCACTATTTTGGGAATAGATGAGGAAGATTACTTTTCTAGTAGAAATTACTCAAAAAAGTTTACTGAGTCATTCATCTCAATTTTGCAAAATGTTATCGAACAACATTGAGTAAAATCTTGCAAGAAGACATTTGTTTAGAGCAATGATTGCGTTATACCCATGGTAATGTAATCATATGTTTACATTTTTTTCAAATTTATGCAACATCTCATTGTCAAAATCTATATTCATAAATCCATTGCATACACACAAAATCAAAGATGGGAAATGTTTTTTATGCCTTAAAATTTGACAAGATAAGTTACAGAAAATTCAGAGCTGGGAATGCTAAATTGAAATTAGGTTATCTTTATTTTATAGTACCACGGTTATGAAATGATTGAAAAAAAAAATAAAATCAAAATTGCAATTTATGTAGTGAAAAATAAGATATTAATGGCATAATGCAATATTAAAAGCCTATTATGAGAAAATATATACTCTACTGCTCGATGCTTTCTAATTTAGAAAAAAAAGGGCTTAGGCTGGAAATACATAAAGGGCATATTTGGCTGGCTTAAGTCATCGGCTGGCTTCTTCGTAGATGAACAAAGGAGGTTTAGGTTGACTTAGTTCGATTTTGGCCCTAGGCTCCTTTGTTCATTTCCGAAGAAGCCAGCCGATGACTTAAGCTAGACAAATATGCGCTTTATGTATTTCCAGCCTTATACTTAAAAATTTTCGATGCCTATGGTGTGGAAACTTTTTCACGAATAAAGCAATTCTTCTGTTGCTCTATTCAATAACATGGAAGAATCTACTATTTTGAAAAGTGAAAAGTTTTACATTCTTGCTGTTGTGGAACAGAGCATTAGTGGTAAGTCATCCGATAGTGTCGTAGAAAAAATATCAATCGATATCCCCTTTTAAAATAAAATATCGAAACTATTGATTTCGCCATCGATTGTTCGCTCACCTCTAGTCTTATGACTTCTTGTTGATATCGTGTATTATTTGGTGCATTTTCCCCTTTTTATCAAATAAAGTAAAATTAAAAAAATAATTAAATATGCCTAATCAAGTAAGTGATGTCAATAATTTATTGGATTCTTTATATTTGGAGCTGCTAGACTTAATTGAACAACATACCGAATGTCGCATTAACATTGAACGGATAAGTGAGTATTGCTTGATACATACCAATTGATTTGAATTATAATTGCTAATTTTCCATTTATCTGCAGATAATGCCGGACAATTGTTGCTAGCAAAGACACGATACAATCAAGGCTCTAATTCAATAAGTACGGCACAAATACCAACCGAAAACAGTGAGGATTTCAAAGCTCTCTGCAATGTGGAAAAGGAGCTGGACATTGAGAATACAATTGCCGGTGAGAAGAAACATTTGATAAGACACAAAGTGGAAAAGAGCCAAGGATATGTGGAACCACTGCACTGGTTTGCAGCACTGCCACCGACAACTCTACGCAATGCTACTGAATATTTTAAGAAATCCGTTGAGTTGGTTGTCCAAGGGGCGAATATACAAACCGAGTTGTTGGCCGTTATGGATAAAATAGAACGGCTGAAACAGATTAAGAAACAACTGGTGCTCTAAACACACATTTACTTGATAAGGCCTCGACGATTTTTTTATTATTAACTTTACATTTGATTTCTATTCATCTTTGCAGTTAAACTTCATTTTAATTAATTTTCCAATGCCACATTCAATTACATCGCCATTTTTAACGGGTAACGAATTTTTCGGTGTTCCAGTCAGTATTATATCATTGGGCTCCAATGTCATGTATTTAGAGCAAAACGAAATCAAATCTGCCACATTAAAAATTAAATCGGCGGTGTTGCCTTCCTGCACCAACTTGTCGTTAACTTTTAACCACAAATCCAAGTTGTGAGGATCAGCAATTTCTTCGGGTTTTAGCAAACGTGAAACTGGAGTCGATGTATCAAAGCCTTTGCCCAGAGACCAGGGGTGTCCATTTTTACGTGCCTCACCCAAATCACACTGGGCAGTCATATCCAAGGCCAAGCAATAGCCTCCGATAAATGACAAAGCTTCATCGCGCGAAACATTTTTGCATTTTTTTCCTATGACAACACCCAATTCTACTTCATGGGCCACTTTGGTGAATACTTTTGGTATCTGCAAGACATAAGTAATAAATTTCCAATGCTACATTCGGAGATTATGCCATACATACCACAATGTCTTGGCCTTCCTGAATCAATGATGTAGATGGTTTGAGAAATACCACCGGATCTTTGGGCACAGGTACGTTTCGCTCACGTACAATGTCCCTATAAAAATGGTATATTGTCAGTTATGAAAACAGCTTTTCAAATTTGCTACTTACATATAATTCAAAGCAGCACCCAAGATTTTTTTGCTGTTAACAGCAAAAGATTCTAGACCTGTCGACATGGCTCTACGTATAAAAGTTTGACCGGCAATTCTTCCCAAATTCACTGCAATACAAAGTAAATAGAGTAATGGTTAATAATGTGGCTATACAAAAAATATCAATAAATATTTTGATTAAAAAACGTTTAATTACAGCCACAAATAAGCCCTCTTCACTCCTCGAAGGGTCGTTTCAATGTGAAACATTGTCGTCGCGTGTTATCACTTAAAAAACAATACACAGACAACTATACTTGGCAAACTCTCACTTTTTCCTTAATGCTGGAATTCTCTCACAAATGGACTTTATTAGAAAATTTATTAATGTTATCGTCAGTATGACCCCCACTACTTTGGATCACCACTTATTCAACAAGATTTTGCGCGTTTGAACAAAGGGGGTTTGAGTGGTGGGTGCTGGGCTGGTGGACGTGGTGTGTTCTTTTATCGATAACGGACAAAAATCACTGTAAAACTTTGTTTTTGTGACTTTCAAACTGTGTTCACAGCTGAACGACTACTATCGCGTACTCAATGAGGTAGGCATAAAACAATACAATTAATAAGATTTAATTTATCTAAATTTAATACATAAAAACGGGCAATTGTAGAAATTATTAGCTCTGTTCCAGAACCTATAAGTTTTGTAATTTTTTTCGATATCATAAAGAGAAAATTAGTTATTAACCTACAACCTATATAACGGTACAGTTATATGGGGGCTATATGAAAATGCGGACCAATATGACTCATTTTCAATATCAGAATTTCTACGGACCTAAAATGCATCTCGACAAAATTTGATCAACTTACTTCATTTCGTTCGAATGCTAGAGTGATTTCCACAGACGGACAGAGAAACAGACATGACTAAACCGATATAGAATCCTATGCTTATCAAGAATATATGTCAGCATTTACACAAATAGTTGAAAACATGAATTAAAATTGTAAAATTAAAAAAAAGGAATTATTTTACTATGAATTACGAATCGTGCCGTATGAACAGGTTAATTCGCGTTCCTAATTCTGAACAACATGATTGAAAGTGCAATGAGAACATAGCATTATTTGTCCGACAACATATGCTCTGTTCTAGAACTTGCAACATTCAACATTTTATTTTTTATATAAAAGAAAATCGGTTGTCGTAGTAAAAATGCTCACATTCTTGCTGTTCTGGAACAGGCCAATAGTTCTGTTATTTATCGAAAAGGTGTAATAATCGGCCTAGATCTATCAAATCCAGTGGCTTAATCTTCAACAGTATAAATGCGCCATATGAAAGTTCAAACTTTAACGACCCTGGACGTCAACTTTGATAACAATATCCCGATTTCGTATGATTTTCGATTAAATTAATCGATAACTCGAGAGCCCCAAAGTGAGTGAAGTAATAGAACGGTGGTATCAACGGAATTAATCAATATTATCTTTGCATAGCAATAAACAACAAAAAAACAAGCATGTAAGTGGTAAAAAATAATACAAAAAAAATATCGTTTAATAGAAATTGGGTGGTTTGCAGAAACATGAAAAAACGAAACAATTGGCAAATGAAAAGAAGAAAACAAACAATTATAATATCTATGTATTTTACGTGTGCGGGATAGTTGGTTTTGTATTGGCGACCAAGACCAAAGTGAAAGCTATATACTATTTTTGCAAACTGAATACAATTGTTAACTATATTATTAACTTTGATTCTTTTAGCCTTTGTTGTTATAACACGTGTGGCGTGGTGGTTATAGTTCATCTCAGTGTCTCTCTCTGTGTTGGTTTAATAAGATTAATTTAAAGAATGTTTTCTGAATTTGTTAATGTGAGAAGACGACAACGTCGACGTCATAGTACTTCCATTGTCGCAGAAGAGGCAAGTCTATTGTATTTGCACAACTAACTATTATTTTATTTGGCATACTGATAATAACAGCCACAACCACACTTCTTATCTACTTATCGCAAATACCACTTACTAACCAGCCAAGTCACCCTTACACGACAGATAGTCATAATAATAAAACAAACAATATACTACCTATCTAGCTACATTTAAACGTTTCCGTAATAGCCATAATGTCTTGGAGTCGGGATCTTGAAAACTTTGTGGAAGGAAAGAAGGATACAGTGTTCCCGGGGAATATTTTTTTTTCAAAAGTAATATTTAACAAGATATTTTGGGTCCCTGCTTTGAATAAAACAGCAACATATTATTGAGCTAATGGAGCGAACGCATGGCTTATGTACGTTTCCCATAATACTTAGATTTGCCTTGTTGACTTTTGTAATTACAGTAGTCTACTACTTAAAATGCAATTTGTTATATCAAGCCAATCACAAAAGGGTCACAATTTAAATACTCACGATGCAATAATGTTTGTTGTCGATAAATATTGACAAGGTACACATACGAATGTTTAGGTGGGATTATGTTTGTTTTGCTGTATTGATATGATCATATTCAGTATATATTTAACATTTACGTAGGTACGTAACTATTGGTGACAACTTAGTAGTTGTTATTCAGCTGAGTGATGTTAACTCTAAGTATAAACTCTTTTGAGATGTGTTTTATGTTATGACATAAAAAATCAAGAAATAAACGACAAATACAGGGTGAGATGAAAAAACTGCAACCAACTTCAGACTGCTGTCATTTTTAAGCCACTCATCCGACATCTGTTAAAATTATTCCAGTGACAGATCATTACATTGTTTACAGCGCACAACAGCGCGTGTATACTTGCCAAAAAGGTCAGCTGAGAATGTGGACCTTCGTTTGGTGACCAGAACTCAAGCGCCGCACATGGTGACGGTGCGGGCCGGCCCGCCATAACAGCCAATGGTCGCTCTCCGCTCGTATTAATCGACCGTGGCATCAGAATAAAAGCCGAATTTTAGCGCGAAAATATTCTGGAGGTTGTATTAAAGCCTTGGGCACGCAAACATTTTGGCCCCAGACCTTGGACATTCCAACTCGCACTCAGCACGTGCCATTCAAGAATGGTGGTTACAAAATGAGGTTCCTCGCTTCATTTCCAGCGCACAATGACCACAAAACATTTCCGGATATTGTGTCTGGAGTATTTTGGAAAGCAAGGTTGGCACTAAAAAATACCAAAGTGTCGATCACCTCAAGCAAGCGCTTCGCCGGGAATGGGCCAAAATACCGCAGAGCAACATTCGGGCAGCGTGTGACGGTTTCATTGGCCGTTTAAAGGCCACAATTCGTTCCAAAGGTGATCAATTCGAATAAATCAAAACTTGTTCTAAAATTTGGTGCTATTTCTGACATTGTTTGCTTTCATTCAATAAAAGCAAGAGCCAAAATACTGCAGAGCAACATTCGGCAGCATGTGACTCTTTCATTGGCCGTTTGCAGGCCATAATTCGTGCCAAAGGTGACCAATTCGAACAAATCTAAACTTATTCTAAAATTTGGTGCCATTTCCGACATTTTTGCTTTCATTCAATAAATTTTAAATTTATGTCGATTACCTCTAGCAAGCGCTTTGCCGGGAATGTGCCAAAATACCGCAGAGAAACATTCGGGCAGCGTGTGACCGTTTCGTTAACCGTTTGAAAGCCATAACTCGTGCCAAAGGTGACCAATTGCAGTTTTTTTATCTCACCCTGTCAAGTGCCTAAAATTGTCCCCAAACAAATCGTAAAGAATCTATTTCTCCCACCTCGAGTTATTTTAAATGAATCCCCAGCCTGTCTTATCTTATCATAAACACCATTCCCTTTGTTGAATATTTTTAATTTCATTCACTTCTCTTCTTTTCATACTAACACCAGTCACGATTGCTACACTCATTGAGCCAAACCGCTGTGTCTGCTAATTTTTTGGCGGACAGTAAAATGTTTAGCGGTTCTGGCACAAGTCTACTAAATAATCACGACGACAACGATAATCAATCAGCCACAGAAGATATTACCACTCAAAACGCGCGAAGCAATCTCTTAAAACCCCACACACAACGTCATAGCAATTTTGATACCTATCCTCCGCCGAAGAGAGCTGGCCACATCCGTCCCCCTCGACAGAGCGTAAATAATTTAGAAGCTCCGGAGCAAACAATGTCTATGCGTAATTCACCATTACGTGTCACAAATACTGGTCGAATTTACACCAAAAGATTGACGCCGAAACGAAGTTACAGCGAAAGTTCGGCCGATAAACAATTGCACAAATATTCGACCAGTGACAGTAGTCAGGAAGAGGATGAAATGATGCTAAACAGCACGGACAAAAGGAAAATGACACGGCGTAGTATTAGCAATGGTTTGCAGTATAGCCATCATAAGTATAGAAGTAGTAGACATCATAATGCGGAGATGGGAGAAGAGAATACTGCGCTGGATGGTTGTGCGATTTTTGGTGAGTTCTCAAAACAAGTCAGCGATTGGATTGATATAGCAATTCGTGTTTTATTGGTTGTTGTTTTTAGGTAAGTTTAGCTTATGTTCCCTGAAAAAGAAAATATTGAATAAATCTGCATTTTCTTTCCAGTAAATTAGAAACCCAAACGGCATTTAAACGTGTCATACACCCCGAAGAAATGTGGATGTATAAAAATCCCCGTACCCGTGATTATGTCTCACCGCTGTCCCTGCTGATGGCAGTTATAATTGGTCCCCTGGTGGTGACAGCATTTCATCTAATGTTAACCAAAGATAGGCGGGATTTTCGTGCCGCTTCCTGGGCATGGACATTGATATTGGGCCTCAACGGGTTGGCAACAAGTCTGTTGAAAATCAGCGTTGGACGGCCACGACCTGATTTCTTTTATCGCTGTTTTCCCGATGGTGTAATGCATTTGACCAGCAACATCACCTCAAATACGGATAATATGTTGGATTTGTTCAATTGTACCGGCAGTATAACAGCCATCAATGAGGGACGTAAAAGTTTTCCCAGTGGCCACTCGTCGTGTAAGTTTTAGAAAAAAAAAAACAGGGTGAGATAAAAAAAACTGCAACAAATTCGAGAGCCATAAATTTTTCATTTTTTTTTTTAAATTTCATTGAATGAAAGCAAAAAATATCGGAAATAGCATCAAATTTAAGAATATGATTTGATTTGTTCGAATTGGTCACCTTTGGCGTGAATTGTGGTCTTCAAACGTCCAATGAAACCGTCACACGCTGCCCGAATGTTTTTCTGCGTTATTTTACCCCATTCCCGGCGAAGCGCTTGCTTGAGGTGATCAAGACTTTGGTATTTTTTTAGTGCAAGCTTGCCGTCAAAAAAAAAAAAAAAACTCCAGACACAATAGTCCAACGGATTGGTATCCGGAGATTTTGATGGCCATTGTGCGCTGGAAATGCGAGCAAGGAACCTCATTTTGTAACCATTCTTGGTTGGCGTGTGCTAAGTGCGATGGTGGTGCATCCTGTTGGAATGTCCATGGTCTACGGCCAAAATGTTTGCGTGCCAAAGATTTTAATACACCCTCCAGAATATTTTCGCACTGATATTCGGCATTTATTCTAATGACACGGTCGATTAATACGAGCGGAGAGCGACCATTGGCTGTAATGGCGGCCCACACCATCACCATGGTCGACGCTTGAGTTCTGGTGGCCAACTGAAGGTGATCATTTTCAGCTGACCTCTCTGCCAAGTAAACACGATCATTTTGTATGCTTACAAACTATTGGACAACAAATGTTTTCTAATCGAAGAAAACCAAATTCGGCAGTTCACCACTTTCGGCCAAGCGAAGCAAGTCTTTAGCTCTTTTGAGTCTATTTTCTTTCTGTTGCGGTGCGGTGTAAGTTCTTGCACTTTTTGGAATTTCAATGGCTTTACTCCGAGCCCATTTTTCAATATTTGCCAAATGGAATGTTGCGATGTGTTCAGCTCACCAGCCATTTTTCGGCCACTGCGACGCGGGTTTCGATCAAGTCGCTTCTTTACTTTTCGAACCTTTTCCGCTGATGTTGCTATTTTGCACTTCCTTGACGTCGGGCTACGCTACTAGTATCGATGGTGACGAGCGATGGTACGAGACACAAAAGATTTATTCACATTTAAATGCTGGAGTGCTCTAAAGATAGCCACTTGTGGTTATCCAGCCAAATATAAAGAAATCACACTATCACGCTTGAATTCGATTACGAATAACTTTTTTTTGGCAAAAATTACCAAAATGCTTTTGTGCGCTTGTAAACAATAGAATGAGCTATCACTGGAATAATTTTAACAGCTGTCGGACGAGTGGCTCGGAAATGACAGCAGTCTAAAATTAATTGCAGTTTTTTCATCTCACCCTGTATTCATACCTTTTTGATTTCTCTGTTAATGTGTATATGTGTGCTACTCTTCTTTCCACAGTTGCCTTTGCCGGTTTTGGTTTTATTAGCTACTATGTGGGCGCCAAGCTGCATGCCTTTAATTATCGTGGTCGTGGACAAACTTGGCGCCTGTGCATTGCAATTGCTCCCCTTGTTCTTGCCACCTTGGTGGCGGTGAGTCGTACCTGTGACTATCACCATCACTGGGAGGATGTAACAATCGGTGGGGCAATCGGTTTGTTCGTATCCTACTACATATACCGCCAATATTATCCCTCAATATTTTCCCCAAATTGTCATCGTCCCCTAACTCGAATAGTACCGCAAGTGAAAAGGGAAATACCCGAAAGTGAAAAGGCATCAACGTCAGCCTGCCGGCCCAGAAGACGTTTGATTTCCTACAAACGTGTACCCAGTGATGAGCTGAGTGAGGCTACACTAATGTGTAAGGAACAAATACTAGACAATGGCCAATTCGCAAATGATACTAGCGATAAGAGGCCATTAATCAATGATCCAAAGACAGATAATAAATGGTTTTAGAAACAAAAAATCCATAGAATTATTTAAATATTTATATACCTAACTATGTGTATATCATAAAGTCGTTTTGAAACCCCCGACAAAGAATATATATTGAGCTGTGCTTTTTCGTTTTATTTGTGTGTTGTTTTTTATTAGTTTTTAAGTTGTAACCTAAAGAGACATATTGTATTATTTTTATAATAATTATTATTAATATTAATACAAAAGTGGACGAAAAACGCTTAAGTAAATGTAGAAAGTTTTAGAAAAAGTTATATTTGTTTATTTTCAAGAATATTCAAAAAATGTAATTAATGTAATTATAGGTTTTAAGTTACATTTAAATTAATAAAATAAGTTAAGAAAATATAATAACAATGGTGTTTTGCAATTGGAGTTGATCAAAGGGAATGGTAAAGTGATTTACGAGGTATTTTGTTTCCTAGCCTTCAAGACAAGGCTCTCCGCCTTTGGGGGGCATAGCTGATTGCATGCAGATTCGTCCACAGGTTGCGGATAATGGAAAGTCCAGTGGTTGTACTGGTTAGATGCGAAATGTGGGGGCAGCTTATCAGCTTAAATACCCTATTGCAAATTATCCTTAGACTGACAGGGCGATGTTTTAGCACTGCTAAAATAGTCAAACCTCTGTGCTGGTCCCCACATAAAATGGACCCCTCTGACGCTGGGGTGTTTTGCGATCACGTGCCCATAAGTGTTGCAGGTTTGCAGTCAGGGTAGCTTCGTTGATACTTGGGCGCCTCAATGAATATAAGGTTTAGTTATAGAGTTCTTGCCATGTTCCTACCTCAATGACTAAATAACATTTTTTTAATTAAAAAAAATTAAAATTGTGATCTTTTGTGGATGAGGTTCCAGAAGGGGTTCGCAGATATATATCATCATCACAACAGATCTTGTGTTCGCAAAAATAGTTGATTGTGTGAAATTTGAAGGGAATTGGATGCTTATTTCACATTCTTTGAGCGTTTTGTTTTTTTTTAAAAATCTTGAACTCTATGCATGGAAGGTACCAAAAGGAGTGCGCCGACATATCCCATCTTCACAGCAGACCTTGTAAATAGTAAAAATAGTAAAAATAATGGGATGTTCAAAATTTTAAGAGAAACGGATGCTTATTTCGCATTTTATGATCGTTTTAGTTATTTTAAATGTTGACCCTTTGTGTGGGAGGTACCAGAAGGAATGGTCCGATATCTACCATCTTCATAACAGATCTTGTTCTGACGGAAATATTGAGATGTGCCAAGTCTGAGTGAAATCGGATGTTATTTTCGGGTGTTGTGAGCTTCATGAATATTCAAAATTATGACCCTTTGTGTGGGAGGTGCCAGGCGGAGTGGACCGATATATTCCATCTTCACATCAGACCTTGGGTTAAAAAAAAATATTGTGATGTGTGCAATTTGAAGACAATCCGACACTTACACAAGATTTTATAAGAGTTATAATTATTAAAAATTTTGACCCATTGTGGGGGAGGTACCACAAGGAGTGGACCGATATTGTCCATTTTCGCAACTGACCTAGCACTGATGCAGATATTAGGATTTGCAAAGTTGGAGCAAAATCGGATTATCCCTTCTCTTTTTGTGCGGGGACTTATTTTCTTTGAAAATATAGACATTTTGTGGGGGAGGTACCAGAATTAGTGAGCCGATATTGCCCATCTCCGAAAAATCAAAATTTTTAGAAAATTTCGTATTTTTTGGATTTATAAAAATTTCAAAAAAAATCCAGTCCCTATATTGTAGAAGACAAATTATTAAACTAAATTAATGTGGGTATGGGGGTATACCCACATTTACATGTCTTGCTTGATTTGTGCTAACCGGATTGTAGCTCTAAGTTCGAAAATTCGGCTGTAACCAAATTGAGCGGATTCAGGTTTAGGTGAAAGTGCCTGCTGGAGTAGAATTCAGGTAGTCCCATACCCCCATTCACGACCTCACATGTTTTGACTGATTTCTGCTAAACGGATCCTATCTCTAAGTTCAAAAATTCAGCTGTAACTAAAGAAAAAAGTCAGTGGATTCAGGTTGTGCCTGATTCAGATGGTCCCATACATCCGAAGAGGACGTGCAAATATTTGGGTAATTCGTGTTTAATGAACCCTCCCCCTTTCAAATAGTTTTAAATCAAAAACAACGTTGTTTTTTTAATTCTTTATAAACATAAATACATTTATTTAATAATAAAGTTACACATAGATAAAATTCAGCGTAGTAAAAAACATATTCAAGTTCATGTATGTAGGTATATAAATGAAAAGTAGGAGCAATATTAGAGTAACATACCTTGGTGCGTGGGTGAAACCTTCCGTAAATACTTACTGATTATCTTAACGTCGTCTTTGTGACATGCGTTTTGTTTATTTCTTTCTCTAAAAAAGGACTGCCTTTCTTTACTAAACTTTAATTAGAGAAAAAACGAGATTTAAAATTAGTAAAATAAATTTTGTTTGTGGAACAAGTTGTGGCCAAAACAAGAGGCGAAAGTTTTTCTGCAAATCATTACATTGTATGGCAAAAGTTTGAAATGCATTTTTTAAAATAGTCAAAGGGTTTGCTCTTCTCTGATTATAAAGCTGAGCAACATCTTTCTTCTGAACAAGATCAATATCGTATTTGAAAAATGTATTTCCAGTACCTTTGCCATGTATGTAAAACTTTGCCGCTGTACATATTGCCAGTCATTGCTTTCTATAGACCTCTGACTGGGCTATGTTTTTTTTCTCTTTTTTGTTTTGTTCTTTTCCAAGTTGTCTATATCATTTGCACGGCATCCAGTTTGCATTTGGTATTCATTCATTCCTTGCTGCAAAAAGATTCAATACAAATATCGAAATTACATTGTTCTCTCACACATTTGCCTTGAGGCTTTACGATAACCCACCTTTGTTCACCGATGCAACTTGACTTTGCAAGCTGACCATCAGCACTTTTGCCGAGTTGTTGTCTCAGAAGGCGCATCCAAGAAGGTGCTTTTGCCCTGAAATGGCGAAAATAATGTTTAATACCGTTTGCTATGTCTCAGCAACATTTTGCAATTGTAGTCTACTCTAATTAATGCTCCTACTTTTTTTGTTACTTAATTGTATAGCAGTTTGAATGTAATAATAATAATGGGTACTTATTCTTGTTTAAGATTTTTTTGTTAACCTAACCTTAGTGACTAAAAATAATGTAAAAAAAAACTTAACAAAAGAACTATGACAAATTAACAACATAATTTAAGATAACAACTCATCGTTGAAAAGTTGTAGAGGTGGACTTTGACTTGGCATATTACAATTACATATTATACAGAACTCATCTGTACAATCCTTACCCCGATTCAAATGCATGCAACTTCCGGTGGTGGTGGCAAGAAAACCAATGTCTTCATTCCAATTAAAATCGTTATATGTTGCTGAGAAGTCGGGGGATGATTGGGCCTCGGACGAGGATGATGTAATTCCATATGAGTGTTCATCGAAAACATTTGATGTTTCCGATGAACTTAGGGTGGCTTCACTTGATGCTTCACAGTTGATGTTCCATAATAGGTCGTCCAAGGAACTGCGACAATCATTCATATCTAATGGAAAGTTGGAAATAAAAAGATCAGGTGATGAGAATTGCTGCAAACCATTTATGCCGGTTTCTGTAACACTACCATTATTATCAGGCTCCAAATCGGTTGACTGCTCTCCATAGCTGCAATTACTGGTCTGATCGTGGCAAATACTTTGCCTTGTTGACTTCTGGCTTTCCAATATCGAAAGCAAACTTGATATTTCCGCTTTATTGGCAATAATGTTCTGATAATACTTTGTACGCTGCTCCAGTTTTTTGGTTAAGGAAATCTGGCGTTTTAATGCCTTTACCAAATTTCGATTTGCCAGCCGGGCTTCCTGTACCTCTCGTTCCAGTGATTCCAAATACAATTTCTTCTTGCGTCGGTTTTCCCGTGCCAGCAATGCATTTCTATTATAGACCTTGGGATCTGGACGACGCGTTGGCATTCTTTCTTCTCCATTGCGCTTTCTCGTGGCAATTTTTGTTCTCTCATCCGAAGATACTGCAAATGGTGAAACCACTACGTATTTTTCTAATCCGTATGGCGAAAGTTCATCCACGTCAGAAGCACATGATGATGAATAATCGTTTTCATGTGCCAATATATTTCCAGCGTTAAAAGCTTCCATGTTGTTGGAGGTTAATATTGTGAAATTGGGACAAACAGATGCAAAAACAGTAGTAACGAAGAATTTTCTGCAATTTCTTTTTTACTTTACCTTTTTTTGTTTAACAATTCGATTTTAACAGTTCTTAAACCTCAAAAATATCTCAAAAAACCGCAAATTGAATGGAATTTGTGAAAATTGATTGTGAAATACAAGCTCTTTCCTGATTAAACGTTTAAGTTCCTATCAAGGTAGATCTAACAAGTAACCGCATCGGCGAATTGCTACAACAAAGCAACTTTTGTGGTCCCCTCAAATGTCAAAATTTGCATCTAAGGCGAAAAACATAGATTCGCCATGACATTTATGATGATGATGCGATTACCTAGTACATCTACCTTGGTTCCTATGCTGCTTGGTGCTGAGTTAACGCCGTTGACTTTTAATCATGTAGCTTGGAAATGCAAAATGAAGCCTACATATGGCAACCTTTTTTACGAAGTTAGCTGGCCACACATTGAAATGCTTGAACATTGCAAATGGAAAAACCAACCGTGGAACAAAAGGAATATCCAAGAAAGTCGGATATTATTAACATCTAAAGATTTCACGGGGGATTTCTCAACCCCCATGGTACAATTATTACAAGGTAGAGGATTGATAAAATTTGAAAAAAAAAGTGAAGCTGGAGTCTATAACTTGCTTCATTTATTTGATACCCATCCAATTTTTTTAGAGGCCTTTTTGGCAAGTGCCCACCTTCAAAATGATTGTACCATGCTCTATGAGTGCTGTTAGCTGTTGAATGGTTCTCGAAAGATTAATTGCTAGCCTTTAAACAATTATAAATTCAACCAAATGTTGTATCAAAATAAATTTTATTTTGTTATCTTCATCCTAAAGTACAAATTAGTATTTTTTCTCATTCCAAACAACGCCGAAAACTTGGCCTAAACTAGATTATCTACTTGTCGAGCTCCATTCAAACGTACAAACGTATATTCATTAATGTTACAACTATCAAGCGTTCATCATGGCTTGCAACAGCAGTTGCTTCTCCTTTTCTTTCTTCTTAACCACATCCAAGCTGCGTTGTTTCCATGTACTTTTACGCAATTTAATGGGTCGGCTGCCAACATAGCGTCCATCCATTTCCTTCATGGCTCGTATAAAATCTTGAGGTTCTCGAAAACTGACAAATCCAAATCCTTTACTTTTTCCCGTACGTTTGTCGCGTATTACACGGGCACGTTGAAACGAGGGATATTTGTTAAAGGTTCTAGTGAGCACTTCATCGTTAACATCGTTGCCCAAATCACCGCAAAAGATGCGAAAATCATCATCAGGCCAATCGGCCAGCGAGGAATCCTCCCAAACTTGTCCACCAGCTACTCGTACTGTTTTGCGGTCTTTTTTCTTTTTCTCTGTGACCTGGAAAGATTGTAGGGCGGATGAAGCTTTGGCGGCTTTTATGGCCTCTTCTGCAATGGGATTTGGTCCTGATTTTTCCGCCTTTAATTTCTTGAGTTTTTGTGTTACATCAAATTGTATGGCATTTATGTCGATGGGCGCAGCAACGGGTACTGAGGGCACATTTACAGATTGCCTGCTGACATATAACTTGGGAGCACTACTTAGCACGACGGGAGTCGGTGTTGTGACAACTGGCGCTGACTTTGTTATTTGCGTAGGAACAAATGTGGGCATAAATGCTGGTGGCGGTATGGGCGGTGGAGGCACTGAAGATATTCTAGGAGGTGCTGCAACAGATGCCGCCGCTGCTATCGGAACTACTGAGGATGGTTGTTGTTGAATTTTCTGTTGCATCAAACTGTAAGTATTGGCGGAAATAATGGGTCTCACTTGATTGGGCACAAAAAGTGTGGTGGAAGCCGTAGCAGGCTTTGATATTTCCGCCTCAAACCGTGACAGTTCATCTTCAATGTTTTTCCTTTTAGTTCCCATGATGAATTGGGTATAAAATACAAGCAAATGAAGAACGACTTTTGTAAAATAGTTTGGAAGATATTTACGACGTCGTGAAAGATGAAAACACCAACATACATACAAATGTCAGCGGAGAGTTGTCAAATAATATTTCGCAGCGGAGACATATTCTTTTTTAACGGCGATAAAATGAATATAATAAACAGTGCTGCCACATATATCGTGTAAAAGTAACGTTTTATTAACATTTCTTTTATGCTTTTTCAAATGATTCTGCAGAAATAATAGGTAGCAATGAAAATAAATGCAAAATAAAATTGATAAACAAAATTCATCAGATTTTATTTACAAAATAAAATACATTATAATTTTTGTACCAAAAAGTGGAATATTGTTATCCCTCGTGGCAACACTAATAATAACATTAAAGCGCCATTCATTTACGTCAACCGGCTTTGTATTATTATATTGTTTGGCCGGTGAAAACATCAGCGAGAAGCTTTTCATTTTTTCCGAGATTTTGCCGATTTTCCTCCCAAAATTTGCGGGGAAAACTCAATTACCGTTCACCATGAATTTTACGAATGGTGTGAATGTGAGTGTGGAGACGACATGCGAAAGTAAAATACAGGAAATTGCTTACGATGGTACTGAGATCTATGAAACGTAAGTAGTCTTCGTTTAGGAAGGAATGCCAATTTAACAACTAATTTTACAGACCACCAACGCTTTCCGAGACCCTAACAAAATGTGCAGCACGAATAGACTTTAGCAAAACATCCTTGGAGGATTTGAAAAAGGAGGAAAAAGCTTCAGGCGATGAGGCCGATAAAGATGATCAATTTCAACCGAGCCTCTGGCCTTGGGATTCGGTGCGAAACAAGCTAAACGATGCTCTGACAGAAGTTTGTGTTCTATCTGATGTCTTAGCCATTGCAAAGGATAAACGTTACTTGGTGTTGGATCCAGTTCCGGATCCAGACGGTGATGAGACCAAACCCATTGTTCAGGTGTACAGTCGGAAAAAGGCCTTAAATCAAGCAGCACAAATCCTGCTGAGCGGAGCAGAACGTTTGAAAAACACCCATACAGAGCAACGCAATCGAAATGTATCCGACTTCCATATTGAGCTATTGCGTTTGAGGCAAAATTGGCGCCTGAAGAAGGTTTCCAATGCAATTATTGGTGATTTAAGCTACAGAACTGCCGGTTCCAAATATGGCATGAGTGGGACTTTTGAAGTAACAAAGGCCGAGGACATTGTGGAGGATGAGGGAGCGTCTTCCTCAACATCATCCTCGTCGACAAACACCAATAATGGCCTACCAAATCCATCGCCTAAAAATAACTCTTCATTGCGGGTCATAGTGCCGGCCGAACTACAAGGTGTTGCCTATTTTAAGGTGATAACCCAAAAGGATCAGGAAGATCTTTGCACGGCAACGGTTAATTTGATGGGACATGGACCGAATACCACACAACAAGGAGGTGTTTGGCAAAAGACTATAGAAGATGCCCAAAATGTATTGTTTTGCAAGGAACTATTCAGTCAATTGGCCAGGGAGGCTATCCAGCTGCAGGCACCTATACCACATGTGGTCATTGGCAATCAGATACGTGCTACCTTGCTGCCGGGCATACAACTAATCATCTCTTTGTGTCATTCAACAACCGTAGATAGTAATCAGCTAACACCGGTAAATGATCATGATCACGATCATGTGCTGGAACATTCATTGCATCAGCTGTTGCGTGAGGTGCATCACAAGAACTCACATCATCCATTCCCCCATCCGGCCAGTGGTCCGTTGGGACCCAGCAAAAAACGTATGTTGGCCGGACCAATGGCAGCCGATAGGCAAAGTCTGCTGGAGATGTCAAAAAGTCAGACAATACTGGAACAGATTATTGCCCAGGCACAGCATATATTTATGCGAAAGCGTACCCAATATGTTTTGGACACTCTGGCACGGGATGTTAAGGATCCGCAAATAGTTTCACACTGGAATGCAATGACCAGTCCAACAATGTCGTGTGTCAAAATTAATATTGTTACACATGGGTGGGTATTGAAATATATCGCTTTTAATTTAGGGTTATATGTTAAATTTTTGTTTTTCTCTGTTGTTGCAGTTATGACACATTAAATCGCACATCACTTGTCATTCATGTACGCGAGCGATCTCTAAAGGCAATTTGTCGAGATGGCCGTGTCATGCATTTGTCGTATGAGCCCCAGGAGTTACGTGATTTAATTCTATGTCAAATCAATTCCCATCAAATATCCTGCCTGTTTAACTTAGCTCGTTTAATGGCCTGGCAGGTACTATCGAACAGTAATCACTTGGGCATTGGCAAAGTGGAACCCTTGGGTAACGCCAGCTCTTGTCTGTTGGCTTCGCCGAATAGCGATCGCATGATTGCCGTTCAAATTCGTTGTACCCAATCACAAATGGACGTTAAAGTGTATATAGCAAAGAGTCCACGACAAGACTTTTTCCCAAATCCTTTGGTGCCCGAGAAGTTCTGGGAAAATTTGGGAGGTCATTTCAAAGAGGTAATATTGTGTTTTCGTTGTAATATTTTAAGATGTATTTTATTATTGTTTTTTTTCAGGTCCGTTTCGATAAAATCGAAGGTAAAAGTTTTCTAAATAAAATGGAATTCCTAATGGCCTCTCTAAACAGCAATTCAGCCTGAATGACCAATATATACAGAGGAAATTAAGAAAAACTAATATAATTTAATAATATTTAATTATAAAGAATTTAAAATAAACCTGTGTAACTAAGTTTTAGATTAGGTGGTTTGATTTTTTTTTGAAGAAACAATTTTTTTTCTATAAAAGAAGACTTTTTGATTTTTTATTAATGACAATTTTCGGTTTTGCGAAAGGCCTGACGATTTTCTCTGAAAGAAACCTATGTGTTTTTGAGATTTCTATAAATAATTTTATCAATTAAATAAACAATTTGGCCTTGGAATACTCTTTAGTCTTTTATGCACAAATACTTTTGTTCTTCTATAAAATAAATGTTTTTGTTTAACTATGAGAGACCATCGAATACCTTTTAATATACCCTCAGCCATATGGCTAGAGAGGGTATACATCATTTAATAGGCCATAGACCATAGGTCTTTTTGGACCAAATCCCTTTCAGAACATTTGGAGTCGATGTCCGTCCCTCCGACTGTCTGGCTGGCTGCTGCGCACTATAACTCCCGAAGGGGGAGTATACGATTTGGTCCAAATTTCGTACATCGTAATATTATTGCCAAACATAGATCGAGTAAGGAGATGGGCAATATCGGTCCACTCCTTCGGGTACCTCCCACACAAAATGTCAACTATTACAAAGAAAATAAATTACTGCACAGAAAGAGAAGGGATAACCCGATTTAGCTACAACTTTGCAAATCCTAATATTTGCATCAGTGCTAGGTCACGTGTGAAAATGTACAATATCGGTCCACTCCATCAAGTACCTCCCCCACAAAAGGGTCAAAATTTTGAACAATTATTACTCTTATAAAACTTGATGTAAGTGTCCGACTGTATTCTAATTATATACATCAAAATATTTGTATTAACCCAAGGTCTGATGTGAAAATGATATATGATATCTACCACACAAAGGGTCAACATTTTGAAAATACACGAAGCTCATAAAACGCCAAATTAACATCCGATTCCATTCATTCTCAATATTTCCATCAACACAAGATCTGTTATGAAGATGGAAGAGATCGGACCACTCCTTCTGGAATCTCAAACAAAAAGGGTCAAAGTTTTGAATAACTAAAACGATCATAAAATTCGAAATAAGCATCCGGTTCTCTTCATATTTCACACATCTCAACATTTTCGATAGCACAATATCTGTTATGTAGATGGTAGAGATCGGACAATTCCTTCTGGAACCTCCCACGCAAAGGGTCAAAGTCTTGAATAACCAAAACGATCATAAAATCCAAAATAAGCATCCGATTCTCTTCATATTTCACACATCTCTCGAGGTAAGCAATGTAAGGTTATTTTTACTAACACAAGATCTGCTGTGAAGATGCATGATATATGTTTGCAAACCCCCTCTGGTACTTCACCCACAAAGGGTCACAATTTTCAATACTTTTATCTGTCATAACATGCGATTTTTTCCGGTCCCTAACGAAAATAATCTTTTGAAATTTTTGTGGTTAAGGTCTACTGATTTTTATGAAAGAAAATCTTCTGATCTTATTTGGAAGACTTTGCGATCTTCTGGCCTTCATTTTTAAATAACGGTCATTACGTTAGTTCTAATAATTCAGCTTAGTAACACCACAAAAAAAAAACGTTCCATACCTTATGTGTACTAAAACCGTTCCATAGCAACGTAGCAACTGACAGTCCAGAAAGGATATAGCAATTATACTTAATAAAGTAAGAAACGCAAATTAAACCGAAAACAGAAAGAAGAACCTACAAAAAGAAATACAATTTTGCAATTTCATTTTAATTAAAATAATTAAAAATTTAAACAAAAAAGTTAAAAATATTTAAAAGTTTGAAAACGAAAAAGAATCCTTAAAAAACACTTTGACATCCGGTTAAAAAACAAAATTAAACCCTTAAATGCCATTAAATCCAGGAATTTTATATGAGCACATTTTCCAAACGATCACAACAACAAAATGTCCCGAACAGACGAACAGAGTCTAAGGGAATTATCGCTAAATAATAAATCCAAATTAGCACTGAGGCTTGCAAATCGTGTTTCGTTTGGTGAAACGGCAAATAGATCGGTAGCAGATGATGAAAATGAATATGAGGTACTGCCATCGACATCAGCTGCATTGGCTAGAATAGCGTCTTCACCATCAGTGTCATATACGAATTCATTGCCTTCATCGTCGTCATCATCAACGAAACCCCTAAAACGTAATACACCCATACTCTTCTCAACCAATCGAGGCCTACATCTTAGAATGCCCTCCTCATCCACCTCCAATTCCTCCGCAAGTGGCAGTAACTACAACAACAACAATAACCTAACCTCAACAACTAAAAGTTCCGGTGAAAGAGGAAGTGGTGTTGTAGGTGGCAGCAGTAGGTTGAGTAAAAGCCGAACTAACAATAACACCAGCAATACAGTCATAAATCCTAGTTACACTATAACATTCTGTGATTTGGAACGATGGGTTAGTATGTTTGTGTGTCAAATATTTACCCCGTAAATAATAATTATTTTATTATATGCAATTTTTGTTTATAGTTAACCAACTAATCATGTATTATTGTTTTGTGATAAAATAATTTAACTAACGCTATGGGGGTTGGGTTAGTTATAAAAAGGTCTCCCAAGGGATAGCAGGAATGTAAAAACGGCAAATGAAAAAAGAGGTTATGTTTGACCCTGGTTGAACTTTTCTATACCCTGTCCCATGATAAGCAAAAAAGACAACTAAAATTAAGTTTTAATCCCTCCATGGTGAAATTATGGAAAGTAATCTCATGCCAACATATGATGTATAATTTTTATGCCCTCAGCTATATGGCTAGAGAGGGTATATATCATTTGATAAGCCAAAACGTGCCTCACCAAAACAACATTTTTAGACCCTAGGTCTGTTTGGAACAAATCCGTTTCAGGAATTTGAAGTCGATCTAGCGATGTCCGTCCGTCTGTCTGGCTGGCTGGCTGTTTGGCAGGTACGCACGATAACTCTCGAAGGGGGAGTATCCGATTTGATCCAAACTTGGTAAATAGTAATTTTATTATTAAACTTAGATCGAGTTGGGAGATGGGCAATATCGGTCCACTTCTTCTTGTACCTCCCACACAAAGTGTCAACATTTTCAAAGAAAATAATTTACTGCATAGAAAGAGAAGGGATGATCCGATTTTGCACCAACTTTGCAAATCCTAATATTTGCATCAGTGCTAGGTCAGGTGCGAAAATGGACAATATCGGTCAACTCCATCAAGTACCTTTCCCACAAAGGGTCAAAATTTCGAATAATTATAACTCTTATAAAATGTGATATTAGAGTCCGATTGTCTTCAAATTACACACATCACAATATTTTTATTAACGCAAGGTATGGTGTGAAGATGGAACATATCGGTCCACTCTTTCTAGTACTTTCCCCACAAAGGGTCAAATTTTTGAATATTCATGAAGCTCATAAAACACAAAGTTAACATCCGATTCCATTCAGACTTGGCACATCTCAATATTTCCATAAACTCAAGATCTTTTATAAAGATTGTAGAGTTGGGACCATTCTTTCTTGTACCTGCCCCACAAAGAGACGAAGTTTTGAATAACAAAAATGATCATAAAATTCGAAATATGCATCCGATACTCTTCATATTTCACACATCCCATTATTTCTACTAACACAAGATCTGCAGTGAAGATGGGATATATCGGTCCACACTTTCTGGTACCTCTCTCACAAAGGGTCAAAATTTTGAATATCTATGAAGCTGATAAAACACGTAATTAACAATCGATTCTATTCAGAATTGGCACATCTCAATATTTCCATCAACCCAAGATATGTTATAAAAATGGTAGAGATCGGATCATTTCTTCTGGTACTTCCCCCACAAAGGATCGAAGTTTTGAATAACCAAAACGATTATAAAATCCGAAATAAGCATCCGCGTCTCTTCATATTTCACACATCCCATTATTTCTACTAACACAAAAACTTCAGTATCCATGAAGCTCATAAGACACGAACTTAACATTCGATTTCATTCAAACTCATTTCTGTTCTAAAAATGGTAGAGATCGGACCATTTCTTCTGGTACCTCCCGCACATAGAGTTCAAATGTTTTGAAAAACAAAACGCTTAAAGACAGCGAAATATAACATAAGTCTGCTTACTTTTCAATTTCTTTCAAAAAAGAGTATAAAACTACTTTACTCTCTCTCTCCCTCCCTCTCTCTCTCTCGGTTAACTCGTTCTTGGTTAATATTGGCAATTATTTTTATCTTCTTGCGTATAAATTCTATAGTGAATTTTTTTTTGGTTTGATTGTGCGGTCCTGTGGGGCGATTCTCTAAATAATTCTTTGAGCTGCCGTCAAAAGTATAGCGACTTTCATAATTTTGTGTTTTAATTTTACCGATATTTGTCGATTACCCAAGAAATGAGTTATAGTGGAACGTAATTTTTTATGGTTTAATTCAGTTTAGGCGATCCTGATTTAATTACTGTTTGATCTTCAAATACAAAATTTTTTTGTAGTTATGGGGAGCTATTGTTATAAGGTTTAGTTATATATTAATTATTATACAATATATTGTTTAATAATTAAATTCTACTTGGTAATGTTATATACATAGGTTCTTGGCCCTGGAGACTTGTCAATATTAAATAATGAATGCAATTAATAAATATAAAAATTTACAATTTCCGTTTTTCCTCTCCCCTTTACAGAGTACGAATCGTGCTAACGCCGTCAGCTTGGAAGATACATTTACAATCGCCCGCCCTGCAGTCGTGCCGAATTCGGCCACCACCGGTTCGCTGGCATCGAGTAGTCTGCGATTTGTACCACAAAAAACGACAACGAATTCATCGATACGTTTTAAGGGCTATTCCAGATTTGATGTGGAATAGAGTTTGCACCAACGGACAAATGGCAGTGTCTATGCTACTACTCTCTACGTTTCTTCCAGTGTTCAAGTCAAGAAGTTATTGTTGTTATTTCTATACTATGGATGTGTTTTTTTATTATTAATAATTTCTATAATTAAGGATAATTTTCATAAGACAAGTCTTGTAAATATTAATTTTTGAATAAAAAAGAATAACATTTTATAGAATTGAAAATAAATTTTCAATGAATTTAAATAACTCGTTCTAACTTGAGGAGATCAGTAAAAAAATTTTTAACAATAATTTCTAAACCACTCGTCCGACAGTTGTTAAAAATATTCCAGTAACAGTTCATTATATTGTCTGTCTGTTGAAATCACGATACAGCCCACATTATTTGACGTAGAACGTCAAAATTTAGCAAAACAATTTATATTGTGTCTGGGATGGTTGGTATTGAAAATGAGATACATCGGTCCACGTTTTGGTATAGTCTCCATATAACAGTACCTCCCGATATTCGGCATTTTGTCGATTTTTGCTAGATTTTTTCATGGATTTGTCTGAAAAATGCTATTTGTAGGTCATAATGGGTCCTAGTTCGTGTGGCGAAACATTGTATGTATGGGTCCACGCTTTGGTATAGCTCCCATATAACAGTGCCTCCCGATATTCGGTATTTTGATGATTTTAGCGACATTATTTACCGGAATGGTTTCAAATTTGGTATTTGAAAATTGTCTGTGCAAGTCCACGTCTTCGTATATCCCCCATATAAAGGTACCTCCCGATATTCGGTATTTCGATGATTTTCGCCATATTTTTTCACGGATTTGTCCAAAAATTGGTCTTTGTAAGTCATAATGGTTTCTGGCTCTGGTGGCGAAGTATTGTATGTATAGGTCCACGTTGTCGTATAGCCCCCATATATTATATTTTATTTTGATGATTTTTGTCACATTTCTCTGCGGATTTTTCTAAAAATTGGTATTTGTATGTCCTTATGTGTTCTAGCTCCGGTGGAAAAATATTGCGTGCATAGGTCCACGTTTTGGTATAGCTCCCATATAAAGGTACCTTCGAATGTGTCTAAAAATTGGTATTTGTGGGTCATAATGGGTTGTAATGTTTCCCGGCCGAACTTAATGTTTATTTACTTGTTTTTATCTCACCCTTTCACCCTTGTTTTTTCTCACCCTTTTAGTAATCATCAGATTACTAAATAAATTCTTATTTTCAGAACCTTTACATAAATCTTACCTTCAGTTTTTTCCAATTCCTTGTCAAATGTTTTAAATAAAACAATATTCAATTTTTCATTTACTTTTTACAAATATTTCTTGTTGTTGTTTAAAACTTTATTCATCATCATGTTGTTGTTGGGGTTGATCATTTGTTTTTGTTTCTTTTTTTCAGATTTGTTTTTTTTTTTTTGATGAATTCATTATCATTAGCATTCATCATTATCATCGTATTATAGTTATGATTTCTGTCATTATTATTGTTGTTGGTTTTTGTTTTTGTTTTGAGAATATATGTATGTATGTATGCATGTAATGTGTTGCAATGTAGAGAGATGTAGATCATAATAATAATAATGCTATTTAATCATTATGACAATGGATGTTCAAATTTGAATTATTTTTTTGTTTATTTATTTATTTTGTTGTAATGTGGGTCTCTGTTACAGATTTTTTTGTTTTTGTTGTTATTTCACTTATGTGTGGTTATTTTTATGTTCTTCGGCCTGGGATTAACTTCTTCTTGGGGTGGTAATTTATTTATATTCGGTTTTTTTTGTGTGTACGATTTTTATTTTATTTATTTACTTTTTTTTAATAATTAACACTAAAATACTTATTTAAACACCTCCATTTTGCAATTATTAAATTAATAGTTTTTTCCGTATATGATTTTTTAGGTCTTAGTGGCTAATTAAGATGTTATTTTTTCGGTTTGGATGCTAAGTTTTTTTTATTGGTTTTGAAAAAAATTTTACAATTTTTTTGTTTGATTTTTTTTAATTTTCTTTATTTTATTTTTATAAATAATTTATCTTTTTTTAGCAAAAATTCCCATTACAGATTATTGTAATTATGCTTTAGTAATTAGTTTAGGGTTTCCCACATTTTGTGTTTTTTTTTTTGTTTTAATATGTATATGCTTTTTGTTGTAAAATTATAGTTTTTTTTTTTTGATTTAAAACGTTCTTGTTTAAAAAAAATGTAAATTCATTTTTAATGGGAACTAAAAAATATATATATATGTATATAAACATTTAAAAAATGTAAACGCTTTGCTTTGCTAGTATAATTACAAACTAAAAAACAGGACTTTATAAATAATAATAATAAAAAACGTTATTCTAAAACGCAATATAATTTTTATTATTTTACTTTGTTTTTTGTTTTTTTAATATTTAATATTAAAATATATTGGTTTATTTATATATGTATATGTGTACATTATTTTGTTTATTTCTTTTTGTTTATTTTTCTTGTTTTTTTTGTAAATAATAATAAAAATTAAGTAAAAATGCTTTACGTTTCTAATATATAAGTATTTAATATATAGTAGGTTTATTTTACGTTACTTATTTTTCATTTTTAAATTTTTTTTCATTACCATAATTTAATATAACTATATATATATATATAAACTTTTGTACAATAATTTCATAATTAATAATTATTTTGTTTATTTTCTTTTTTATTTTAATTTTTTTTATTTTATATATATAAATATTTGCCATAGTTTTGTGTATACAATGAAGACCATAAAAAGTTTATTACAATAGTTGTTTTAATGTAGATATCTATTTAAAAAAATTCTATTTAAAATATAATTAAGGAAATACAAGGCCATCTCTTTTTTGGGGTTAGGATGCCGGAACATATTTTTGTGATCAAAAAAAAAGGAATTTTCATTTTTTGTGAAAACACTAATTCACAACAAAAGGAACAACAATATAATACAAAGGAAGAAAAAGAACAATTGCAGACAGCCGTCAAGATGGTGGGCAGCATAATTTAATCAGAAAAATATATTGGATGGAGATATCCTTCCCAGTGGACATTATTACAAACAAGTCTTATGCCATGTATACGTTTGGCCTTTTTGTAGGGTTAACCTACTTTAAGAGGATTTATTTGAAGTATAAATAATGGATACGACAATTATAATCCAAATCCAGTTGATTAACCCATTTATATGTAAACGTACTGTTTAGCTATATAATTTTTTCGAATTTGAAAATTAGTTTTTTAAAGTTTTCTGTGGTAAAATGTACTATTAAAACAATTGGTCCAGTTCAGAACCTGCAATAATCTACTAGAATCGATCATCGGATATCGTAGTAAAAACTTTTAAAGCTATACAAAAAATAAACAAAAAAAAGCCCTTAAAAATATCTTTCAAGTTTTTTTTTTGGCTGGTCTTTAAAGTCTGCTACTTGATTTTTGGCTTCCCCATTAGTAGTAAGTAATAAGAGCTGTTAATAATCGATTTCCTGGAGAAGTCCATTACATTCAGAACCCTAAAATAATCACTTAAATGTTCCAGAATCTGGAACAGAGCAAGCAGTGCTGTTAAACTTTTCAAAATACCACAAAGGTGGGTGAGGCCGATATTTGGAGGCCATAACAAAACGATATATTTAATACTTCAAGGAGTGTCATCTACCAAATCCTCTTAAAAACCAAATTTGAAACAATTTCGTGGGTAAATGTGACTGCGATTATACCGAATTTCGATGGGTATCGTTATATGGGGGATATACAGCAAGGTGGACCTATACATACAATGTTCTGCCACCGGAACTAGAACCCATTATGAACTACAAATACCAATTTTTAGACAAATTCGTGAAAAATATGGCGAAAATCATCAAAATACCGAATATCGGGAGGTACCATAATACGGCGGCTATACCAAAACGTGGACCTATGTACATAATATATCGCCACCAGAACTAGAACCCATTATGAGCTACAAATACCAATTTTTTGGACAAATCCCTGTAAAAATGTTTCTAAAATCATCAAAATACCGAATATCGTGAGGTACCGTTATATGGCGGCTATACCAATACCAACCATCGTAGACACAATACAAAGTGTTGTGCCAAATTTTGAAGTTCTACGTCAAGGTGGAGGGTATAAAAAAAAACGAAAAAATTGGTCTGTTCCAGAACCGCAAAAATGTAAATGTAAACGTTTTTACTATGATAACCGATTTTCCCTTCATGATATCGAAGAAAATTGCACAACTAGTAGATTCTTGCAGGCATTGGAACAGACCAAATATCTTTCATAAATTTTTGGGTTATCTATAAGGGCTGCTACTTGGTTTTGGTTTCAGAAAAGTCTTCATTTCATAGTTCATAAAAGATATAAATAGTCGACTTCCTGCAAAAGTCTATAACATCAAAAAGCCTTAAACAAACACAACTAGTAGATTTTTTCAAGTTGTGGAACAATGCAAGAATTGTCTGCCATGATTTCAATAAAAAAGGAAACAAAACCTCAAAGTTAATGGTCTGTTCCAGAACTGTAAAGCAAGAATGTAAAGCTTACTACGATAACCGATTTTCCCTTTATGATATCGAAAAAAAAATTGCAAAAATAGTAGATTCTTGCAGGTTCTTGAACAGAGCATAATTCTCATTGATTGAGTCCAGGCAAAATAAAAAAAAATATTTTTAATATGTTTCAACACAAAAAAAAAGAAAAAAGTGGATTTTTAAAACTAAAATTTTAACAAATAACCAAAAACTGCATATCTTCTAAGGTGCTTAGGATGTGGAAGTTATGGCGGAAAAGGTATTCCTGTTCACACCAATAGAAAACGTAGCAAGCAGGCCTGCATTTATTTCAATAGAGACTTCCCAAACTTCAAGTTTTTGTGTGTGTGTGTGAGTGGCGTTTTTTAAGGTGCTAGAAATAGTTAATCGGAAAAGTCTCAAAAATATATATTTTATTACAAGAAATTTGGAATTTTTTAACTATACACCAAAATTTAGCAATAGCTTAAGATGCGAATACATAAAACGATTTTCTGACTGGCTTAAGTCATCGGCTAGCTTCTACGTAGAGTTGACTTCTTCGTACGTTGACTTAGTTCCATTTTGGCCCTACGCTCCTTTATCCTTTTCCAAAGGAATTTTACGTTAACTTAGTTCCATTTTGGACCTACGCTCCTTTATTCTTTTCCCAAGAAGTTATTCGACGACTTAAGCCAGTCAAAAAAACATTTATGTATTCTCACCTTTATACTTACACAGCATTCCAAAAGCTATGATCAATAGTTTTATGGTTTCTGTAATCAATGGAAACCATTATGACATAATTGAGAATGGAACCGAAATTTTTAGCACCACAGTGGTTCCATATGTTTGGGAAGGTGTGACAAAAATGTTTCCGTAAAACTAATCGATCTGATTCGTTTTAGCGAAGCTTCATAATGACTAAAAAATAAAGTAACCAACACATTTTGATGTTAGGTCCACGTTAAAGCATCGTCGCCATATACCGATACCCTCTCACTTAATGACATTTGAAGATTTTATTTAATATTTTAGTTTTCAGCCCTTCCTTTTTATTTCCTTGTTCCAATATAAAAAATATATGACATTTATATTCCACAATGTTCGAAATAAATTTTTGAACTCATCAGAGCCAGTTTCTGTCAGAGCTGAACATATCATCGCAATCCATTCCGCAAATATTGAAAAATGAGCTCGGGGTAAAACCAAAAAGTGCAAGAACTTACACCGCAACTGAAAGAAAATAGACTCAAAGGAGCTAAAGAGTTGCTTCGCTTAGTTGAAAGTGGTGAACTGCCTAATTTAGGTTTCTTCGATGAGAAAACATTCGTTGTCCAGCAGTTTGTAAACAAACAAAATGATCGTGTTTACTTGGCAAAGAGGTCAGCTGAAAATGTGCACCTTCGGTTGGCCACCAGAACTCAAGGGCCGGCCATGGTGATGGTATGCGCTGCCATAACAGCCGATGGTGGCTCTTTGCTCGTATTAATCGACCGTGACATCAGAATAAATGAAGAATATTATCGCGAAAATATTCGCCCCACCCAAGACATAATACCCTGCTGACCGCAGTATGGGGTAGGGTATAAAAAACACACTTCAAAAAATAAATATTGAAACTACACACCGCCTTCTACAAAGAGCCAATTATGAAATAAAAAAACAACCAAATTAGGAAATCAAAACCAAAAAACAAAAATGTTTTTTTTTTTTAAATATAAATCAAAGATATTTAATATCGAATATTGTATATATATATATATAAAAATATATGTAAAACTGTCATTGACAAGAAAAATAAAAAATTAAAATATTTAAAAATATATAAATGTATACGAATTTGTTTTTGTTTATATTACAAATTTTTTTATATATTTCTTTTTCTGCTGCTTTGTTGTTTTGCTTTGAATAATAGTAATAATAATAATCTTTACTACAAATCCTTAATGAATACATCATGAAAGCCAAGAAGAGTTTTATTATTTTATTTTTGTATTTTTTTTAAGTATATTTTTGTTTTCATTTAATTTAATTTATATAAGTACCTATAGTATATTATTAAGAATTGTTTTTTTTTTCTCTGGATCTACTTTTTCTGTTTGTTTTAATAATTTTATACAATAGGGTGTGTGTGTGTGTATGTGTGAAACAGTTTTAGCTTTTAAATCTAAAGAAAAAAGGAAACAAATACAAATTATGAGTTTAGGAAAGAGAGAGAGTGAGAGAGAGTTGGGGGATCATGTTTTTGGGAGAGATAGAGGGAATAAACGAGTTGTTTTTTTTTATCATAGATTTGTTATTATAATACAATATACTTAATTAATTCAATTCAATTAATAGTTGAGAATTTTGTTTTTGTTTTTTTTTTTTTTTTTTAATTTATTTAGATCCTCATAGTTATTTAATTTTAGAAACTGTACAAAAAAAAGATGATCCTTTTAATACTTTTAAGTGATTTTACTGCTTTTATTTTCCATGGTTTGTTTGTTTGTTTGGGTCGGGAACGGGGGCCTTTTCTAAGTAACAGTAGGTAGACAAGGGGGGTGGGGCAAGTTAGATTTCAAAAAATAAATTAGTTTCGTAGTTTTTTTTGTAGTCTATGCTATTTTTTTCTAAATGGTCCATTTACTTTTTGTTGACGGGGGGTTCAAAAAAAAAACTTAGCCATCCATTTGGAATTTTGTTAACCAAAAACTTCCTCCTGGAAACCCAAACTAAACTGCATCATTTCCATTTTTACAGCTTCAAAAAGCCTGGAATTAGGTTAGGTTGAAAAGGGTCGCCACATAAAGATATTAGATTCCGGACATTTAACAAAATTCTTGGCAAGAACTAGCTTCAGATTGTCCAAATATTTTTCTTTATTAAATTACCTTTTTTAAATAACCAGTAAAAAAAGTCTTAAAGTCCAAAGGAACAAAGGAAATAACACAATAAAAGGCAAATCGAACGAAGATATATATGGGAGCTATATCCAAATATGAACCGATCTCGATAAAATTTTGTAAAGGTGTTTCTGAACTGTAGTTGATATATTTCCACGAATATCTTTGTTTCGGAGTGCATATTACGGCTGTGAAGGACAAAAACAACAAATAGGATGAACAATATATATGGGAGCTATAGCTATGTCTGAACCGATTATCACAAATTTTGACATACTGTTTGTAGGCTCAATTTGGACGTAAGTTCCAAATTCCATCCCATTTGGGCAAATATTTCAAGTTTGGTGCACAATAAAAGGCAAATCGGACGAAGATATATATGGGAGTTATATCCAAATATGAACCGATCTCGATAAAATTTGGCAAATGTGTTTCTGAACTGTATTTAAGATATTATCCCATATATTGTTGTTACAGAGTGCATATTACGGCTGCGGAGGACAAAAATAACAAATCGGCTAAACAATATATATGGGAGTTATTGCTATATCTGAACCGATATCGATCAAATTTGGCATACTTATTTCCAAGCTTAATTTTGCCGTGTGCGCCAAAATCCATCCCATTTGGACAAATATTACACGCTTGGTGCACCATAAAATGGAAATCGGACAAAGATATGTATGAGAGCTATATCTAAATTTTGACCGATTATCTCCAATTTCAATTTGTGCAAAATTTCATCTGGATCGGGCTATAAATTCTTCCTTTCCGATTTATAAAACAAAAACATATCAAAAACAAAAACCCTAAGCAGACCTCAATGTCTTACTTTCCAATGATGAAGGCTCCTAACTTGCAGGAAATGTTTCCACACAAGGACTTTAAAGTCTAAATTTAAAATGAAATAATTTATATATCGGGTTATAAAAATGACTCTAAAATTCCGAAATTATGCTGGCCCTGCACTTCATTTTGGAATTTCTGTCGTCCTCTGAAAAGAAATTCTTTCTGGGAGTCTAAGACACCATCTGCTTTCTGGCCATTCAACTCAACATCTTTCACAATGTCCACAAAGTCTTCCTTTCCGATCTATAGAAAACCTATCAAGAGCAAAAACCTATAATACCCTGGCGACCCCTTAAGCAGACCATTATTTTTCTATTGATCACAAGAATTTCTACGAATAGAAGACCCCTTGAAGAGGCCTTCAAATCCAACAGTTGCTTTTTTTTTATAATTTTATCCCTTATTATTTACATGGCTTTAATTAGATCGACGCAAAAGGAAGGATACAGTCAAAGTTTGGATTTCCCAAAAGAATGTCGGGGATGGTTTGGTTTTGCAACCAAAAGGTTTTTTTGTTCTTCGGGGGACAGTTTTAAATTGGAATTCAATTTTTCTTTTCTTTTTTTTTTGAAAATAATTTATTTAAATTTCTTTTTTGTTTTCTTTTTCATCATCATTATCATCATCTGAGGGAATTTACCATCATTTGTTTATAGTTTTGTATTGTATTTTTTTATATGTATATATCATTTAATAATAATAATTGTTTTTGTTGTTGTTGTTTCGGTTTTTTTTTTTTTGTTGATTTGTTTTAATTTAAATTTACAAAAACTAAAAATAATTTTTAAAATAAAAATAAAAAAATTAATTTATCTCTTAATGCCATTTACCAGTAAATTGTTGTTGTTGTTGTAATGGTTGACTTATTTGTTTGTTTGTTGTTGTTTTAGCTGTTAATGCTTCCACACTACCATAGGTTTACATTCATCCTCCTGTCATCCTGCTGTTTTCTTCTGGTTTCCTTGAATATATTGTGCGGCTGGCTGCTTTAGAAGTGGGGTGGGTGGGGATGCGTTGCCACCAACAAAAGCCATTCGAATTGCAGGCGGTGGCGGCGTTTGCGCGGCACGCATACAGACATTCATTCATTCCTTCTTCGAGTCATTCATTCATCTATCATGGCAAGACGCGCATTCACAATTCGAAATCTTAAGTCGTTTTTTACAGGAGATGTTGTTGGATGCCGAGCGTGGAGCGCGCGTTCCTTAACTCAGCTCTCTCTCCCTCATCCTCAGCTCCGCTTCTGGCCACCACCACCCCCCTCGGCGCGTCTACGGTTGCTTGGAAACTGCAGCCATTGAGGACCACAAATGTTGAAGCATGGCAGAACCCAGACCCTCTTTGACACTGTTCATCATTGCTACCGCCAGTAATGCACTGGTCTCATCTTCATCGGCGGTACTGGAACTGCTATGGGCAGCTGAAGAAGATGCCAGTGCTGCTGATGCTGCTGCTGCCGCTGTTTGTGATTCCCCAGTCATTTCAGCCGGATATTGTTGTTGCTGATGATGATGGCCGGTATTGCTGCTGCATATTTTGTTGCTGCCGTTTGCTGTGGTGCTGCTACTGGAACTGGAATTGATTATGGCCGCCGAGGTGGTGGAGGAAGAGGAATTGTTACTATTGTTCATCTTTTCATCAATATCTGTTGCTGCTGCTGCTACTGCTGCTGTTGTTTGTGGCTGTTGCGGTTGTACGAGGTTGGTTTGTTCGGGCGGTTATTGCATGAAATAGTCGTTATTTTCTGTATCTTTCTCAAATCTTTTCGCTTCTTCGTGCATACTCTCTTTGATTTTTAATATAGCCGCCGATTCTGTTTGATCATTCTCCCCAGGTCCACCAAAGCCGCCGAGATTATAGTCACCCATACCACTGCCCGAGTCTTCTCGAGGCGTGCCGGGTCCTCCGTTGGCTGGTGAGTTCTTCATACCATCAAGACCGGTGCCGTCGCCCGCTCCCCCATTAAGTACAGGACCCATAGAATTCGGACCGCCACCCATGGGACCCATGCCGCCGGGACCCCCGCCGCCGCCGTCAGGCCCTCCGCCCATGGGAAATTCTGGTTTCATTAGTGAATACATGTTGTCGCCAGGACCACCGGGGCCGGCCTGTGTGTTATCTTGTGGTGATGGCATTATGGGTGTACCCGGTCCCGGAGGACCATTTGAGCCTGGACCGGGACCATAGTTGCCCGGTGATGACGATGAATACGCATTCATGGGCGCTGTCGCATTCGGTTGCCATTGAGGTGGTCGGCCGCCCGCTCCCATACCCATGGGTGGCATGCCACCCGGACCAGGCGCTGGACCTCTCATTCCTCCCGGACCGCCATAACCCATGGGACCCATACCACCGGGTCCCCGTGGAGGATTCATGCGAGGATTCATTGGACCCATACCACCCGGCCGCGTGGGATCCATGCTATTAGGCATCATGGGCTGGCCAGGTGGTCCGTTAAACTCATTACCCATGCCTTGCATGCGCACACCTGGTCTGGGTCCGCCAGGATACCGTGGACCGCCCATAAATGGCGGTTGACCCGGCATCATTTGTGATGGTGGCGGCTGTGGACTTGAGGCGTGTGTGGGCGGTGAAGGTCTCATCGTTGAACTGGGAAAGAAATTCGCTCCCATTGGACCACCCGGCCCCATGGGACCATCGCTGCCGGGAGGCATTTGACCTAGAGGACTGGGTGCTGGACCGCCAGCACTGTGTGGACCACCAGGGCCGATTCCGTTTACACCATAACCCGAACTGACAAATCCATAATCGTGGAAGGCTTTGGCCTCTGACGAGTGATCGCACTGATCACGTCTTTCGGGGGCGGCGCAGTACAGATCCCAGAATACGCACCACCATGTGTGCAGAAAACCCGGTGGTTCGCCCAGTGTGATGTTCTTCTCCCATCGTATCTCGGAGAGGAACGTTTGTGCTGCTTTTTGCGCTCCGACATGTAGCAGGTATTCGTACACGTACAGAGCTAATTTTTCACGGGCCTGAGCATCTGAAGGCACCGATGAGGTTTTAGATTTGCCATACATGTTTGTTGGTTATATTGTTGCTGTTGCTGGCTGCTGCCGCTTGCTTCTAGATGGTCTAGATGGTGAGGGGAGATGTGATGTGTCAATGATGTTGGGAGCTGCTGCTGCTTTCAAAAAACCGCTGTGCGGTGGAGGGAAAACAACCGCTGGATCTACGTTGATGATTCCGGCGGCGTTTAATCTCCTCTCCTCTTGCTTTTGTTGCTCGCCCGTTTGGCGATTCGTCGATTGGCGCTCACTCACCCTGTATTTGTTGATTTTAGTATCGTTGTTGCTGCTCTTGGTTGACTCGAGTTTTGAAATGTGTCTATTGTACTTGGATGGCTAGGCGATGGAAGTGACTTTCAGCAAAAACGATGAAACGCCAATGGAAATATGAAATCACAAAAACAATTTTCAATTTTTTGTTTTTTCTCTATATTCGTACTTTCGTTGGTTGGTTTGGTTGGTTTTTCTCACCCCCAACCAATCATTATTTTTTGTTCTTTCTTTTCTTCAATTCCTTCGGTTTATCCTATTTTTCCTCGTTCTCTTTGCCCGATTTTTTGTTCAATTCTTTCGGGTTTTCCACTGTTCGTCGTCGGTTTTTATTTTATTCCCTTGTTTCTCTGTGTGTGCTGTATATCTTTCTTCTCAACGTTTGGTTTCTGCTCGCCGTCGTTGTGGTGTCTTCTCACTTCAACTATTTTTGTGTATTTTTGCGACTCCATTCATTATTAAAATTTTGGTGGTGGTGTGTTTACGCGGCGTTAACTTTTATTAAAATTGTGTTTTCTGTTTCAACTAGAGTTGAGTTTTCTTCTTCTTCTTCTCCTTTTGCGATTCAGCCGAGAGTTCGGTTCAGTTTCAGTTGTTGAATTAAATCTTAACACACGAAAAAAAATAACAGAAACACCGAAACACCAATTGATTTTTGTTTGAGGGTTTCCTTGTGTGTGCGTGAGTTTCTTCTTTCACCTATATCCTCCTCTCATCTGATTTATACACGACGGACGACTAATACCATCAAAATTTAGTTCATATTTGTCTTCTTGTATCTGCTGCTTGCTGCTGTTGGTTGGTGCTTCTTCTTCGTTTTACCGTTTCTTTTTTGCTTTTTTATTATTATTACTGTTGCTGCTGTTGTTGGTTTTGTTATTGCTGCTGCGACGACGACGACTGACGTCTCTTCTCTGCTGCAGTCGGTGTGGTACTTTATTATATTATGGTTGTTGTTGGTGGTGTTGCTGTTGGTCTGGTTGCGTTGCCTTGCGACGTTGATGATGACAGTATGTAGAGGTGTGTGTCCGTGTGTTTGTATGCTTGTGGGACTGTGTTGTGTATTGATGGTACTGCTGCTGCTTCTTCTTCTTCGACTGACTGACTGGTGTGTTGAGTTCGTTCGTTTGCGCTGAACAACCACCTCATTCGTTTTTTTTTTTTGGTAGCTTGATGTGTTTGTTGTTATTATTGTTGCTGCCGCCTGCTATACTCTTGCCACTCTTGACAGAGCACGCTCTGCTAGTATTGATTTTCTCTCTCTTTCGCACTCACACGAATTCTCTCCCCCCGTTTTGTTTGGTGTATGATGATTTTGCTGCTGCTGTTGTTGTTCTTGTTGTTGTTGTACGACGTTTCGCAAACTGAAAATGTAGGAAAAAAGAAGGCAAAATTCAATATGAAAATAAAATTCAAAGATGAGAAAATAAATGTAATGAAAGAATTGCCAAAATGTACAGTGCGAAACAGTATTGCAAATTTAGTGATTTTGTTTATTTTATATTTTGTAGGATTTTTAACATTTGTTGTTAAAAACACATTAATGTATCAGTGGGGATCGAAAGGGAGATACAAATCGAGTCCAACAAGACAATGAAAACGTCATGTTATATATAAAAATCATATATATATTTTGACTTCAAATTCAATTCAAATATCGACGACTTGTTTCGCAATTTATGACAGATAAAAGTATTGAAAATTGTGAACCTTTGAGGATGAGGTATCAGAGGGATTTCGCAGATATATATCATCTTCACAACAGATCTTGTGTTAGCAAAAATATTTGGATGTGTGAAATTTGAAGAGAGTTGGAAGCTTATTTCGCTTCATTTGAGCCTTTTGTTTTTCAAAATCGTGAACCCTATGTGCGGGAGGAACCACAAGATATCTTCCGATCTCTGCCATTTTTAGAACAGATTTTGTACTGATGGAAATACTGAGATGTGCCGAGTCTAAATGGAATCGGATGTTAATTTCGTGTTTTATGAGTTTCATGGATATTTAAAACTGTACCCCTTGTGGTGGGGGAGGTACCAGAAGGAGTGGCCCGATACGTCCCATCTTCACAGCAGATCTTGTGTTAGTAGGGATATCCCATTATCCCTACTGTGAAATATTAAGAGAACCGGATGGTTATTTCGGCTTTTATGATCATTTTGGTTATTCCAAATATTGACCCTTTGTGGAGGAGGTACCAGAAGGAATGGTCCGATCTCTATAATCTTTTAAACATATCTTGTGTTGATGGAAATATTAAAATATACCAAGCCTGAACGAAATTAGATGTTAATTTTGCTTTTTATGAGCTTCATGGATATTCAAAAATTTAACCCCTTGTGGGGGAGGAACCAGAAGGAGTGGACTGATATATCCAACCTTCACAGCAGATCTTGTCTTAGTAGAAATGGTGTGATGTGTGAAATATTAAGAGAACCGAATATGCTTATTTCGGATTTTATAATCGTTTTAGTTATTACAAATGTTGACCTTTGTGGAGGAGATACCAGAAGGAGTGAACCGATAAATTCCATCATCACACCAGACCTTGGGATAATAAAAATATTGTGATATGTGTAATTTGGAGACAATCAGATCATCACAATTTATAAGAGTTGTAATTATTCAAAATTTTGACACTTTGTGTGGGAGGTACTTGATGGAGTGGACCGATATTGTTCATTTTCGTACCTGACCCAGCACCTATGCAAATACAAGGATTTGCAAAGTTGGAGCAAAATTGAATAATCCTTTCTCTTTTTGTGCAGTAAAATATTTTGTTTGAAAATTTCAAACTTTTGTGGGGGAGGTACCCGAAGGAGTGGTCCGTTATATTCCATCTTCCCACCAGAACTTGGGTTAATAAAAATATTGTGATCTATTTAATTTGTGAACTTTCGGACTCTTACGTCACATTTTATAAGAGCTATAATCATTCAAAATTTGAACCCTTTGTGTTGGAGGTACTTGATGAAGTGGACCGATATTGTCCATTTTCGCATCTAACCTAACACTGACGCAAATATTAGATTTTGCATAGTTGAGGCAAAATTGGATTATCGTTTCTCTTTCTGTGCAGAAAATATATTTTTTGATAATTTCGACCTTTTGTGAACTCCGAACTTGATCTAAGTTTGACAAAAATATTACGATGTACCAAGTTTGGACCAATCGGATACTCCCTTTGAGAGTTATCGTGCGCACCAGCCAGTCAGACAGACGGACATCACCTGATCGACTCCAAATGTTCTGAAACGGGTTTGGTCAAAAGAGGATGGAATTGAAAAGTTAAATCCACAAGATATTGTAAATCTATATATTTGCTTTATTCGACTGAGCGACCTCTATTGTTTTCCCATGCGAGATTCACCACAATTTATTATATTTTTTAATAAAACGACAATAAAATATTCGCCTACATTTCTAGGATTAATTACAGACCATGGTTATCTGCACACTTCAATAATTCCACCATATATTAAACTAAACATCCCCATTCTCTCTGACAAAGCCCAACTTCTATATACAAAACTATGCAAGACAAGTTTTTGGCGTGTTTTTGCGTTGTGTGTTATTGACATCACTTTTTTTTGGCAAAACATAAAAAAGAGAGAACGACAAAACACAGCAAAACTGAAATTATACATCTTCGTACCTAAATATATACCTACATACGTATGCAAATGGATTGCCAAGTTACAATGAAATGTTTGCGAAAACTGTATTAGAAGAGCTGAAGAAGAGAATGAGAAAACAATGCCTTTTTAAAACCCGGCTTTAGGGAGAGAGAGTGAAAAGGTAATTCTCATTCATTAACAACGTCAACCTTATTCGTCAACACATAATTTCTTTCTTCCTCAACCTTTTTTTCTGACTTAATCCGAGTTCTTGTAAGAAAAAACATGGCATCCCTGGCTAGCAATTCAAGTGGAAGGGAAAATAATAATAGTTGACGTTAGCAGTGCACATATCGCAACACCATGGTAAAAAAAGTATGAAAACCTTGTAAAACGAAAAAGCGACCAACCATTCTTCGATTTGTAAAGCCAACATTTCGTTTGCATGGAATACCCCTATAGGCTTTTAACTCCCCCTATTTCAAAAAGAAGCTATGGTAGGTTTACAATTTAAGCTATGGTAGGTTTACAAATTTTCTTATTTTTGATTTGAACATTTTGTTATTTGACTTGTTGTTGTTGCAGCTCATACATCTGTGTTCGTTCTGTTTCCATTTTATGACTCCAATCAATCTGGTTCTCTAAATCCAGTCTCAAAAGGGATGCAACCTGTATGGATTTTCCAGATGCAGCTGCCACGACAGCGCTACCTAGTAGTTATGCCTCGCTTTAAACGTACTATAAGTTGTCATGGTTATGGCCCATTAATGGCTGTTATCAATATAGGTAAATCTCCTGATCCTGATAGTGTCGTTCCATCCATGAAGTAGACGGTTTCATAACTATCTTGGGACCGAAAAGCCAAGTCAACTAGGCTCTCGATAAAAAAAAAGCATTAAATTGTTTGAATATTTATATGAGATATACCAGCTCAGAATGCAATCGGGTGTTAATATCGCGATTTATGAGCTTCATGGTTGTTCAAAATTTTGACCCTTTGTGGGGAGGTACCAGAAGGAGTAGACCGATATATCCCATCTTTACATAGATGTTCCGATAGCAGAAATAATGTGATGTGTGAAATATGAAGAGAACTGGATGTTTATTTCGGATTTTATAATCGATTTGGCTATTCAAACCATTTGTGGGGGAGGTACCAGAAGGAATGGTGCCATCTCAACCATCTTTATACCAGATTTTGTGTTGATGGAAATATTGAGATGTACCAAGTCTGAATGGAATCGGAAGTAAATTTCGCGTTTTATGAGCTTCATGGATATACAAAACTTTGCCAGAAGATATGGTCCAATCTCTACCATCTTTATACCAGATCTTGTGTTGATAAAAATATTGAGATGTACCAAGTCTGAATGGAATCAGATGTTATTTTTGCGTTTTATGAGCTTCATGGATATTCAAAATTTTGATCCTTTGTTGGGGAAGTACCAGAAGGAGTAGACCGATATATCCCATCATCAAAGCAGATCTTGCGATAGCAGAAATAATGGGATGTGTGAAATATGAAGAGAACTGGATGTTTATTTCGGATTTTATAATCGTTTTGGTTATACAAAACGTTGTGCCTTTGTGGGGCAGGTACCAGAAGCATTAGACCGATCTCTACCATCTTTAAAACAGATCCTGTGTTGATACAAATATTGAGATGTACCAAGTCTGAATGGAATCGGATGTTAAATAAAGACGAAATCCTCGTGCAACTATATGCTTAGATTTTTTAAAAATAATTCCTTTCAAAATTTCCCATTGCCAAATGAAATATTCATAACTCCATTGTATATCAGGATGGGAACCTTTGCTCTAATAAGGAACGAGAAATTGCAGAGCTGGTTACGTCTATTTTAAATGAGGCCACCTTCATAAGGTTATGATGAAAGAAACGGATGGTTCTAGAAGAATCTCTGAAACTTGATTTTGGTAATTTTTTTTTTACTGTTTCATCAACGTTCTTGACAACAACAAAATTGCAAAATTTCCTTTAACCATATTCTCCCTATTTTTGATTCCAAATCTTCTACCCGGCTCATACTTGAAGGTCTACAAATTGTGAAGGTGGTCGATATTCTAAATTTTTATGAAAGTTAAAGAATTTGCATGACAGATTTAGAAAGGTAAAGTAATGCAATCATAGGTTTAATTTTTTTTTTTAATTCATTTGGCAATATTTCATTGTCAAAATTAATATTTTGACAAGGTAAATTGCGGGAAATGCAGGTATGGATAGGTTTATTTGGGAAAAATTAAAGATTAGCAAAAATCTTCATTCCCCACAAAACGTGGGTTAGTCCCAATTCCATCGAACCGATGTATGATACAGCGTATGAATATACCTATCCAACAAGTGAGGGGATGAATTCGGGCCCATTTATATAGACAAATTATAATCGACACTCGAAAATTTTTCAAAATGGAGCTACACATATCATTATATTTCCTGGATTAAGAAAGTCATGAAACAATTGTTTACTAATCAGTCGGTTAGCAACAATCAACATTTTCCTTTAATTTGACCATGTCCTATCGGATGTGTCCAATGTGTCCGAACCATAGTTTATCTAACGTGTATATGTCTGTTTAATAGTTGTGGTTTGCAATTCTCTTCTTACCGACTACGCCATCCAAAACGGAACGACTTTTATTTAAACGACCGCTTTGGTTGGAACGTCTTTTATTTTGGGCGGCACAGAAAACTTAATTTACAGCGTACGACGTGCAAATTAAACACATATGAATATTACCGCTAATTTTGAAAGTTATTGTTAAACAAGACTAACCAAATAAAAAGTCGTTCCAATCAAATTAAAAGATGTTCCGACTAAAGAAAAAAAGCTCCTTTTTGATCCTGGATTTTTCTTCTATAGGGTGTACCCATTGTAAAAAACCCGACATTTTTTAGTGGGATCGTTTAAAATTCAATTTGTAATGGGTTTACCTTCTGTAGCAAAAGACTGCTGGAATAGACCCATTATTTTTTTATCACCCATTAGGTGTGGAAACTTCGAATATTTTTTTTTCAAATAATCGAATTTTAGCCACATTTTTAGCAGTTTTTTTTTAATTTGGTATTTGAAACTCTCTATAGCAGGAAATCGGTACCATCAACATAAATTCTTTTTTAAGACTTTTTAGCAACCGATTTCACTGGAAAAGTGGAAGTGAACCCCAATATTCAAACCCGATTCTTATATTTTTAAAGTTTTTTTACCTCATGGTGGAGGGTAGTAAAAGTTCGACCTGGCCAAACTATACGCATGTTGTTTTGAGCCGGATCCATTTACCTGACATAGACAACATAGGTTTGAAAGCTTATGAAAATACCTAACCAATAAGTGGTCACATGATGGTGTGATTTATAAGCGGTTCGGAAGTTATAGTCAAATTATCGAATTTTGGATGCGAATTTTTTATAAAACCCCCGAAAAGTCGAACAATGGCCCATTATGGGAGACAACAAAATTCACGCCAAATTATAGCTGACACTCTTACCTTTCCAAAATGCTACGATTTGCTCTAATACTTTTTTCGGGTCTAGAGGTATGGGTCTTTCCACACGCACAACCCAAAAATTGTCCGAATCGGGTAAGTTGATTCGGGTCTAGTCCAGCTTTTGAACCCGAAGTTTCGGGTAAAAAATTCCTGAAACACATGTCCGTCCCCCAAGAAAAAATTGTGGACAACCCCAGTTAAGTAAAAACTTTTCGATTTTTTCGAAATTTTTCCAGAGGTAGGTATTTTTACCCTGACTCCGGGAAACTATTTTTTATTGGGGGACGGAACTCTTAGTTTTACTCATGGTACAATGAATTCAAGGTAGGGCAGAACTACCATATGATTTAAATTTTTTTATTTTTCTGGCTTAATATGTCAACTTCATTTGCTTATGTGTGTGTCTTCTTTTCAATAATAAAAAATTGTTCAGAAAATATTCAAATTCGGATGTTTTCAAAATGCTTATTGCAACGAATGCATCGACAAAATCTACAGTTTTTGTCGCGAAATAAACCATAAGAGATATATAGAACATGATATTGAAAAGAAATTTTCACCATTCATTCAGTTTTCGCGGTTTCAAATTATTTATTCAAAATAAATGCAACAAGTTGTTTGCTTTTTTATTGTTTTGATAGTAATTCTGACATTACAAGCCAAACAGGTAGACCTCTATACTTGCAATTTTTTCAAAGTTGACCTACCTTCTCTTCATTGTACCATGGTTTTACTCTAATTCCGAGAAAATATTTTTTTCTTGGGGAACGGACCTGGGACCCCAGATTTTTGACCTGGACCCGGATCCACTTACCCGATATAGGCAATATCGTTTGAAAGCTTATGAAAACACCTATCCAACAAGTGGTCACATGAAAAAGTAAGTGTTCTGAAGTTATAGTCAAATTATTGGTTTTTTGGACCCGGATTTTTTATGAAACCCCCAAAAAGTCAAAAAATAATGACAACTAAATATTAGTACTTTATATAAAGCAGATGGCAATGATGTTCATGTTCGTTCGTGATGGCGATGATGATGATGATTTGGATGGTAATTGTCGACTATTGATTATACCCTACACCACATAGTGGTAAGGGTATTATGTCTTTGTGCATTTGTTTGTAACATGGAGAAGGAAACGAGATAGACCCATACTTACTTTTGAGAACCTTCATAGAATCACTTTCTGAGTCGATTTATGCATGTCAGTCCGTCTGTCCGTCCGTCCGTCCGTCCGTCCGTCTGTCCATGTATTCTTGTGAACAAAATGCAGGTCGCATTTATTATCCGATTGAGATGAAATTTTCCAAACAATATTTTTTTGGCCCAAGGACGAACCCTATTGAAATTGGTGAGAATCGGATCAAATTTAGATATAGCTCCCATATATATCTTCATCCGATTTCGGGTTAAATGTGCACCAAATATCCACTATCAGTCCAAATTACCTGAATTTTGGCACACCCAACAGAGTTCGGCCTAGAAGCAAGTATATTAAATTTGGAGAAAATCGGTTCAGATATAGCTATAGCTCCCATATATATATCTTTCATCCGATTTGATCTTTAAGTCCCTCACATTCCTACTATGCACTCCACAACCGTGATATTTGGTACCAGGTATTAGATGGAGCACAGAAATAGCTGTTTTAAATTTTATCGAAATCGGTTCAGATTTGGATATAGCTCCCATATATATCTTCATCCGATTTCGGGTTAATTGTGCACCAAATGGCCGATATAAGTCCAAATGGACTGAATTTTAGTACATCGGACCAAATTCAGCCTAGAAGCAAGTATATCAAATTTAGTGAAAATCGGTTCAGATATAGCCATAGCTCCCATATATATCTTTCATCCGATTTGATCTTTAAGTCCCTCACATTCCTACTATGCACTCAACAACCGTGATATTTGGTACCAGGTATTAGATGGAGCACAGAAATAGCTGTTTTAAATTTTATCGAAATCGGTTCAGATTTGGATATAGCTCCCATATATATCTTCATCCGATTTCGGGTTAATTGACCACCAAATGGTCAATATCAGCCCAAATGGCCCGAGTTTTGGCACATGTGGCCGAGATTAGCCTTAAAGCAAATACAACAAATTTGGAGAAAATCGGCTCAGAAACAGCTATAGCTCCCATATATATGTTTTATCCGATTTGGTGTTTAAGCCTCTCACATTCGTAATATGCAATTCACAAGAATGATATTTGGTACCAGATATAAGATACAGCCCAGAAATAGCTGTTTGTAATTTTATCGAAATCGGTTCAGATTTGGATATAGCTCCCATATATATCTTCATCCGATTTCGGGTTAATTGTGCACCAAATGGCCGATATAAGTCCAAATGGACTGAATTTTAGTACATCGGACCAAATTCAGCCTAGAAGCAAGTATATCAAATTTAGTGAAAATCGGTTCAGATATAGATATAGCAACCATATATATGTTTCATCCGATTTAGTGTTTTAGTCCCTTACATTCGTAATATTCACTCCACAACCGTGATATTTGGTACCAGGTATTAGTTGGAGCACAGGAATAGCTGTTTTAAATTTTATCGAAATCGGTTCAGATTTGGATATAGCTCCCATATATATCTTCATCCGATTTCGGGTTAAATGTGCACTAAATGGTCAATATCAGCCCAAATCACCTGATTTTTCGTACATAAGACCGAATTCAGTCTAGAAGCTAATACGTCAAATTTGGAGAAACCCGGTTCAGAGATAGCTATAGTTCGTAAAATGCACGATAGAATTAGATAGATTTTGATTTTGTACCAAATATCTCATAGAGCTCTGAAATGCCCTGTATAAACCCTTTTACGAGAGCCCTACTTAATATGCATAGTGGTGTAGGGTATCATATAGTCGGCCCCGCCCGACTTTTGAGCTTTCCTTACTGGTTTAAAATAATGAAAGATGATGAGTTAGATATGTGTGTGCTTGCTTTTGTTATTGTTGCTGCAGTCGGTCGTTGTTGTAAACAAACCTTGTTCGTATTTATCGTATAAATTAATATGCTGCCGAATATGATGTTGCTGTTGTTGTTGTTGCTTTTGTCGCCGTTCGATAATGGCTAAACGAAATATTTAAAAGAAAGAAAAAAAACATCCAACGACAACAACAAAATATTATTTGGCGGTGCTGCTGCTGCCAGCCAGGCTAACTGATAATGGCAGGTTGATGATGTTTGTATGAGCGCGAGCGTTGTTGCTGTTGTTTACTCTCCAAAAAGACAAAAAAAAAAAAAACAAACGTTGAAATCGTAACAAAACACACACCGAAAGAAAATATTCTTCTTCACAACACTTTGTGTACTCTGTCGTCTTAACAACTGACACAGACAGACAGATTGTATTTGAGATGACTTGAGTAAATGATGAAATTTATAATTTCTTTTTATTTTTCTATTTTGTGTTTAAACTTTCTTCTTCATCTTCAACAATCACTGCACAATGAGAAGTTTCCGAAAAAAATAATTTCTTTGCTATTTTTTTGCTTTGCATTACTTGAATGTGGAGCGATTTTTAATTTGGTTGGTCTTCTTGTTTCAATGAAGTTTTTGTTTTTTTCTTTTTGTTTTACACTGAGAAGAACCTATTGGGTTTTCGTTTCTTAATAATTATGTTTAATCCAAGATTCCTTCATTTAGTTTTTTTTTTTATATTTTTTATTCCACAATACAATTATTTTGTTGCTCACATTTATAGTGGATGGAGGTTACCACTTTTGGTTGTTTGCATTTGATATTTTTAATTTATCTGTTTTATGTACTACACACGCACTCTCCTCCGCTCTTTTAACAATAACTCACTACTAACTGGCTTTTTGGCCCGCTCTCGTAGAACACAACGCACAAAAATGTTATTATTATTGTTCTAGTTGCTGCTGCTGCTGGCGGTGGTGTTTTGTGTGTTCTCCCTCCCCCTTTCTATTGCTTACTTCTTTTTCGTTTTTTTTTGCTGCTTTGCTTTTGCTGATATCTACCTTTTTAACCAAAAACAACAAAACAAACACACAGCAAAGCACTCTTCTTCATTCCTCCCGAGCGAACGAGATTTCACTATAATCTTTTTTCAATGTTGTTGCTGTGGTTTGTTGTATGCGAGTGTCACAGATTGTCTCTGTGTGTGTGTGTGTGTGCATGCGTGTGTTTGTTTGAATATGTATAGCATTGCCTTCTTTTTCTCACTTTGTGTTTTTCATGTGCATGCTTCTTCTTATTATTTTGCGTTTGCTCTCTCTCTCGCTCGCTCACTCACTCACTTTTTCCCCCTCCAACAAAGCAAAAACAAAAAAACACACAACTCACACAACCAAACAACGGCTAATAACACACTTGCTCAGTTGTTGTTGTTGGTGTCGGAGCACGGGCTCGCGGCGAGGTACACAAATTTTTGTGACAACGAACGATATGAGGAGAGTAGTAATGATGACAATACGTACGACCAACACGACACTCACAGTTGATTTCGTCAATTTCTCAGCACTGCTACTGCGGCTGCCACATTTATCGTCGTTGTCTTCTTCGTTGGTGTTGCTGCTATTGCTATTGTTTTTGTTGTGTATTTGTTTTTTCTCGTCGTCGCCTTCACCACCACTGATGATATTTTTTTATTCTTCTTTTCTTCTTCGTCGTCTTCTTCTCGATAAATCACATTAAAATTTTTTTCTTGCTTCAATGTGAAATTTTCATCGATATTTTTCAGATCCAATTGCATTTTTACATGTTTCCATTGATCATTTTTATCAATGTTGGCCACTATTTTTTCTTTTATTTTATTTCTTTGTATCTATACGTTAGCACTGTATGTGGTATGCTCCTCTTTTTTATGTATTTTTTCCACCGTGCCGTACGGCTTTTACACATACACAAATTTGTTTAAACAATATTTTGCTAGATTTTTTTTAATTCTTTCCTTTTTCTTTGATTATTCGAGAGAAAATCCGACAATTATTTGGTGTAATTTTCGCTACAAGTGCGTCTCGCGTTTGCTAGCGTATGGTCGAACGACGACGTATGGAGACAATACTCGACAAAAAAACTGCACACACAAACGCATACAGGGGCACTCTTTGCAATTCTTGGGCCACATACACACAAGCAGACTCTGTCACACGCACACAATTTACCATTGTAATTTACATTGGTCGCCCCGCGCGTTCATATGGTTGTCTCTTTTTGGCGCTAAATTTGCCAGAACCCAATTGGAAATGTTATTCTTGTTAGGATTTGGAATTTTGCAAAAACCTCTGGAAAATGGATACCCAACATACCAAAAATACAATACAGCTTGAGAATAATATTATGAAAATAGTTTATCATAAGAATTTTTCAACAATGCTTGAGAAACACTTTTTTGCACAAACTTTTCTCAAATCTGTCCTTTGTTGACAAATTTGTTTTGATTTTTTTTGTGAAAATTGGTTAAAATCAAAACCACGCGAATTTAGGACCCATTTCCGGACGAAACTCTAAGGTAATGATGAATAATAAATCTGGGAATCTGTAGTATAAATTATTTCAATCTCATTTCAGAATGGAGGCGTCAAAAAGTTGCAGGAATTCAACAGAAGTGAAGAATAAGTGGAGGAGATACAGAAGCTCAAATAAGGGGAAAGAAAGCATCTAGGTATCAAGGCAACAGGATGCAGTGACAGCTGGGATGGCAATCAATGAATGAAATGTGTAAAATAATTAAAAAATGAATAAATAAATATTTTTTACCATTGAAAAAATAAGCTTTATAAAATATTACTTTCGTAAGCTTATTCTGCAATTACAAGAATAAGCTTATGAATAAGGGTTCCTTTTCGATTATTCTATAATTGTTAAACAAACATTTCTCAATACATTCTCAAGATTTTCTCAAGCTTTAGGCTTATGTTTGTAAGCTTATTAAAATATTATTCTCAAGCCATTTTGGTATGTTGGGTAAGAAACAATAATTTTCATTGCAAATGTTATATACCATTTAGACGGCTCGATATTTTTTATGTTCCATTCACATAATGCTGGAATTATTCTCATCAAAGTCTGTTGGGATTTTTTTGCACTTAAGGTACTGCAAAAATTTCCAATTGGGATTGTTATATTTTGTATACCACCTTTTTGTGCTTCATTCGTAATTGTCCCAGGGTTGCCAATGTAAACACAAAATATATCCCTTAAATTTTGTTATCGGAATTTAATTTGATTGTGAAATTAGGTGTAAAAATTATTAATTCTTGTTGATGTAAAGGTGGGAACATAGAACGTAGAAAAATACAGGTAGATGTATCAACGCTTGGAAACATTGATATATCAAAATTGTTGAAATGTTTTTTCAAAAATAAGTAGATTTTTATATGTTTTCGTATACGACGCCAATCGGAGATTGTTGTGATATTCGTTTTTCAACAATTTTTCCGAATTTGAATAAATTTTCATTCAAAATTTTCAATTTCAAATTTAGTTTGACAGTTCATTGTCCCAGCAGCTGTGTCGTATCTTCTACCATGGGTGGGAATACACAGAAAGCTTTTCGACTGGCTTAAGTCATTGGCTGACTTTTTCAAAAAGAAAAAACAAAGGAATTCTATGTTGACTTAAGGTGAAAGTACATAAAAGGCTTTTTTGACTGGCTCAAGTCATTCGCTGGCTTCTTGGAAAAGGAAGAAAGGGGTTTTAGGTTGACTTAGTTCGATTTTGGCCCTATGCTGCTTGGTTCCTTTCCGAAGAAGCTAGGCGATGACTTAAAGCGTTTAATATATTCTCACCTTTAGTTTAATTTAGGCCCGTAATTTATACTTTCTCACCCTATTCTACATTGTTCTTTTATGAAGAAGCCAGGGGTTACAGCCGCTTACGGGGTGAAATAAAAAAACTGCAACAAAGTCAAACGCCATAATTTTTACATTTTTTTAAATTTTATTGAATGAAAGCAAAAAATCTCAGAAATAGCATCAAATGTTAGAATAAGTTTAGATTTGTTCGAATTGGTCACCTTTGGCACCAATTATGGCCTTCAAATGGCCAATGAAACTGTCACACGCTGCCCGGTATTTTGCTCTGCGGTATTTTGGCCCATTCCCGGCGAAGCGCTTGCTTGAGGTGATCGACATTTGGTATTTGTTAGTGCCAACCTTGCTTTTTGAAGTACTCTAGACACAATAGTCCAACGGATTGGTATCCGGAAATTTTGGTGGTCATACGCTGTGCGCTGGAAATGAAGCGAAGAGCTTCATTTTGTAATCATTCTTGGGTGGCACGTGTTGAGTCCTGTTGAAATGTCCAAGGTCTACGGCCGAAATGTTTTTGTGCCCAAGGCTTTAATACACCATCCAGAATATTTTGCGCGATAATAATCGGCATTTATTCTGGTGCCACGATCGATTAATACGTGCGAAGAGCGATCATCGGCTGTTATGGCGGCCAACTGAAGGTGCACATTTTCAGCTGAACTCTTTGGCAAGTAAACCCGATCATTTTGTTTGTTTACAAACTGCTGGACAAGGGACGTTTACTCATCGCAGAAAACCAAATTCGGCTGTTCACCACTTTCGGCCAAACGAAGCAACTCTTTAGCTCTTTTGCGTTAATTTTCTTTCTGTTGCGGTGTAAGTTCTCTCACTTTTTGGAATTTCAATGGCTTAACCCCGAGATCATTTTTCAATATTTACCGAATGGAACATTGCGATATGTTCAGCAAACGAGCCATTTTTCGGTCATTGCGACGCGGGTTTCGATCAAGTCGCTTCTTTCTTTTTCGAACCATTTCCGCAGATATTGTCTTTCGTCCACTTCCTTGACGTCGGGCTACGCTACCAGTATCACGGTAAGAATCGATGGTACGAGACACTGGAGTGCTCTAACGATAGCCACTTGTGGTTTTCTAGCAAAATATAAAGAAATCACACTATCACGCTTGAATTGTCATCACGAATAATTTTTTTCTTCTGGAAAATTCTCACCAAAATGCTTCTGTACGTTTGTAAACAATATAGTGAGCTGTCACTGGAATAATTTTAACAGCTGTCGGACTTATGCCATGTTTACGTTAGAACTTTTTGTAGGGTTAACCTACTTAGAGAGGATTTATTTGAAGTAAAAGTAATGGATATGACAATTTATTTTTAAATCCAGTGGGTTAACCCTCATATATATAAACGTACTATTAGAGTGGCTTAGGAATGACAGCAATCTGAAGTTGGTTGCAGTTTTTACATCTCACTCTGTATAAACGTTTTTTATGGTTGTTTTTTTGATAGTAACACGCTCGTTTTTTAGACCTTCAGAAGTACTATTACCAAAACCAGCCTGGACAAGAGAGTTGTATTTTCTTATCCCACCTGATATATCTTTTTATATATCTTGCACTTTAATTCATATAATATTTAAATTAAACAAACACCCAAAATTTTTTTAATCAGGATTTTATAACTGTTTTGACGCATACCTCTCGATGAAAATTATTGTTTTTACATGAAATCAATTGTAAATGCAATTTTACAAATAAATTTCTCCTACGGGAGATTTCAAAATTCCCCACAAATTCCCAAAAAAACGGCAACCCTTAATTGAATTTTATCGTCTATTTCGTTTTTCTTCGTTTTGGCCAATTTTAATTTTCCTCCACCAACACATACAGCTATATATCGATTTCCCTGTCTCTGTCGCTCGCTCGCACCCACCCCTCTTTGTTGTATGTTTTGTTGTTATGGTACTGCATGGATGGTTGGTTGACTGCTGCCGCTGCTGCTGATGGTTTTGACTCCCGGCATTTTCAAGTTTTTATTGTTTTTTTCATTCTCCGTTTTAATTGCTTTCCACATACACTACACCACCACCAAAAGCAAATCACCACAACTTTAAATATGGTTCTCTTTTGGCTCAAAAAGAATAAAAACAACAATAATAATGAGGGAGAGAGACAGAGTAGATAAGTGAATAAAAACAACGCCGTTAAGTGTATTTATTGTGGACTCTAGTGTTGTTTGAAGAAATAAAATATAAACAAAAGTATCGTTTTGTATTATTAAATTAACATAATTTTTCAGTGCTTTGAAAAATTGTCTGTTTTTTACATATTTAGGAGAATCGATTTCAAAGAGCGGACTGTAAACCGTTACGTTGTTGAGAACTAATATGGCAGTAGTTTGATGCTGTGGTATAATGTGTAGATGGCGTTGTTGACTTTGATTTGGTAAAATCATAATAAAATATGAAGGTAACAGATAGAAGAATATAGGTAGACGCATCGACACAGCTGTTGGGACATGAAATGTCAAACGAATTTTGGAATTGAAAATGTTGAATGAAAAATTATTTAAATTTGTTGAAAAAAACGAGAATTATAATAACCTCCCAATGACGACGTATAAGAAAACATATACAAATCTACTTATATTTGAAATAAGATTTAAATTTTTTGACATATCAATGCTCCCAAGCGTTGATGCATTTACCTGTATTCTTCTGCCATAGAAGGAAATGTAAAAGCATGGTAGAATCAGAAAGGTAAAATAATGCTATCATATTTTTACAATTTTTTCAGCGCATGCTGGGTGCCATTGTGCTGAGTCCTGTTGTAATGTCCAAGGTCAGCGGCCAAAATGTTTGCGTCCCCAAGGCTTTAATACACCCTCCAGAATATTTTCGCGATAATATTCGGCATCTATTCCTATGCCACGGTCGATTAATACGAGCGACGACCATTGGCTGTTATGGCGGCCCACACCATTACCAGGGCCGGCGCTTGAGTTCTGGTTGCCAACCGTAGGTGCACATATTCAGCTGACCTGAAATGTCACATCATTTTGTTTGTTTACAGTTCAACACTTTCGGCCAAGCGAAGCAACTCATTAGAGTCTGTGTTCTTTCTGTTGCAGTGTAAGTTCTTGAATTTTTTGGAATTTCAATGGCTTTATCCCGAGCTCATTTTTCAATATTTGCCGAATGGAATATTGCGATATGTTCAGCTCACGAGTCATTTTTCGGCCACTGCGACGCGGGTTTCGATCGGGAGTAGCTTCTTTACTTTTCGAACCATTTCTGCTGATGTTGCCGTTTTTCTTCCGTCCACTTCCTTGATGTCGGGCTACACTACCAGTATCACGGCACGGTAACGAGAAATGGTACGAGACACAAAAGACTTATTCACATTTTAAGTGCTCTAACGATAGCCACTTGTGATTTTCCAGCCAAATATAAAGAAATCACACTATCACGCTTGAATTCCATCACGAATAACTTTTTTTCTGCAAAAATTCTCACCAAATAGCTTTTGTACGCTTGTAAACAATATAATGAACTATCACTGGAATAATTTTAATAGCTGTCGGACTTAGAGTGGCTTAGAAATGGCAGCAGTCTGTAGTTGGTTGCAGTTTTTTCATCTCACCCTGTACTACCAAACCAGTATTCATTTTAATTTTACCATGTGAACCCACCTATTTTAAATTGAATTCTAACGGCGATCTTATTTATCTACAACTATGCACTCTCTTCCTCTCTCTCACATCCACACGTTATTGTATTCATCAATAGGGAATAGAAAAACATTTTAGTTGTTACCTCCTTCAAACAAAAACAACATTTTCCTTCAAATTAAATGTTCGCTGTTTAAAACATAACTCCGAAATATTTTAAATCAACAACGACTGTTATAATTCAACAGTCCATAGTCGTCAACAATCATTAAAACGTTAAAATTAGCAAAGCCAATCGATAGTGACTTTTTTGTGTCGATAGCCGATCTACATATCTCCTCCTCTCTCCCACACATTATCGTATTCATGAATAGAGAAGAGAAAAACATTTTAGTGTTGTACTCTCTCATAAAATAATATTTTCTTTCAAATGAAATGTCCCCCTGTTTAAAACATAACTCCAAATTTATTTTAAACCAACAACGACTGTTATAATGCAACAGTTCAAAATCGTCAATAACGATTGCAACGTTTAATTTTTCAAAGCCAATCGATAGTGACTTTTTGTGGCGATAGTCGATTTACATATCCCTAGCATTTAATATTGGACAGTGTTGGTTGTGTTTCGGTTAGTGAAAATAATAAAAAAAATAATGAATAACATAAATGATTTACAACAAAAGCAATAAATTGCTTTCAAGAGACTGGTATGTAAAAACATCAATTGTTGTTGTCTAGTTATTGTGGTGTTGTGTGCGAATTCACATTTTATTATGTATTCCATTCGCAAATATTTGTTTTGATAAATTCTTGTTGGGGCCAATAGAGTTGCCATGTTGTGTGATGAGTTTGTTTATTTTTTTCTTTTGTGAGCCGGTATGTGTTGCCACTATGGGTCGTTTGGTTTGGCCGTTACAAAAGTACTGCTGGTGGGTGGTTGCGAGAGGGGGGTGGGGGAGTGAAAATTTGTACTTTAAATGAAATGTGGTAGCGGCAATAAAGAAATCCATTCGAAAAATGATGTAAATTATTGCGAGATAAAGGACATCCTCGACACCCGAGCAGAAAAGACGCATTACGATTATTACAGGAAAATCCCAAGTAAAGTACGGTCGATTTAAATCAGAGTTTAAGAAGTAATATAGGAATAGGAAGAAAAAGTCTGCCAAGACTTGCAAATATCCAAAAGACACGAAAATATTAATTTGAAGAATCCTACATTCTGGGAAAGATTGATTTTTACCGGCGAATGTAAATTTGTTACTTGGTTTTAGCCTGTATGACGGAAAATGGGGTGGGAAAAATCTGACTCACCGACAGACAAGCAGCTATATCTTCAACAGTGTGAAATTAATTATTGGGTATTCATCAATAATTGTAAAACTTCTTTAAAGTACATCCTGAGAATGTAGTAATTTACATCCATTTTTGTGTTAAAGGTATCCCTAATGGATGAATGAAACAAAATATCACCAGAAAGCACTAAAACGCTGGGACGATATGAAGCTGTCAAAGATGTGTGACATGATTGGTCTCAGAAAGCAGAAGGCGACGCATGAAGGGGATTGTCTATGGTCCCTAGGTCTTTATGGACTGAATCCGTTCCACGACATTTGTAGTCGATCTAGCGATGTATGTCCCTCCGTCTGTCTGGCTGACTGGTGGGCACAATAACTCTCGAAGGGAGTATCCGATTTAATCCAAACTTGCTACATCGTAATATTTTTATCAAATTTAGATAGAGTTCGGAGATGGACAATATCGGCCCACTCCTTTTAGTACCTCCCACACAAAATGTCAACATTTTCAAAGAAAGTAATTTACTGCACAGAAACAGAAAGGATAATCCGATTTTGCTTCAACTTTGCAAATCCTAATATTTACATCAGTGCTACGTCAGGTGCGAAAATGAACAATATGTGTCCACTCCATCAAGTACCTCCCCCACAAAGGGTAAAAATTTTGAATAATTATAAGTCTTATAAAATGTTACGTAACAGTCCGATTGTCTTCAAATTACACACATCACAATATATTTATTAACCTAAATTCTGGTGTGAAGATGGGATATATCGTTGCACTCCTTCTGGTGCCTCGCCCACAAAGGGTCAGAATTTTGAATATCCATGAAGCTAAAAAAAAACGTGAAATTAACATCCGATTCCATTCAGACTTGACAAATCTCAATATTTCTATCAACACAAGATTTGTTATAAAGATGGTAGAGATCGGACCATTCCTTCTGGTACCTCCCCCACAAAGGGTTAACGTTTGGAATAACCAAATACGATTATAAAATCCGAAATATGTATCCGGTTCTCTTCAAATTACACACATCACAATATTTTTATTAACCCAAGGTCTGGCGTGAGGATGGGATATATCGGACCACTCCTGGTACCTCTCCCACAAAGGGTCAAAATTTGGAATAGCCATGAGGCTCATAAAACGTGAAATTAACATCCGATTCCTTCCAGACTTGGTACATCTCAGTATTTCTATCAACGCAAGATCTGTTATACAGATGTTAGAGATAGGACCACTCCTTCTGGTACCTCCCCCACAAAGGGTCAACGTTTTGAATATCCAAAACGATTATTAAAATCTGCAATAAGCTGCCGGTTCTATTCATATTTCACACATCCCATTATTTTTAGATAAAATCTGCTGTGAAGATGAAATATATCGGACCACTCCTTCTGGTACCTCCCTCCAAAGGGTCAACGTTTTTAATATCGATCATAAAATCCGAAATAAGCATCAGGTCCTCTTCATATTTCGCACATCCCATTGTGGCTACTAACACAAGATCAGCAGTAGAGATGTAATATAACGGCCCACTCCTTCTGGTGCCTCCCCAACAAAGGATCCAAATTTTGAATATCCATGAAGCTCATAAAATGCCAAATTAATATCCGATTTCATTCAGACTTGGCACATCACAATATTTCCAGTAAAATCCTTAATTGTAATACGACAACAATTCTGTCACTTCTCAAAATTCCATTCCGGGAACAGGTGTTATTTGCCCACTAACAAGCAAAAAAAAATTCCAACTAGATTTACTCTCATTGCTTGTTCGGGTTTTTTTGCTTTTCTTTCTTTGCTGCCAGAATCAACAATTCCAAGGAAAACAGAGCTCAGCAGCATCTTTCATTTTCAGAGATTTTCATTACCAATGACACTCCAGCACGTGACTGAGTGCAACAATCCTCAAGGGGGGGGTGCTATAGAAGAAGTGGATATACATTCACACGCATGTCCTTAGACACAGAACTGCTGATGGCGACGAAGGACGAAGACAAGCTAAAAAAATCAAACAAAATTTCAAAAAGAAAAAACGACACAAAACAAAAATGGAGTTCAAATAACAAAAATCTAAAAAACTGGGCAAATCCTTGTGATTTGTGTAGTTCCTATGCTTGGCCAAACTTGAGTTTCTTGGGCAAAAGCGACACGTCGGAGAAAATGTCTTCTATCATCCATCCATCCAACCAACCAACCATCCATTCATTCATTCACTCGTGTTTTCTGTCACAGCCAATGTTGCCTCTTGTTTACAGAAACAACAACACCTTCACCCGTCTGAAGACATCCAACGCCTGCCATCCTTCACAGGACATGCTCGACTTGACGTAGCTGAAGACAACTTGGCGTGTAACAAAGATTTGCTTTTGTTTTGTTCTTGTCCTTCTTCGTGTATTTGATGGTGGTGGTACTGCATTGCAGAGGACAACACCATAACAATGGTTGGATTGTGTTACGCCGAGTGCCAGTGGCATCAGCAGCAGCATTGGTTGGAAATCATCCGCCAAAGAAATCCCTGGACAAGTATGTTGCCCTAACCATTTGAATAATGGACCAATACAACATTGAGAGGAGGTTGCGTGTTGCGTTTCACATTCACACCATCCATTTCAAACGATGAAGTTGGGATCGAACATGTTGCATGGTTGTGTTTGAGGGGGAGGCTAATGCGAACACAGTGGGCAATGAATGGAACAGGGTTTGTATCAGAAAATTCGAAAATAACCGCAAATACCAAGGAGTGCGAAAGAGTTGGAGTAGAAGATCCGATTACTGAATTTGAAGTACTTGGGGAAGAAAAATATTGACATTTCGGGGTTTTTAGCTATAATTTGTGATCACTTTTTGAAGGAGGATAAATGGCATACTTTAAAATGGCCATAACTCCTTTAATATTGACATTTCGGGGTTTTTAGCTATAGTTTGTGATCACTTTTTGAAGGAGGAAAAATAGGATACTTTAAAATGGCCATAACTCCTTTAATATTGACATTTCGGGGTTTTTAGCTATAATTTGTGATCACTTTTTGAAGGAGGATAAATGGCATACTTTAAAATGGCCATAACTCCTTTAATATTGACATTTCGGGGTTTTTAGCTATAATTTGTGATCACTTTTTGAAGGAGGATAAATGGCATACTTTAAAATGGCCATAACTCCTTTAATATTGACATTTCGGGGTTTTTAGCTATAATTTGTGATCACTTTTTGAAGGAGGAAAGTTGGCATACTTTAAAATGGCCATAACTCCTTTAATATTGACATTTCGGGGTTTTTAGCTATAATTTGTGATCACTTTTTGAAGGAGGATAAATGGCATACTTTAAAATGGCCATAACTCCTTTAATATTGACATTTCGGGGTTTTTAGCTATAATTTGTGATCACTTTTTGAAGGAGGATAAATGGCATACTTTAAAATGGCCATAACTCCTTTAATATTGACATTTCGGGGTTTTTAGCTATAATTTGTGATCACTTTTTGAAAGAGGATAAATGGCATACTTTAAAATGGCCATAACTCCTTTAATATTGACATTTCGGGGTTTTTAGCTATAATTTGTGATCACTTTTTGAAGGAGGATAAATGGCATACTTTAAAATGGCCATAACTCCTTTAATATTGACATTTCGGGGTTTTTAGCTATAATTTGTGATCACTTTTTGAAGGAGGATAAATGGCATACTTTAAAATGGCCATAACTCCTTTAATATTGACATTTCGGGGTTTTTAGCTATAATTTGTGATCACTTTTTGAAGGAGGAAAGTTGGCATACTTTAAAATGGCCATAACTCCTTTAATATTGACATTTCGGGGTTTTTAGCTATAATTTGTGATCACTTTTTGAAGGAGGATAAATGGCATACTTTAAAATGGCCATAACTCCTTTAATATTGACATTTCGGGGTTTTTAGCTATAATTTGTGATCACTTTTTGAAGGAGGAAAGTTGGCATACTTTAAAATGGCCATAACTCCTTTAATATTGACATTTCGGGGTTTTTAGCTTTAATTTGTGATCACTTTTTGAAGGAGGATAAATGGCATACTTTAAAATGGCCATAACTCCTTTAATATTGACATTTCGGGGTTTTTAGCTATAATTTGTGATCACTTTTTGAAGGAGGATAAATGGCATACTTTAAAATGGCCATAACTCCTTTAATATTGACATTTCGGGTTTTTTAGCTATAATTTGTGATCACTTTTTGAAGAAGGAAAAATATGATACTTTAAAATGGCCATAACTCCTTTAATATTGACATTTCGGAGTTTTTAGCTATAATTTGTGATCACTTTTTGAAGAAGGAAAAATAGCATACTTTAAAATGGCCATAACTCCTTTAATATTGACATTTCGGGGTTTTAAGCTATAATTTGTGATCACTTTTTGAAGGAGGATAAATGGCATTCTTTAAAATGGCCATAACTCCTTTAATATTGACATTTCGGGTTTTTTAGCTATAATTTGTGATCACTTTTTGAAGGAGGATAAATGGCATACTTTAAAATGGCCATAACTCCTTTAATATTGACATTTCGGGTTTTTTAGCTATAATTTGTGATCACTTTTTGAAGAAGGAAAAATATGATACTTTAAAATGGCCATAACTCATTTAATATTGACATTTCGGAGTTTTTAGCTATAATTTGTGATCACTTTTTGAATGGCATACTTTAAAATGGCCATAACTCCTTTAATATTGACATTTCGGAGTTTTTAGCTATAATTTGTGATCACTTTTTGAAGGAGGATAAATGGCATACTTTAAAATGGCCATAACTCCTTTAATATTGACATTTCGGGGTTTTTAGCTATAATTTGTGATCACTTTTTGAAGAAGGAAAAATAGCATACTTTAAAATGGCCATAACTCCTTTAATATTGACATTTCGGGGTTTTTAGCTATAATTTGTGATCACTTTTTGAAGGAGGATAAATGGCATACTTTAAAATGGCCATAACTCCTTTAATATTGACATTTCGGGTTTTTTAGCTATAATTTGTGATCACTTTTTGAAGAAGGAAAAATATGATACTTTAAAATGGCCATAACTCCTTTAATATTGACATTTCGGAGTTTTTAGCTATAATTTGTGATCACTTTTTGAATGGCATACTTTAAAATGGCCATAACTCCTTTAATATTGACATTTCGGGGTTTTAAGCTATAATTTGTGATCACTTTTTGAAGGAGGATAAATGGCATTCTTTAAAATGGCCATAACTCCTTTAATATTGACATTTCGGAGTTTTTAGCTATAATTTGTGATCACTTTTTGAATGGCATACTTTAAAATGGCCATAACTCCTTTAATATTGACATTTCGGAGTTTTTAGCTATAATTTGTGATCACTTTTTGAAGGAGGATAAATGGCATACTTTAAAATGGCCATAACTCCTTTAATATTGACATTTCGGGTTTTTTAGCTATAATTTGTGATCACTTTTTGAAGAAGGAAAAATAGGATACTTTAAAATGGCCATAACTCCTTTAATATTGACATTTCGGAGTTTTTAGCTATAATTTGTGATCACTTTTTGAAGGAGGATAAATGGCATACTTTAAAATGGCCATAACTCCTTTAATATTGACATTTCGGGGTTTTTAGCTATAATTTGTGATCACTTTTTGAAGGAGGATAAATGGCATACTTTAAAATGGCCATAACTCCTTTAATATTGACATTTCGGAGTTTTTAGCTATAATTTGTGATCACTTTTTGAAGGAGGATAAATGGCATACTTTAAAATGGCCATAACTCCTTTAATATTGACATTTCGGGGTTTTTAGCTATAATTTGTGATCACTTTTTGAAGGAGGAAAGTTGGCATACTTTAAAATGGCCATAACTCCTTTAATATTGACATTTCGGAGTTTTTAGCTATAATTTGTGATCACTTTTTGAAGGAGGAAAGTTGGCATACTTTAAAATGGCCATAACTCCTTTAATATTGACATTTCGGGGTTTTTAGCTATAATTTGTGATCACTTTTTGAAGGAGGATAAATGGCATACTTTAAAATGGCCATAACTCCTTTAATATTGACATTTCGGGTTTTTTAGCTATAATTTGTGATCACTTTTTGAAGAAGGAAAAATATGATACTTTAAAATGGCCATAACTCCTTTAATATTGACATTTCGGAGTTTTTAGCTATAATTTGTGATCACTTTTTGAATGGCATACTTTAAAATGGCCATAACTCCTTTAATATTGACATTTCGGGGTTTTTAGCTATAATTTGTGATCACTTTTTGAAGGAGGATAAATGGCATACTTTAAAATGGCCATAACTCCTTTAATATTGACATTTCGGGTTTTTTAGCTATAATTTGTGATCACTTTTTGAAGAAGGAAAAATATGATACTTTAAAATGGCCATAACTCCTTTAATATTGACATTTCGGAGTTTTTAGCTATAATTTGTGATCACTTTTTGAATGGCATACTTTAAAATGGCCATAACTCCTTTAATATTGACATTTCGGGGTTTTAAGCTATAATTTGTGATCACTTTTTGAAGGAGGATAAATGGCATTCTTTAAAATGGCCATAACTCCTTTAATATTGACATTTCGGGTTTTTTAGCTATAATTTGTGATCACTTTTTGAAGGAGGATAAATGGCATACTTTAAAATGGCCATAACTCCTTTAATATTGACATTTCGGGTTTTTTAGCTATAATTTGTGATCACTTTTTGAAGAAGGAAAAATATGATACTTTAAAATGGCCATAACTCCTTTAATATTGACATTTCGCAGTTTTTAGCTATAATTTGTGATCACTTTTTGAATGGCATACTTTAAAATGGCCATAACTCCTTTAATATTGACATTTCGGGGTTTTAAGCTATAAATTGTGATCACTTTTTGAAGGAGGATAAATGGCATACTTTAAAATGGCCATAACTCCTTTAATATTGACATTTCGGAGTTTTTAGCTATAATTTGTGATCACTTTTTGAATGGCATACTTTAAAATGGCCATAACTCCTTTAATATTGACATTTCGGAGTTTTTAGCTATAATTTGTGATCACTTTTTGAAGGAGGATAAATGGCATACTTTAAAATGGCCATAACTCCTTTAATATTGACATTTCGGGTTTTTTAGCTATAATTTGTGATCACTTTTTGAAGAAGGAAAAATAGGATACTTTAAAATGGCCATAACTCCTTTAATATTGACATTTCGGAGTTTTTAGCTATAATTTGTGATCACTTTTTGAATGGCATACTTTAAAATGGCCATAACTCCTTTAATATTGACATTTCGGGGTTTTAAGCTATAATTTGTGATCACTTTTTGAAGGAGGATAAATGGCATACTTTAAAATGGCCATAACTCCTTTAATATTGACATTTCGGAGTTTTTAGCTATAATTTGTGATCACTTTTTGAAGGAGGATAAATGGCATACTTTAAAATGGCCATAACTCCTTTAATATTGACATTTCGGGTTTTTTAGCTATAATTTGTGATCACTTTTTGAAGAAGGAAAAATAGGATACTTTAAAATGGCCATAACTCCTTTAATATTGACATTTCGGAGTTTTTAGCTATAATTTGTGATCACTTTTTGAAGGAGGATAAATGGCATACTTTAAAATGGCCATAACTCCTTTAATATTGACATTTCGGGTTTTTTAGCTATAATTTGTGATCACTTTTTGAAGAAGGAAAAATAGGATACTTTAAAATGGCCATAACTCCTTTAATATTGACATTTCGGAGTTTTTAGCTATAATTTGTGATCACTTTTTGAATGGCATACTTTAAAATGGCCATAACTCCTTTAATATTGACATTTCGGGGTTTTTAGCTATAATTTGTGATCACTTTTTGAAGGAGGAAAGTTGGCATACTTTAAAATGGCCATAACTCCTTTAATATTGACATTTCGGAGTTTTTAGCTATAATTTGTGATCACTTTTTGAAGGAGGATAAATGGCATACTTTAAAATGGCCATAACTCCTTTAATATTGACATTTCGGGTTTTTTAGCTATAATTTGTGATCACTTTTTGAAGAAGGAAAAATAGGATACTTTAAAATGGCCATAACTCCTTTAATATTGACATTTCGGAGTTTTTAGCTATAATTTGTGATCACTTTTTGAATGGCATACTTTAAAATGGCCATAACTCCTTTAATATTGACATTTCGGGGTTTTTAGCTATAATTTGTGATCACTTTTTGAAGGAGGAAAGTTGGCATACTTTAAAATGGCCATAACTCCTTTAATATTGACATTTCGGAGTTTTTAGCTATAATTTGTGATCACTTTTTGAAGGAGGATAAATGGCATACTTTAAAATGGCCATAACTCCTTTAATATTGACATTTCGGGTTTTTTAGCTATAATTTGTGATCACTTTTTGAAGAAGGAAAAATAGGATACTTTAAAATGGCCATAACTCCTTTAATATTGACATTTCGGAGTTTTTAGCTATAATTTGTGATCACTTTTTGAATGGCATACTTTAAAATGGCCATAACTCCTTTAATATTGACATTTCGGGGTTTTTAGCTATAATTTGTGATCACTTTTTGAAGGAGGAAAGTTGGCATACTTTAAAATGGCCATAACTCCTTTAATATTGACATTTCGGAGTTTTTAGCTATAATTTGTGATCACTTTTTGAATGGCATACTTTAAAATGGCCATAACTCCTTTAATATTGACATTTCGGGTTTTTTAGCTATAATTTGTGATCACTTTTTGAAGGAGGATAAATGGCATACTTTAAAATGGCCATAACTCCTTTAATATTGACATTTCGGGTTTTTTAGCTATAATTTGTGATCACTTTTTGAAGAAGGAAAAATAGGATACTTTAAAATGGCCATAACTCCTTTAATATTGACATTTCGGAGTTTTTAGCTATAATTTGTGATCACTTTTTGAATGGCATACTTTAAAATGGCCATAACTCCTTTAATATTGACATTTCGGGGTTTTAAGCTATAATTTGTGATCACTTTTTGAAGGAGGATAAATGGCATACTTTAAAATGGCCATAACTCCTTTAATATTGACATTTCGGAGTTTTTAGCTATAATTTGTGATCACTTTTTGAAGGAGGAAAAATAGGATACTTTAAAATGGCCATAACTCCTTTAATATTGACATTTCGGAGTTTTTAGCTATAATTTGTGATCACTTTTTGAATGGCATACTTTAAAATGGCCATAACTCCTTTAATATTGACATTTCGGGGTTTTTAGCTATAATTTGTGATCACTTTTTGAAGGAGGAAAAATAGGATACTTTAAAATGGCCATAACTCCTTTAATATTGACATTTCGGAGTTTTTAGCTATAATTTGTGATCACTTTTTGAATGGCATACTTTAAAATGGCCATAACTCCTTTAATATTGACATTTCGGGGTTTTAAGCTATAATTTGTGATCACTTTTTGAAGGAGGATAAATGGCATACTTTAAAATGGCCATAACTCCTTTAATATTGACATTTCGGAGTTTTTAGCTATAATTTGTGATCACTTTTTGAATGGCATACTTTAAAATGGCCATAACTCCTTTAATATTGACATTTCGGGGTTTTTAGCTATAATTTGTGATCACTTTTTGAAGAAGGAAAAATAGGATACTTTAAAATGGCCATAACTCCTTTAATATTGACATTTCGGAGTTTTTAGCTATAATTTGTGATCACTTTTTGAATGGCATACTTTAAAATGGCCATAACTCCTTTAATATTGACATTTCGGGGTTTTAAGCTATAATTTGTGATCACTTTTTGAAGGAGGATAAATGGCATACTTTAAAATGGCCATAACTCCTTTAATATTGACATTTCGGAGTTTTTAGCTATAATTTGTGATCACTTTTTGAATGGCATACTTTAAAATGGCCATAACTCCTTTAATATTGACATTTCGGGTTTTTTAGCTATAATTTGTGATCACTTTTTGAAGAAGGAAAAATAGGATACTTTAAAATGGCCATAACTCCTTTAATATTGACATTTCGGAGTTTTTAGCTATAATTTGTGATCACTTTTTGAATGGCATACTTTAAAATGGCCATAACTCCTTTAATATTGACATTTCGGGTTTTTTAGCTATAATTTGTGATCACTTTTTGAAGAAGGAAAAATAGGATACTTTAAAATGGCCATAACTCCTTTAATATTGACATTTCGGAGTTTTTAGCTATAATTTGTGATCACTTTTTGAATGGCATACTTTAAAATGGCCATAACTCCTTTAATATTGACATTTCGGAGTTTTTAGCTATAATTTGTGATCACTTTTTGAAGGAGGATAAATGGCATACTTTAAAATGGCCATAACTCCTTTAATATTGACATTTCGGGGTTTTTAGCTATAATTTGTGATCACTTTTTGAAGAAGGAAAAATAGCATACTTTAAAATGGCCATAACTCCTTTAATATTGACATTTCGGGGTTTTTAGCTATAATTTGTGATCACTTTTTGAAGAAGGAAAAATAGGATACTTTAAAATGGTCATAACTCCTTTAATATTGACATTTCGGGGTTTTTAGCTATAATTTGTGATCACTTTTTGAAGAAGGAAAAATAGCATACTTTAAAATGGCCATAACTCCTTTAATATTGACATTTCGGGGTTTTTAGCTATAATTTGTGATCACTTTTTGAAGAAGGAAAAATAGGATACTTTAAAATGGTCATAACTCCTTTAATATTGACATTTCGGGGTTTTTAGCTATAATTTGTGATCACTTTTTGAAGAAGGAAAAATAGCATACTTTAAAATGGCCATAACTCCTTTAATATTGACATTTCGGGGTTTTTAGCTATAATTTGTGATCACTTTTTGAAGGAGGAAAGTTGGCATACTTTAAAATGGCCATAACTCCTTTAATATTGACATTTCGGGGTTTTTAGCTATAATTTGTGATCACTTTTTGAAGGAGGAAAAATAGCATACTTTAAAATGGTCATAACTCCTTTAATATTGACATTTCGGGGTTTTTAGCTATAATTTGTGATCACTTTTTGAAGAAGGAAAAATAGGATACTTTAAAATGGTCATAACTCCTTTAATATTGACATTTCGGGGTTTTTAGCTATAATTTGTGATCACTTTTTGAATGGCATACTTTAAAATGGCCATAACTCCTTTAATATTGACATTTCGGGGTTTTAAGCTATAATTTGTGATCACTTTTTGAAGGAAGATAAATGGCATACTTTAAAATGGCCATAACTCCTTTAATATTGACATTTCGGAGTTTTTAGCTATAATTTGTGATCACTTTTTGAATGGCATACTTTAAAATGGCCATAACTCCTTTAATATTGACATTTCGGAGTTTTTAGCTATAATTTGTGATCACTTTTTGAAGGAGGATAAATGGCATACTTTAAAATGGCCATAACTCCTTTAATATTGACATTTCTGGTTTTTTAGCTATAATTTGTGATCACTTTTTGAAGGAGGATAAATAGCATACTTTAAAATGGCCATAACTCCTTTAATATTGACATTTCGGGTTTTTTAGCTATAATTTGTGATCACTTTTTGAAGGAGGATAAATAGCATACTTTAAAATGGCCATAACTCCTTTAATATTGACATTTCGGGGTTTTTAGCTATAATTTGTGATCACTTTTTGAAGAAGGAAAAATAGCATACTTTAAAATGGCCATAACTCCTTTAATATTGACATTTCGGGGTTTTTAGCTATAATTTGTGATCACTTTTTGAAGGAGGAAAGTTGGCATACTTTAAAATGGCCATAACTCCTTTAATATTGACATTTCGGGGTTTTTAGCTATAATTTGTGATCACTTTTTGAAGAAGGAAAAATAGCATACTTTAAAATGGCCATAACTCCTTTAATATTGACATTTCGGGGTTTTTAGCTATAATTTGTGATCACTTTTTGAAGAAGGAAAAATAGCATACTTTAAAATGGCCATAACTCCTTTAATATTGACATTTCGGGGTTTTTAGCTATAATTTGTGATCACTTTTTGAAGGAGGAAAGTTGGCATACTTTAAAATGGCCATAACTCCTTTAATATTGACATTTCGGGGTTTTTAGCTATAATTTGTGATCACTTTTTGAAGAAGGAAAAATAGCATACTTTAAAATGGCCATAACTCCTTTAATATTGACATTTCGGGGTTTTTAGCTATAATTTGTGATCACTTTTTGAAGGAGGAAAGTTGGCATACTTTAAAATGGCCATAACTCCTTTAATATTGACATTTCGGGGTTTTTAGCTATAATTTGTGATCACTTTTTGAAGGAGGAAAGTTGGCATACTTTAAAATGGCCATAACTCCTTTAATATTGACATTTCGGGGTTTTTAGCTATAATTTGTGATCACTTTTTGAAGAAGGAAAAATAGCATACTTTAAAATGGCCATAACTCCTTTAATATTGACATTTCGGAGTTTTTAGCTATAATTTGTGATCACTTTTTGAATGGCATACTTTAAAATGGCCATAACTCCTTTAATATTGACATTTCGGGGTTTTTAGCTATAATTTGTGATCACTTTTTGAAGAAGGAAAAATAGGATACTTTAAAATGGCCATAACTCCTTTAATATTGACATTTCGGAGTTTTTAGCTATAATTTGTGATCACTTTTTGAATGGCATACTTTAAAATGGCCATAACTCCTTTAATATTGACATTTCGGGGTTTTAAGCTATAATTTGTGATCACTTTTTGAAGGAGGATAAATGGCATACTTTAAAATGGCCATAACTCCTTTAATATTGACATTTCGGGTTTTTTAGCTATAATTTGTGATCACTTTTTGAAGGAGGATAAATAGCATACTTTAAAATGGCCATAACTCCTTTAATATTGACATTTCGGGTTTTTTAGCTATAATTTGTGATCACTTTTTGAAGGAGGATAAATGGCATACTTTAAAATGGCCATAACTCCTTTAATATTGACATTTCGGAGTTTTTAGCTATAATTTGTGATCACTTTTTGAAGGAGGATAAATGGCATACTTTAAAATGGCCATAACTCCTTTAATATTGACATTTCGGGGTTTTAAGCTATAATTTGTGATCACTTTTTGAAGGAGGATAAATGGCATACTTTAAAATGGCCATAACTCCTTTAATATTGACATTTCGGAGTTTTTAGCTATAATTTGTGATCACTTTTTGAATGGCATACTTTAAAATGGCCATAACTCCTTTAATATTGACATTTCGGAGTTTTTAGCTATAATTTGTGATCACTTTTTGAAGGAGGATAAATGGCATACTTTAAAATGGCCATAACTCCTTTAATATTGACATTTCTGGTTTTTTAGCTATAATTTGTGATCACTTTTTGAAGAAGGAAAAATAGGATACTTTAAAATGGCCATAACTCCTTTAATATTGACATTTCGGAGTTTTTAGCTATAATTTGTGATCACTTTTTGAATGGCATACTTTAAAATGGCCATAACTCCTTTAATATTGACATTTCGGGGTTTTAAGCTATAATTTGTGATCACTTTTTGAAGGAGGATAAATGGCATACTTTAAAATGGCCATAACTCCTTTAATATTGACATTTCGGGTTTTTTAGCTATAATTTGTGATCACTTTTTGAAGAAGGAAAAATAGGATACTTTAAAATGGCCATAACTCCTTTAATATTGACATTTCGGAGTTTTTAGCTATAATTTGTGATCACTTTTTGAAGGAGGATAAATGGCATACTTTAAAATGGCCATAACTCCTTTAATATTGACATTTCGGGTTTTTTAGCTATAATTTGTGATCACTTTTTGAAGAAGGAAAAATAGGATACTTTAAAATGGCCATAACTCCTTTAATATTGACATTTCGGAGTTTTTAGCTATAATTTGTGATCACTTTTTGAATGGCATACTTTAAAATGGCCATAACTCCTTTAATATTGACATTTCGGGTTTTTTAGCTATAATTTGTGATCACTTTTTGAAGGAGGATAAATGGCATACTTTAAAATGGCCATAACTCCTTTAATATTGACATTTCGGGTTTTTTAGCTATAATTTGTGATCACTTTTTGAATGGCATACTTTAAAATGGCCATAACTCCTTTAATATTGACATTTCGGGTTTTTTAGCTATAATTTGTGATCACTTTTTGAAGAAGGAAAAATAGGATACTTTAAAATGGCCATAACTCCTTTAATATTGACATTTCGGAGTTTTTAGCTATAATTTGTGATCACTTTTTGAATGGCATACTTTAAAATGGCCATAACTCCTTTAATATTGACATTTCGGGGTTTTAAGCTATAATTTGTGATCACTTTTTGAAGGAGGATAAATGGCATACTTTAAAATGGCCATAACTCCTTTAATATTGACATTTCGGAGTTTTTAGCTATAATTTGTGATCACTTTTTGAATGGCATACTTTAAAATGGCCATAACTCCTTTAATATTGACATTTCGGAGTTTTTAGCTATAATTTGTGATCACTTTTTGAAGGAGGATAAATGGCATACTTTAAAATGGCCATAACTCCTTTAATATTGACATTTCGGGTTTTTTAGCTATAATTTGTGATCACTTTTTGAAGAAGGAAAAATAGGATACTTTAAAATGGCCATAACTCCTTTAATATTGACATTTCGGAGTTTTTAGCTATAATTTGTGATCACTTTTTGAATGGCATACTTTAAAATGGCCATAACTCCTTTAATATTGACATTTCGGGGTTTTTAGCTATAATTTGTGATCACTTTTTGAAGGAGGAAAGTTGGCATACTTTAAAATGGCCATAACTCCTTTAATATTGACATTTCGGGGTTTTTAGCTATAATTTGTGATCACTTTTTGAAGAAGGAAAAATAGCATACTTTAAAATGGCCATAACTCCTTTAATATTGACATTTCGGGGTTTTTAGCTATAATTTGTGATCACTTTTTGAAGGAGGAAAGTTGGCATACTTTAAAATGGCCATAACTCCTTTAATATTGACATTTCGGGGTTTTTAGCTATAATTTGTGATAACTTTTTGAAGGAGGAAAGTTGGCATACTTTAAAATGGCCATAACTCCTTTAATATTGACATTTCGGGGTTTTTAGCTATAATTTGTGATCACTTTTTGAAGAAGGAAAAATAGCATACTTTAAAATGGCCATAACTCCTTTAATATTGACATTTCGGGGTTTTTAGCTATAATTTGTGATCACTTTTTGAAGGAGGAAAGTTGGCATACTTTAAAATGGCCATAACTCCTTTAATATTGACATTTCGGGGTTTTTAGCTATAATTTGTGATAACTTTTTGAAGGAGGAAAGTTGGCATACTTTAAAATGGCCATAACTCCTTTAATATTGACATTTCGGAGTTTTTAGCTATAACTCCTTTAATATTGACATTTCGGGGTTTTTAGCTATAATTTGTGATCACTTTTTGAAGAAGGAAAAATAGCATACTTTAAAATGGCCATAACTCCTTTAATATTGACATTTCGGGGTTTTTAGCTATAATTTGTGATCACTTTTTGAAGGAGGAAAGTTGGCATACTTTAAAATGGCCATAACTCCTTTAATATTGACATTTCGGGGTTTTTAGCTATAATTTGTGATAACTTTTTGAAGGAGGAAAGTTGGCATACTTTAAAATGGCCATAACTCCTTTAATATTGACATTTCGGGGTTTTTAGCTATAATTTGTGATCACTTTTTGAAGAAGGAAAAATAGCATACTTTAAAATGGCCATAACTCCTTTAATATTGACATTTCGGGGTTTTTAGCTATAATTTGTGATCACTTTTTGAAGGAGGAAAGTTGGCATACTTTAAAATGGCCATAACTCCTTTAATATTGACATTTCGGGGTTTTTAGCTATAATTTGTGATTACTTTTTGAAGGAGGAAAGTTGGCATACTTTAAAATGGCCATAACTCCTTTAATATTGACATTTCGGGGTTTTTAGCTATAATTTGTGATCACTTTTTGAAGAAGGAAAAATAGCATACTTTAAAATGGCCATAACTCCTTTAATATTGACATTTCGGGGTTTTTAGCTATAATTTGTGATCACTTTTTGAAGGAGGAAAGTTGGCATACTTTAAAATGGCCATAACTCCTTTAATATTGACATTTCGGGGTTTTTAGCTATAATTTGTGATCACTTTTTGAAGAAGGAAAAATAGCATACTTTAAAATGGCCATAACTCCTTTAATATTGACATTTCGGGGTTTTTAGCTATAATTTGTGATCACTTTTTGAAGAAGGAAAAATAGCATACTTTAAAATGGCCATAACTCCTTTAATATTGACATTTCGGGGTTTTTAGCTATAATTTGTGATCACTTTTTGAAGGAGGAAAGTTGGCATACTTTAAAATGGCCATAACTCCTTTAATATTGACATTTCGGGGTTTTTAGCTATAATTTGTGATAACTTTTTGAAGGAGGAAAGTTGGCATACTTTAAAATGGCCATAACTCCTTTAATATTGACATTTCGGGGTTTTTAGCTATAATTTGTGATCACTTTTTGAAGAAGGAAAAATAGCATACTTTAAAATGGCCATAACTCCTTTAATATTGACATTTCGGGGTTTTTAGCTATAATTTGTGATCACTTTTTGAAGGAGGAAAGTTGGCATACTTTAAAATGGCCATAACTCCTTTAATATTGACATTTCGGGGTTTTTAGCTATAATTTGTGATCACTTTTTGAAGAAGGAAAAATAGCATACTTTAAAATGGCCATAACTCCTTTAATATTGACATTTCGGGGTTTTTAGCTATAATTTGTGATCACTTTTTGAAGGAGGAAAGTTGGCATACTTTAAAATGGCCATAACTCCTTTAATATTGACATTTCGGGGTTTTTAGCTATAATTTGTGATCACTTTTTGAAGGAGGAAAGTTGGCATACTTTAAAATGGCCATAACTCCTTTAATATTGACATTTCGGGGTTTTTAGCTATAATTTGTGATCACTTTTTGAAGGAGGAAAGTTGGCATACTTTAAAATGGCCATAACTCCTTTAATATTGACATTTCGGGGTTTTTAGCTATAATTTGTGATCACTTTTTGAAGAAGGAAAAATAGCATACTTTAAAATGGCCATAACTCCTTTAATATTGACATTTCGGGGTTTTTAGCTATAATTTGTGATAACTTTTTGAAGGAGGAAAGTTGGCATACTTTAAAATGGCCATAACTCCTTTAATATTGACATTTCGGGGTTTTTAGCTATAATTTGTGATCACTTTTTGAAGAAGGAAAAATAGCATACTTTAAAATGGCCATAACTCCTTTAATATTGACATTTCGGGGTTTTTAGCTATAATTTGTGATCACTTTTTGAAGGAGGAAAGTTGGCATACTTTAAAATGGCCATAACTCCTTTAATATTGACATTTCGGGGTTTTTAGCTATAATTTGTGATCACTTTTTGAAGAAGGAAAAATAGCATACTTTAAAATGGCCATAACTCCTTTAATATTGACATTTCGGGGTTTTTAGCTATAATTTGTGATCACTTTTTGAAGGAGGAAAGTTGGCATACTTTAAAATGGCCATAACTCCTTTAATATTGACATTTCGGGGTTTTTAGCTATAATTTGTGATCACTTTTTGAAGAAGGAAAAATAGCATACTTTAAAATGGCCATAACTCCTTTAATATTGACATTTCGGGGTTTTTAGCTATAATTTGTGATAACTTTTTGAAGGAGGAAAGTTGGCATACTTTAAAATGGCCATAACTCCTTTAATATTGACATTTCGGGGTTTTTAGCTATAATTTGTGATCACTTTTTGAAGAAGGAAAAATAGCATACTTTAAAATGGCCATAACTCCTTTAATATTGACATTTCGGGGTTTTTAGCTATAATTTGTGATAACTTTTTGAAGGAGGAAAGTTGGCATACTTTAAAATGGCCATAACTCCTTTAATATTGACATTTCGGGGTTTTTAGCTATAATTTGTGATCACTTTTTGAAGGAGGATAAATGGCATACTTTAAAATGGCCATAACTCCTTTAATATTGACATTTCGGGGTTTTTAGCTATAATTTGTGATCACTTTTTGAAGGAGGAAAGTTGGCATACTTTAAAATGGCCATAACTCCTTTAATATTGACATTTCGGGGTTTTTAGCTATAATTTGTGATCACTTTTTGAAGGAGGAAAGTTGGCATACTTTAAAATGGCCATAACTCCTTTAATATTGACATTTCGGGGTTTTTAGCTATAATTTGTGATCACTTTTTGAAGAAGGAAAAATAGCATACTTTAAAATGGCCATAACTCCTTTAATATTGACATTTCGGGGTTTTTAGCTATAATTTGTGATAACTTTTTGAAGGAGGAAAGTTGGCATACTTTAAAATGGCCATAACTCCTTTAATATTGACATTTCGGGGTTTTTAGCTATAATTTGTGATCACTTTTTGAAGAAGGAAAAATAGCATACTTTAAAATGGCCATAACTCCTTTAATATTGACATTTCGGGGTTTTTAGCTATAATTTGTGATAACTTTTTGAAGGAGGAAAGTTGGCATACTTTAAAATGGCCATAACTCCTTTAATATTGACATTTCGGGGTTTTTAGCTATAATTTGTGATCACTTTTTGAAGGAGGAAAGTTGGCATACTTTAAAATGGCCATAACTCCTTTAATATTGACATTTCGGGGTTTTTAGCTATAATTTGTGATCACTTTTTGAAGAAGGAAAAATAGCATACTTTAAAATGGCCATAACTCCTTTAATATTGACATTTCGGGGTTTTTAGCTATAATTTGTGATAACTTTTTGAAGGAGGAAAGTTGGCATACTTTAAAATGGCCATAACTCCTTTAATATTGACATTTCGGGGTTTTTAGCTATAATTTGTGATCACTTTTTGAAGAAGGAAAAATAGCATACTTTAAAATGGCCATAACTCCTTTAATATTGACATTTCGGGGTTTTTAGCTATAATTTGTGATCACTTTTTGAAGGAGGAAAGTTGGCATACTTTAAAATGGCCATAACTCCTTTAATATTGACATTTCGGGGTTTTTAGCTATAATTTGTGATCACTTTTTGAAGGAGGAAAGTTGGCATACTTTAAAATGGCCATAACTCCTTTAATATTGACATTTCGGGGTTTTTAGCTATAATTTGTGATCACTTTTTGAAGAAGGAAAAATAGCATACTTTAAAATGGCCATAACTCCTTTAATATTGACATTTCGGGGTTTTTAGCTATAATTTGTGATCACTTTTTGAAGGAGGAAAGTTGGCATACTTTAAAATGGCCATAACTCCTTTAATATTGACATTTCGGGGTTTTTAGCTATAATTTGTGATCACTTTTTGAAGAAGGAAAATAGCATACTTTAAAATGGCCATAACTCCTTTAATATTGACATTTCGGGGTTTTTAGCTATAATTTGTGATCACTTTTTGAAGAAGGAAAAATAGCATACTTTAAAATGGCCATAACTCCTTTAATATTGACATTTCGGGGTTTTTAGCTATAATTTGTGATCACTTTTTGAAGGAGGAAAGTTGGCATACTTTAAAATGGCCATAACTCCTTTAATATTGACATTTCGGGGTTTTTAGCTATAATTTGTGATCACTTTTTGAAGAAGGAAAAATAGCATACTTTAAAATGGCCATAACTCCTTTAATATTGACATTTCGGGGTTTTTAGCTATAATTTGTGATCACTTTTTGAAGGAGGAAAGTTGGCATACTTTAAAATGGCCATAACTCCTTTAATATTGACATTTCGGGGTTTTTAGCTATAATTTGTGATCACTTTTTGAAGAAGGAAAATAGCATACTTTAAAATGGCCATAACTCCTTTAATATTGACATTTCGGGGTTTTTAGCTATAATTTGTGATAACTTTTTGAAGGAGGAAAGTTGGCATACTTTAAAATGGCCATAACTCCTTTAATATTGACATTTCGGGGTTTTTAGCTATAATTTGTGATCACTTTTTGAAGGAGGAAAGTTGGCATACTTTAAAATGGCCATAACTCCTTTAATATTGACATTTCGGGGTTTTTAGCTATAATTTGTGATCACTTTTTGAAGAAGGAAAAATAGCATACTTTAAAATGGCCATAACTCCTTTAATATTGACATTTCGGGGTTTTTAGCTATAATTTGTGATCACTTTTTGAAGGAGGAAAGTTGGCATACTTTAAAATGGCCATAACTCCTTTAATATTGACATTTCGGGGTTTTTAGCTATAATTTGTGATCACTTTTTGAAGGAGGAAAGTTGGCATACTTTAAAATGGCCATAACTCCTTTAATATTGACATTTCGGGGTTTTTAGCTATAATTTGTGATCACTTTTTGAAGGAGGAAAGTTGGCATACTTTAAAATGGCCATAACTCCTTTAATATTGACATTTCGGGGTTTTTAGCTATAATTTGTGATCACTTTTTGAAGGAGGAAAGTTGGCATACTTTAAAATGGCCATAACTCCTTTAATATTGACATTTCGGGGTTTTTAGCTATAATTTGTGATCACTTTTTGAAGGAGGAAAGTTGGCATACTTTAAAATGGCCATAACTCCTTTAATATTGACATTTCGGGGTTTTTAGCTATAATTTGTGATAACTTTTTGAAGGAGGAAAGTTGGCATACTTTAAAATGGCCATAACTCCTTTAATATTGACATTTCGGGGTTTTTAGCTATAATTTGTGATCACTTTTTGAAGAGGAAAAGTAGCATACTTTAAAATGGCCATAACTCCTTTAATATTGACATTTCGGGGTTTTTAGCTATAATTTGTGATCACTTTTTGAAGGAGGAAAGTTGGCATACTTTAAAATGGCCATAACTCCTTTAATATTGACATTTCGGGGTTTTTAGCTATAATTTGTGATCACTTTTTGAAGGAGGAAAAGTTGGCATACTTTAAAATGGCCATAACTCCTTTAATATTGACATTTCGGGGTTTTTAGCTATAATTTGTGATCACTTTTTGAAGGAGGAAAGTTGGCATACTTTAAAATGGCCATAACTCCTTTAATATTGACATTTCGGGGTTTTTAGCTATAATTTGTGATCACTTTTTGAAGAAGGAAAAATAGCATACTTTAAAATGGCCATAACTCCTTTAATATTGACATTTCGGGGTTTTTAGCTATAATTTGTGATCACTTTTTGAAGGAGGAAAGTTGGCATACTTTAAAATGGCCATAACTCCTTTAATATTGACATTTCGGGGTTTTTAGCTATAATTTGTGATCACTTTTTGAAGGAGGAAAGTTGGCATACTTTAAAATGGCCATAACTCCTTTAATATTGACATTTCGGGGTTTTTAGCTATAATTTGTGATCACTTTTTGAAGGAGGAAAGTTGGCATACTTTAAAATGGCCATAACTCCTTTAATATTGACATTTCGGGGTTTTTAGCTATAATTTGTGATCACTTTTTGAAGAAGGAAAATAGCATACTTTAAAATGGCCATAACTCCTTTAATATTGACATTTCGGGGTTTTTAGCTATAATTTGTGATCACTTTTTGAAGGAGGAAAGTTGGCATACTTTAAAATGGCCATAACTCCTTTAATATTGACATTTCGGGGTTTTTAGCTATAATTTGTGATCACTTTTTGAAGGAGGAAAGTTGGCATACTTTAAAATGGCCATAACTCCTTTAATATTGACATTTCGGGGTTTTTAGCTATAATTTGTGATCACTTTTTGAAGGAGGAAAGTTGGCATACTTTAAAATGGCCATAACTCCTTTAATATTGACATTTCGGGGTTTTTAGCTATAATTTGTGATCACTTTTTGAAGAAGGAAAAATAGCATACTTTAAAATGGCCATAACTCCTTTAATATTGACATTTCGGGGTTTTTAGCTATAATTTGTGATCACTTTTTGAAGGAGGAAAGTTGGCATACTTTAAAATGGCCATAACTCCTTTAATATTGACATTTCGGGGTTTTTAGCTATAATTTGTGATCACTTTTTGAAGGAGGAAAGTTGGCATACTTTAAAATGGCCATAACTCCTTTAATATTGACATTTCGGGGTTTTTAGCTATAATTTGTGATCACTTTTTGAAGGAAGGAAAAGTAGGCATACTTTAAAATGGCCATAACTCCTTTAATATTGACATTTCGGGGTTTTTAGCTATAATTTGTGATCACTTTTTGAAGGAGGAAAAGTTGGCATACTTTAAAATGGCCATAACTCCTTTAATATTGACATTTCGGGGTTTTTAGCTATAATTTGTGATCACTTTTTGAAGAAGGAAAAATAGCATACTTTAAAATGGCCATAACTCCTTTAATATTGACATTTCGGGGTTTTTAGCTATAATTTGTGATCACTTTTTGAAGGAGGAAAGTTGGCATACTTTAAAATGGCCATAACTCCTTTAATATTGACATTTCGGGGTTTTTAGCTATAATTTGTGATCACTTTTTGAAGAAGGAAAAATAGCATACTTTAAAATGGCCATAACTCCTTTAATATTGACATTTCGGGGTTTTTAGCTATAATTTGTGATCACTTTTTGAAGGAGGAAAGTTGGCATACTTTAAAATGGCCATAACTCCTTTAATATTGACATTTCGGGGTTTTTAGCTATAATTTGTGATCACTTTTTGAAGGAGGAAAGTTGGCATACTTTAAAATGGCCATAACTCCTTTAATATTGACATTTCGGGGTTTTTAGCTATAATTTGTGATCACTTTTTGAAGAAGGAAAAATAGCATACTTTAAAATGGCCATAACTCCTTTAATATTGACATTTCGGGGTTTTTAGCTATAATTTGTGATCACTTTTTGAAGGAGGAAAGTTGGCATACTTTAAAATGGCCATAACTCCTTTAATATTGACATTTCGGGGTTTTTAGCTATAATTTGTGATCACTTTTTGAAGAAGGAAAAGTAGGCATACTTTAAAATGGCCATAACTCCTTTAATATTGACATTTCGGGGTTTTTAGCTATAATTTGTGATCACTTTTTGAAGGAGGAAAGTTGGCATACTTTAAAATGGCCATAACTCCTTTAATATTGACATTTCGGGGTTTTTAGCTATAATTTGTGATCACTTTTTGAAGGAGGAAAGTTGGCATACTTTAAAATGGCCATAACTCCTTTAATATTGACATTTCGGGGTTTTTAGCTATAATTTGTGATCACTTTTTGAAGGAGGAAAGTTGGCATACTTTAAAATGGCCATAACTCCTTTAATATTGACATTTCGGGGTTTTTAGCTATAATTTGTGATCACTTTTTGAAGGAGGAAAGTTGGCATACTTTAAAATGGCCATAACTCCTTTAATATTGACATTTCGGGGTTTTTAGCTATAATTTGTGATCACTTTTTGAAGGAGGAAAGTTGGCATACTTTAAAATGGCCATAACTCCTTTAATATTGACATTTCGGGGTTTTTAGCTATAATTTGTGATCACTTTTTGAAGGAGGAAAGTTGGCATACTTTAAAATGGCCATAACTCCTTTAATATTGACATTTCGGGGTTTTTAGCTATAATTTGTGATCACTTTTTGAAGGAGGAAAGTTGGCATACTTTAAAATGGCCATAACTCCTTTAATATTGACATTTCGGGGTTTTTAGCTATAATTTGTGATCACTTTTTGAAGGAAGGAAAAGTAGGCATACTTTAAAATGGCCATAACTCCTTTAATATTGACATTTCGGGGTTTTTAGCTATAATTTGTGATCACTTTTTGAAGGAGGAAAGTTGGCATACTTTAAAATGGCCATAACTCCTTTAATATTGACATTTCGGGGTTTTTAGCTATAATTTGTGATCACTTTTTGAAGGAGGAAAGTTGGCATACTTTAAAATGGCCATAACTCCTTTAATATTGACATTTCGGGGTTTTTAGCTATAATTTGTGATCACTTTTTGAAGGAGGAAAGTTGGCATACTTTAAAATGGCCATAACTCCTTTAATATTGACATTTCGGGGTTTTTAGCTATAATTTGTGATCACTTTTTGAAGGAGGAAAGTTGGCATACTTTAAAATGGCCATAACTCCTTTAATATTGACATTTCGGGGTTTTTAGCTATAATTTGTGATCACTTTTTGAAGAAGGAAAAATAGCATACTTTAAAATGGCCATAACTCCTTTAATATTGACATTTCGGGGTTTTTAGCTATAATTTGTGATCACTTTTTGAAGGAGGAAAGTTGGCATACTTTAAAATGGCCATAACTCCTTTAATATTGACATTTCGGGGTTTTTAGCTATAATTTGTGATCACTTTTTGAAGGAGGAAAAGTTGGCATACTTTAAAATGGCCATAACTCCTTTAATATTGACATTTCGGGGTTTTTAGCTATAATTTGTGATCACTTTTTGAAGGAGGAAAGTGGCATACTTTAAAATGGCCATAACTCCTTTAATATTGACATTTCGGGGTTTTTAGCTATAATTTGTGATCACTTTTTGAAGAAGGAAAAATAGCATACTTTAAAATGGCCATAACTCCTTTAATATTGACATTTCGGGGTTTTTAGCTATAATTTGTGATCACTTTTTGAAGGAGGAAAGTGGCATACTTTAAAATGGCCATAACTCCTTTAATATTGACATTTCGGGGTTTTTAGCTATAATTTGTGATCACTTTTTGAAGGAGGAAAGGATGGCATACTTTAAAATGGCCATAACTCCTTTAATATTGACATTTCGGGGTTTTTAGCTATAATTTGTGATCACTTTTTGAAGGAGGAAAGATGGCATACTTTAAAATGGCCATAACTCCTTTAATATTGACATTTCGGGGTTTTTAGCTATAATTTGTGATCACTTTTTGAAGGAGGAAGGATGGCATACTTTAAAATGGCCATAACTCCTTTAATATTGACATTTCGGGGTTTTTAGCTATAATTTGTGATCACTTTTTGAAGGAGGAAGGATGGCATACTTTAAAATGGCCATAACTCCTTTAATATTGACATTTCGGGGTTTTTAGCTATAATTTGTGATCACTTTTTGAAGGAGGAAAGATGGCATACTTTAAAATGGCCATAACTCCTTTAATATTGACATTTCGGGGTTTTTAGCTATAATTTGTGATCACTTTTTGAAGGAGGAAAGTTGGCATACTTTAAAATGGCCATAACTCCTTTAATATTGACATTTCGGGGTTTTTAGCTATAATTTGTGATCACTTTTTGAAGAAGGAAAATAGGCATACTTTAAAATGGCCATAACTCCTTTAATATTGACATTTCGGGGTTTTTAGCTATAATTTGTGATCACTTTTTGAAGGAGGAAAGTGGCATACTTTAAAATGGCCATAACTCCTTTAATATTGACATTTCGGGGTTTTTAGCTATAATTTGTGATCACTTTTTGAAGGAGGAAAATAGCATACTTTAAAATGGCCATAACTCCTTTAATATTGACATTTCGGGGTTTTTAGCTATAATTTGTGATCACTTTTTGAAGGAGGAAAGATGGCATACTTTAAAATGGCCATAACTCCTTTAATATTGACATTTCGGGGTTTTTAGCTATAATTTGTGATCACTTTTTGAAGGAGGAAAGTGGCATACTTTAAAATGGCCATAACTCCTTTAATATTGACATTTCGGGGTTTTTAGCTATAATTTGTGATCACTTTTTGAAGGAGGAAAGTTGGCATACTTTAAAATGGCCATAACTCCTTTAATATTGACATTTCGGGGTTTTTAGCTATAATTTGTGATCACTTTTTGAAGGAGGATAAATGGCATACTTTAAAATGGCCATAACTCCTTTAATATTGACATTTCGGGGTTTTTAGCTATAATTTGTGATCACTTTTTGAAGGAGGATAAATGGCATACTTTAAAATGGCCATAACTCCTTTAATATTGACATTTCGGGGTTTTTAGCTATAATTTGTGATCACTTTTTGAAGGAGGAAAAATAGAATACTTTAAAATGGCCATAACTCCTTTAATATTGACATTTCGGGGTTTTTAGCTAAAATTTGTGATCACTTTTTGAAGGAGGATAAATGGCATACTTTAAAGGAGGAAAGTTGGCATACTTTAAAATGGCCATAACTCCTTTAATATTGACATTTCGGGGTTTTTAGCTATAATTTGTGATCACTTTTTGAAGGAGGATAAATGGCATACTTTAAAATGGCCATAACTCCTTTAATATTGACATTTCGGGGTTTTTAGCTATAATTTGTGATCACTTTTTGAAGGAGGATAAATGACATACTTTAAAATGGCCATAACTCCTTTAATATTGACATTTCGGGGTTTTTAGCTATAATTTGTGATCACTTTTTGAAGGAGGATAAATGGCATACTTTAAAATGGCCATAACTCCTTTAATATTGACATTTCGGGGTTTTTAGCTATAATTTGTGATCACTTTTTGAAGGAGGATAAATGACATACTTTAAAATGGCCATAACTCCTTTAATATTGACATTTCGGGGTTTTTAGCTATAATTTGTGATCACTTTTTGAAGGAGGATAAATGGCATACTTTAAAATGGCCATAACTCCTTTAATATTGACATTTCGGGGTTTTTAGCTATAATTTGTGATCACTTTTTGAAGGAGGATAAATGGCATACTTTAAAATGGCCATAACTCCTTTAATATTGACATTTCGGGGTTTTTAGCTATAATTTGTGATCACTTTTTGAAGGAGGAAAATAGAATACTTTAAAATGGCCATAACTCCTTTAATATTGACATTTCGGGGTTTTTAGCTATAATTTGTGATCACTTTTTGAAGGAGGAAAGTATGGCATACTTTAAAATGGCCATAACTCCTTTAATATTGACATTTCGGGGTTTTTAGCTATAATTTGTGATCACTTTTTGAAGGAGGAAAATGGCATACTTTAAAATGGCCATAACTCCTTTAATATTGACATTTCGGGGTTTTTAGCTATAATTTGTGATCACTTTTTGAAGGAGGATAAATGGCATACTTTAAAATGGCCATAACTCCTTTAATATTGACATTTCGGGGTTTTTAGCTATAATTTGTGATCACTTTTTGAAGGAGGATAAATGGCATACTTTAAAATGGCCATAACTCCTTTAATATTGACATTTCGGGGTTTTTAGCTATAATTTGTGATCACTTTTTGAAGGAGGATAAATGACATACTTTAAAATGGCCATAACTCCTTTAATATTGACATTTCGGGGTTTTTAGCTATAATTTGTGATCACTTTTTGAAGGAGGATAAATGACATACTTTAAAATGGCCATAACTCCTTTAATATTGACATTTCGGGGTTTTTAGCTATAATTTGTGATCACTTTTTGAAGGAGGATAAATGGCATACTTTAAAATGGCCATAACTCCTTTAATATTGACATTTCGGGGTTTTTAGCTATAATTTGTGATCACTTTTTGAAGGAGGATAAATGACATACTTTAAAATGGCCATAACTCCTTTAATATTGACATTTCGGGGTTTTTAGCTATAATTTGTGATCACTTTTTGAAGGAGGATAAATGGCATACTTTAAAATGGCCATAACTCCTTTAATATTGACATTTCGGGGTTTTTAGCTATAATTTGTGATCACTTTTTGAAGGAGGATAAATGACATACTTTAAAATGGCCATAACTCCTTTAATATTGACATTTCGGGGTTTTTAGCTATAATTTGTGATCACTTTTTGAAGGAGGATAAATGACATACTTTAAAATGGCCATAACTCCTTTAATATTGACATTTCGGGGTTTTTAGCTATAATTTGTGATCACTTTTTGAAGGAGGATAAATGGCATACTTTAAAATGGCCATAACTCCTTTAATATTGACATTTCGGGGTTTTTAGCTATAATTTGTGATCACTTTTTGAAGGAGGATAAATGGCATACTTTAAAATGGCCATAACTCCTTTAATATTGACATTTCGGGGTTTTTAGCTATAATTTGTGATCACTTTTTGAAGGAGGATAAATGGCATACTTTAAAATGGCCATAACTCCTTTAATATTGACATTTCGGGGTTTTTAGCTATAATTTGTGATCACTTTTTGAAGGAGGATAAATGACATACTTTAAAATGGCCATAACTCCTTTAATATGGACATTTCGGGGTTTTTAGCTATAATTTGTGATCACTTTTTGAAGGAGGATAAATGGCATACTTTAAAATGGCCATAACTCCTTTAATATTGACATTTCGGGGTTTTTAGCTATAATTTGTGATCACTTTTTGAAGGAGGATAAATGACATACTTTAAAATGGCCATAACTCCTTTAATATTGACATTTCGGGGTTTTTAGCTATAATTTGTGATCACTTTTTGAAGGAGGATAAATGGCATACTTTAAAATGGCCATAACTCCTTTAATATTGACATTTCGGGGTTTTTAGCTATAATTTGTGATCACTTTTTGAAGGAGGATAAATGACATACTTTAAAATGGCCATAACTCCTTTAATATTGACATTTCGGGGTTTTTAGCTATAATTTGTGATCACTTTTTGAAGGAGGATAAATGACATACTTTAAAATGGCCATAACTCCTTTAATATTGACATTTCGGGGTTTTTAGCTATAATTTGTGATCACTTTTTGAAGGAGGATAAATGGCATACTTTAAAATGGCCATAACTCCTTTAATATTGACATTTCGGGGTTTTTAGCTATAATTTGTGATCACTTTTTGAAGGAGGATAAATGGCATACTTTAAAATGGCCATAACTCCTTTAATATTGACATTTCGGGGTTTTTAGCTATAATTTGTGATCACTTTTTGAAGGAGGATAAATGGCATACTTTAAAATGGCCATAACTCCTTTAATATTGACATTTCGGGGTTTTCAGCTATAATTTGTGATCACTTTTTGAAGGAGGATAAATGACATACTTTAAAATGGCCATAACTCCTTTAATATGGACATTTCGGGGTTTTTAGCTATAATTTGTGATCACTTTTTGAAGGAGGATAAATGACATACTTTAAAATGGCCATAACTCCTTTAATATTGACATTTCGGGGTTTTTAGCTATAATTTGTGATCACTTTTTGAAGGAGGATAAATGACATACTTTAAAATGGCCATAACTCCTTTGATATGGACATTTCGGGGTTTTTAGCTATAATTTGTGATCACTTTTTGAAGGAGGATAAATGGCATACTTTAAAATGGCCATAACTCCTTTAATATTGACATTTCGGGGTTTTTAGCTATAATTTGTGATCACTTTTTGAAGGAGGATAAATGGCATACTTTAAAATGGCCATAACTCCTTTAATATTGACATTTCGGGGTTTTCAGCTATAATTTGTGATCACTTTTTGAAGGAGGATAAATGACATACTTTAAAATGGCCATAACTCCTTTAATATTGACATTTCGGGGTTTTTAGCTATAATTTGTGATCACTTTTTGAAGGAGGATAAATGGCATACTTTAAAATGGCCATAACTCCTTTAATATTGACATTTCGGGGTTTTTAGCTATAATTTGTGATCACTTTTTGAAGGAGGATAAATGGCATACTTTAAAATGGCCATAACTCCTTTAATATTGACATTTCGGGGTTTTTAGCTATAATTTGTGATCACTTTTTGAAGGAGGATAAATGACATACTTTAAAATGGCCATAACTCCTTTAATATTGACATTTCGGGGTTTTTAGCTATAATTTGTGATCACTTTTTGAAGGAGGATAAATGGCATACTTTAAAATGGCCATAACTCCTTTAATATTGACATTTCGGGGTTTTCAGCTATAATTTGTGATCACTTTTTGAAGGAGGATAAATGACATACTTTAAAATGGCCATAACTCCTTTAATATTGACATTTCGGGGTTTTTAGCTATAATTTGTGATCACTTTTTGAAGGAGGATAAATGGCATACTTTAAAATGGCCATAACTCCTTTAATATTGACATTTCGGGGTTTTTAGCTATAATTTGTGATCACTTTTTGAAGGAGGATAAATGGCATACTTTAAAATGGCCATAACTCCTTTAATATTGACATTTCGGGGTTTTTAGCTATAATTTGTGATCACTTTTTGAAGGAGGATAAATGACATACTTTAAAAAGGCCATAACTCCTTTAATATTGACATTTCGGGGTTTTTAGCTATAATTTGTGATCACTTTTTGAAGGAGGATAAATGACATACTTTAAAATGGCCATAACTCCTTTAATATTGACATTTCGGGGTTTTTAGCTATAATTTGTGATCACTTTTTGAAGGAGGATAAATGGCATACTTTAAAATGGCCATAACTCCTTTAATATTGACATTTCGGGGTTTTTAGCTATAATTTGTGATCACTTTTTGAAGGAGGATAAATGGCATACTTTAAAATGGCCATAACTCCTTTAATATTGACATTTCGGGGTTTTTAGCTATAATTTGTGATCACTTTTTGAAGGAGGATAAATGGCATACTTTAAAATGGCCATAACTCCTTTAATATTGACATTTCGGGGTTTTTAGCTATAATTTGTGATCACTTTTTGAAGGAGGATAAATGGCATACTTTAAAATGGCCATAACTCCTTTAATATTGACATTTCGGGGTTTTTAGCTATAATTTGTGATCACTTTTTGAAGGAGGATAAATGGCATACTTTAAAATGGCCATAACTCCTTTAATATTGACATTTCGGGGTTTTTAGCTATAATTTGTGATCACTTTTTGAAGGAGGATAAATGACATACTTTAAAATGGCCATAACTCCTTTAATATGGACATTTCGGGGTTTTTAGCTATAATTTGTGATCACTTTTTGAAGGAGGATAAATGGCATACTTTAAAATGGCCATAACTCCTTTAATATTGACATTTCGGGGTTTTTAGCTATAATTTGTGATCACTTTTTGAAGGAGGATAAATGGCATACTTTAAAATGGCCATAACTCCTTTAATATTGACATTTCGGGGTTTTTAGCTATAATTTGTGATCACTTTTTGAAGGAGGATAAATGGCATACTTTAAAATGGCCATAACTCCTTTAATATTGACATTTCGGGGTTTTTAGCTATAATTTGTGATCACTTTTTGAAGGAGGATAAATGACATACTTTAAAATGGCCATAACTCCTTTAATATGGACATTTCGGGGTTTTTAGCTATAATTTGTGATCACTTTTTGAAGGAGGATAAATGGCATACTTTAAAATGGCCATAACTCCTTTAATATTGACATTTCGGGGTTTTTAGCTATAATTTGTGATCACTTTTTGAAGGAGGATAAATGACATACTTTAAAATGGCCATAACTCCTTTAATATGGACATTTCGGGGTTTTTAGCTATAATTTGTGATCACTTTTTGAAGGAGGATAAATGGCATACTTTAAAATGGCCATAACTCCTTTAATATTGACATTTCGGGGTTTTTAGCTATAATTTGTGATCACTTTTTGAAGGAGGATAAATGGCATACTTTAAAATGGCCATAACTCCTTTAATATTGACATTTCGGGGTTTTTAGCTATAATTTGTGATCACTTTTTGAAGGAGGATAAATGACATACTTTAAAATGGCCATAACTCCTTTAATATTGACATTTCGGGGTTTTTAGCTATAATTTGTGATCACTTTTTGAAGGAGGATAAATGGCATACTTTAAAATGGCCATAACTCCTTTAATATTGACATTTCGGGGTTTTTAGCTATAATTTGTGATCACTTTTTGAAGGAGGATAAATGACATACTTTAAAATGGCCATAACTCCTTTAATATGGACATTTCGGGGTTTTTAGCTATAATTTGTGATCACTTTTTGAAGGAGGATAAATGACATACTTTAAAATGGCCATAACTCCTTTAATATTGACATTTCGGGGTTTTTAGCTATAATTTGTGATCACTTTTTGAAGGAGGATAAATGGCATACTTTAAAATGGCCATAACTCCTTTAATATTGACATTTCGGGGTTTTTAGCTATAATTTGTGATCACTTTTTGAAGGAGGATAAATGGCATACGTTAAAATGGCCATAACTCCTTTAATATTGACATTTCGGGGTTTTTAGCTATAATTTGTGATCACTTTTTGAAGGAGGAAGGATGGCATACTTTAAAATGGCCATAACTCCTTTAATATTGACATTTCGGGGTTTTTAGCTATAATTTGTGATCACTTTTTGAAGGAGGATAAATGGCATACGTTAAAATGGCCATAACTCCTTTAATATTGACATTTCGGGGTTTTTAGCTATAATTTGTGATCACTTTTTGAAGGAGGAAGGATGGCATACTTTAAAATGGCCATAACTCCTTTAATATTGACATTTCGGGGTTTTTAGCTATAATTTGTGATCACTTTTTGAAGGAGGATAAATGGCATACGTTAAAATGGCCATAACTCCTTTAATATTGACATTTCGGGGTTTTTAGCTATAATTTGTGATCACTTTTTGAAGGAGGATAAATGACATACTTTAAAATGGCCATAACTCCTTTAATATTGACATTTCGGGGTTTTTAGCTATAATTTGTGATCACTTTTTGAAGGAGGAAGGATGGCATACTTTAAAATGGCCATAACTCCTTTAATATTGACATTTCGGGGTTTTTAGCTATAATTTGTGATCACTTTTTGAAGGAGGATAAATGGCATACTTTAAAATGGCCATAACTCCTTTAATATTGACATTTCGGGGTTTTTAGCTATAATTTGTGATCACTTTTTGAAGGAGGATAAATGGCATACTTTAAAATGGCCATAACTCCTTTAATATTGACATTTCGGGGTTTTTAGCTATAATTTGTGATCACTTTTTGAAGGAGGAAAGTTGGCATACTTTAAAATGGCCATAACTCCTTTAATATTGACATTTCGGGGTTTTTAGCTATAATTTGTGATCACTTTTTGAAGGAGGATAAATGGCATACTTTAAAATGGCCATAACTCCTTTAATATTGACATTTCGGGGTTTTTAGCTATAATTTGTGATCACTTTTTGAAGGAGGAAAGTTGGCATACTTTAAAATGGCCATAACTCCTTTAATATTGACATTTCGGGGTTTTTAGCTATAATTTGTGATCACTTTTTGAAGGAGGATAAATGACATACTTTAAAATGGCCATAACTCCTTTAATATTGACATTTCGGGGTTTTTAGCTATAATTTGTGATCACTTTTTGAAGGAGGAAGGATGGCATACTTTAAAATGGCCATAACTCCTTTAATATTGACATTTCGGGGTTTTTAGCTATAATTTGTGATCACTTTTTGAAGGAGGAAGGATGGCATACTTTAAAATGGCCATAACCCCTTTAATATTGACATTTCGGGGTTTTTAGCTATAATTTGTGATCACTTTTTGAAGGAGGATAAATGACATACTTTAAAATGGCCATAACTCCTTTAATATTGACATTTCGGGGTTTTTAGCTATAATTTGTGATCACTTTTTGAAGGAGGAAAGTTGGCATACTTTAAAATGGCCATAACTCCTTTAATATTGACATTTCGGGGTTTTTAGCTATAATTTGTGATCACTTTTTGAAGGAGGATAAATGGCATACTTTAAAATGGCCATAACTCCTTTAATATTGACATTTCGGGGTTTTTAGCTATAATTTGTGATCACTTTTTGAAGGAGGATAAATGACATACTTTAAAATGGCCATAACTCCTTTAATATTGACATTTCGGGGTTTTTAGCTATAATTTGTGATCACTTTTTGAAGGAGGATAAATGACATACTTTAAAATGGCCATAACTCCTTTAATATTGACATTTCGGGGTTTTTAGCTATAATTTGTGATCACTTTTTGAAGGAGGAAGGATGGCATACTTTAAAATGGCCATAACTCCTTTAATATTGACATTTCGGGGTTTTTAGCTATAATTTGTGATCACTTTTTGAAGGAGGAAGGATGGCATACTTTAAAATGGCCATAACTCCTTTAATATTGACATTTCGGGGTTTTTAGCTATAATTTGTGATCACTTTTTGAAGGAGGAAGGATGGCATACTTTAAAATGGCCATAACCCCTTTAATATTGACATTTCGGGGTTTTTAGCTATAATTTGTGATCACTTTTTGAAGGAGGATAAATGACATACTTTAAAATGGCCATAACTCCTTTAATATTGACATTTCGGGGTTTTTAGCTATAATTTGTGATCACTTTTTGAAGGAGGAAGGATGGCATACTTTAAAATGGCCATAACTCCTTTAATATTGACATTTCGGGGTTTTTAGCTATAATTTGTGATCACTTTTTGAAGGAGGAAGGATGGCATACTTTAAAATGGCCATAACCCCTTTAATATTGACATTTCGGGGTTTTTAGCTATAATTTGTGATCACTTTTTGAAGGAGGATAAATGACATACTTTAAAATGGCCATAACTCCTTTAATATTGACATTTCGGGGTTTTTAGCTATAATTTGTGATCACTTTTTGAAGGAGGAAAGTTGGCATACTTTAAAATGGCCATAACTCCTTTAATATTGACATTTCGGGGTTTTTAGCTATAATTTGTGATCACTTTTTGAAGGAGGATAAATGGCATACTTTAAAATGGCCATAACTCCTTTAATATTGACATTTCGGGGTTTTTAGCTATAATTTGTGATCACTTTTTGAAGGAGGAAAGTTGGCATACTTTAAAATGGCCATAACTCCTTTAATATTGACATTTCGGGGTTTTTAGCTATAATTTGTGATCACTTTTTGAAGGAGGATAAATGACATACTTTAAAATGGCCATAACTCCTTTAATATTGACATTTCGGGGTTTTTAGCTATAATTTGTGATCACTTTTTGAAGGAGGAAGGATGGCATACTTTAAAATGGCCATAACTCCTTTAATATTGACATTTCGGGGTTTTTAGCTATAATTTGTGATCACTTTTTGAAGGAGGAAGGATGGCATACTTTAAAATGGCCATAACTCCTTTAATATTGACATTTCGGGGTTTTTAGCTATAATTTGTGATCACTTTTTGAAGGAGGAAGGATGGCATACTTTAAAATGGCCATAACCCCTTTAATATTGACATTTCGGGGTTTTTAGCTATAATTTGTGATCACTTTTTGAAGGAGGAAGGATGGCATACTTTAAAATGGCCATAACTCCTTTAATATTGACATTTCGGGGTTTTTAGCTATAATTTGTGATCACTTTTTGAAGGAGGAAAAATAGGATACTTTAAAATGGCCATAACTCCTTTAATATTGACATTTCGGGGTTTTTAGCTATAATTTGTGATCACTTTTTGAAGGAGGAAAGTTGGCATACTTTAAAATGGCCATAACCCCTTTAATATTGACATTTCGGGGTTTTTAGCTATAATTTGTGATCACTTTTTGAAGGAGGAAGGATGGCATACTTTAAAATGGCCATAACTCCTTTAATATTGACATTTCGGGGTTTTTAGCTATAATTTGTGATCACTTTTTGAAGGAGGAAGGATGGCATACTTTAAAATGGCCATAACCCCTTTAATATTGACATTTCGGGGTTTTTAGCTATAATTTGTGATCACTTTTTGAAGGAGGATAAATGACATACTTTAAAATGGCCATAACTCCTTTAATATTGACATTTCGGGGTTTTTAGCTATAATTTGTGATCACTTTTTGAAGGAGGAAGGATGGCATACTTTAAAATGGCCATAACTCCTTTAATATTGACATTTCGGGGTTTTTAGCTATAATTTGTGATCACTTTTTGAAGGAGGAAGGATGGCATACTTTAAAATGGCCATAACCCCTTTAATATTGACATTTCGGGGTTTTTAGCTATAATTTGTGATCACTTTTTGAAGGAGGATAAATGACATACTTTAAAATGGCCATAACTCCTTTAATATTGACATTTCGGGGTTTTTAGCTATAATTTGTGATCACTTTTTGAAGGAGGAAGGATGGCATACTTTAAAATGGCCATAACTCCTTTAATATTGACATTTCGGGGTTTTTAGCTATAATTTGTGATCACTTTTTGAAGGAGGAAGGATGGCATACTTTAAAATGGCCATAACCCCTTTAATATTGACATTTCGGGGTTTTTAGCTATAATTTGTGATCACTTTTTGAAGGAGGAAGGATGGCATACTTTAAAATGGCCATAACTCCTTTAATATTGACATTTCGGGGTTTTTAGCTATAATTTGTGATCACTTTTTGAAGGAGGAAAAATAGGATACTTTAAAATGGCCATAACTCCTTTAATATTGACATTTCGGGGTTTTTAGCTATAATTTGTGATCACTTTTTGAAGGAGGAAAGTTGGCATACTTTAAAATGGCCATAACTCCTTTAATATTGACATTTCGGGGTTTTTAGCTATAATTTGTGATCACTTTTTGAAGGAGGATAAATGACATACTTTAAAATGGCCATAACTCCTTTAATATTGACATTTCGGGGTTTTTAGCTATAATTTGTGATCACTTTTTGAAGGAGGAAGGATGGCATACTTTAAAATGGCCATAACTCCTTTAATATTGACATTTCGGGGTTTTTAGCTATAATTTGTGATCACTTTTTGAAGGAGGAAGGATGGCATACTTTAAAATGGCCATAACTCCTTTAATATTGACATTTCGGGGTTTTTAGCTATAATTTGTGATCACTTTTTGAAGGAGGAAGGATGGCATACTTTAAAATGGCCATAACCCCTTTAATATTGACATTTCGGGGTTTTTAGCTATAATTTGTGATCACTTTTTGAAGGAGGAAGGATGGCATACTTTAAAATGGCCATAACTCCTTTAATATTGACATTTCGGGGTTTTTAGCTATAATTTGTGATCACTTTTTGAAGGAGGAAGGATGGCATACTTTAAAATGGCCATAACCCCTTTAATATTGACATTTCGGGGTTTTTAGCTATAATTTGTGATCACTTTTTGAAGGAGGATAAATGACATACTTTAAAATGGCCATAACTCCTTTAATATTGACATTTCGGGGTTTTTAGCTATAATTTGTGATCACTTTTTGAAGGAGGAAGGATGGCATACTTTAAAATGGCCATAACCCCTTTAATATTGACATTTCGGGGTTTTTAGCTATAATTTGTGATCACTTTTTGAAGGAGGAAGGATGGCATACTTTAAAATGGCCATAACTCCTTTAATATTGACATTTCGGGGTTTTTAGCTATAATTTGTGATCACTTTTTGAAGGAGGAAAAATAGGATACTTTAAAATGGCCATAACTCCTTTAATATTGACATTTCGGGGTTTTAAGCTATAATTTGTGATCACTTTTTGAAGGAGGATAAATGGCATACTTTAAAATGGCCATAACTCCTTTAATATTGACATTTCGGAGTTTTTAGCTATAATTTGTGATCACTTTTTGAATGGCATACTTTAAAATGGCCATAACTCCTTTAATATTGACATTTCGGGGTTTTTAGCTATAATTTGTGATCACTTTTTGAAGGAGGAAAAATAGGATACTTTAAAATGGCCATAACTCCTTTAATATTGACATTTCGGGGTTTTAAGCTATAATTTGTGATCACTTTTTGAAGGAGGATAAATGGCATACTTTAAAATGGCCATAACTCCTTTAATATTGACATTTCGGAGTTTTTAGCTATAATTTGTGATCACTTTTTGAATGGCATACTTTAAAATGGCCATAACTCCTTTAATATTGACATTTCGGGGTTTTTAGCTATAATTTGTGATCATTTTTGAAGGAGGAAAGATGGCATACTTTAAAATGGCCATAACTCCTTTAATATTGACATTTCGGGGTTTTTAGCTATAATTTGTGATCACTTTTTGAAGGAGGAAAGTTGGCATACTTTAAAATGGCCATAACTCCTTTAATATTGACATTTCGGAGTTTTTAGCTATAACTCCTTTAATATTGACATTTCGGGGTTTTTAGCTATAATTTGTGATCACTTTTTGAAGGAGGAAAAATAGAATACTTTAAAATGGCCATAACTCCTTTAATATTGACATTTCGGGGTTTTTAGCTATAATTTGTGATCACTTTTTGAAGGAGGAAAGTTGGCATACTTTAAAATGGCCATAACTCCTTTAATATTGACATTTCGGGGTTTTTAGCTATAATTTGTGATCACTTTTTGAAGGAGGAAAGTTGGCATACTTTAAAATGGCCATAACTCCTTTAATATTGACATTTCGGGGTTTTTAGCTATAATTTGTGATCACTTTTTGAAGGAGGATAAATGACATACTTTAAAATGGCCATAACTCCTTTAATATTGACATTTCGGGGTTTTTAGCTATAATTTGTGATCACTTTTTGAAGGAGGAAGGATGGCATACTTTAAAATGGCCATAACTCCTTTAATATTGACATTTCGGGGTTTTTAGCTATAATTTGTGATCACTTTTTGAAGGAGGAAAAATAGAATACTTTAAAATGGCCATAACTCCTTTAATATTGACATTTCGGGGTTTTTAGCTATAATTTGTGATCACTTTTTGAAGGAGGAAAAATAGAATACTTTAAAATGGCCATAACTCCTTTAATATTGACATTTCGGGGTTTTTAGCTATAATTTGTGATCACTTTTTGAAGGAGGAAAGTTGGCATACTTTAAAATGGCCATAACTCCTTTAATATTGACATTTCGCGGTTTTTAGCAATAATTTGTGATCACTTTTTGAAGGAGGATAAATGGCATACTTTAAAATGGCCATAACTCCTTTAATATTGACATTTCGGGGTTTTTAGCTATAATTTGTGATCACTTTTTGAAGGAGGATAAATGGCATACTTTAAAATGGCCATAACTCCTTTAATATTGACATTTCGGGGTTTTTAGCTATAATTTGTGATCACTTTTTGAAGGAGGAAGGATGGCATACTTTAAAATGGCCATAACTCCTTTAATATTGACATTTCGGGGTTTTTAGCTATAATTTGTGATCACTTTTTGAAGGAGGATAAATGGCATACTTTAAAATGGCCATAACTCCTTTAATATTGACATTTCGGGGTTTTTAGCTATAATTTGTGATCACTTTTTGAAGGAGGAAAAATAGGATACTTTAAAATGGCCATAACTCCTTTAATATTGACATTTCGGGGTTTTTAGCTATAATTTGTGATCACTTTTTGAAGGAGGACCAATAGCATACTTTAAAATGGCCATAACTCCTTTAATATTGACATTTCGGGGTTTTTAGCTATAATTTGTGATCACTTTTTGAAGGAAGAAAGTTGGCATACTTTAAAATGGCCATAACTCCTTTAATATTGACATTTCGGGGTTTTTAGCTATAATTTGTGATCACTTTTTGAAGGAGGACCAATAGCATACTTTAAAATGGCCATAACTCCTTTAATATTGACATTTCGGGGTTTTTAGCTATAATTTGTGATCACTTTTTGAAGGAAGAAAGTTGGCATACTTTAAAATGGCCATAACTCCTTTAATATTGACATTTCGGGGTTTTTAGCTATAATTTGTGATCACTTTTTGAAGGAGGAAAAATAGAATACTTTAAAATGGCCATAACTCCTTTAATATTGACATTTCGGGGTTTTTAGCTATAATTTGTGATCACTTTTTGAAGGAGGAAAGTTGGCATACTTTAAAATGGCCATAACTCCTTTAATATTGACATTTCGGGGTTTTTAGCTATAATTTGTGATCACTTTTTGAAGGAAGAAAGTTGGCATACTTTAAAATGGCCATAACTCCTTTAATATTGACATTTCGGGGTTTTTAGCTATAATTTGTGATCACTTTATGAAGGAGGAAAAATAGGATACTTTAAAATGGCCATAACTCCTTTAATATTGACATTTCGGGGTTTTTAGCTATAATTTGTGATCACTTTTTGAAGGAGGATAAATGGCATACTTTAAAATGGCCATAACTCCTTTAATATTGACATTTCGGGGTTTTTAGCTATAATTTGTGATCACTTTTTGAAGGAGGAAAGTTGGCATACTTTAAAATGGCCATAACTCCTTTAATATTGACATTTCGGGGTTTTTAGCTATAATTTGTGATCACTTTTTGAAGGAGGAAAAATAGAATACTTTAAAATGGCCATAACTCCTTTAATATTGACATTTCGGGGTTTTTAGCTATAATTTGTGATCACTTTTTGAAGGAGGAAAGTTGGCATACTTTAAAATGGCCATAACTCCTTTAATATTGACATTTCGGGGTTTTTAGCTATAATTTGTGATCACTTTTTGAAGGAGGAAAGTTGGCATACTTTAAAATGGCCATAACTCCTTTAATATTGACATTTCGGGGTTTTTAGCTATAATTTGTGATCACCTTTTGATCACAAACTTTAAAATGGATATAACTCCTTAAATATTGGTCTTTGGGGATTTTCAACAATTCTTTCTCATTTTCCTCCAAAATATTCCAAAATATTCTCCCCTGGAACCCACTGTTTTCTTTTCACATCGAACATGTTTGAGTTGCCTGGCCATGTCGACTCGACAAGAAGTTGTTGCAGGTCCTCATCCCCTCCTCCCATCACAAGGAAATAGTAAACATCAGAATCGTTTTTTGGCCACAACTCAACTTTCAGTTCAGTTACCATTTGTCCTCCGTGGAAGCTGTGTGAGTGTGTCGTGCCAACGAGTTCTCCTTCGTTCGCCGTGCAGTGGGACATTCGCTTAACGAGTCCAAAATAAAATGAGCTCTTATTAACGGGGCTATTGAAAAATTTTGCGATTGAAAAAAACGAAACGGAAAACGGAAAGTTGGAGTGTGACAACGTCCCTCAAAAGTTGTAGCCTGGAATTCCGACCAGGAGAGTAAGGCGGGTTTAACGGTCATTTGCTGAGTGTGTGAGTGCGAGTGCGTGTGCCTTCCTGTCATCCTCCTCGAATTAAGTGTTGCGTTAATATGTCTTTGGCTCCCGGGTGTTCCAGGGCCCAGGCACAAGCCATAGCCAGTGCGTGTGTATAACAACAATTCACTGGCCAAGTTAATAAGTGCCAGAGTCCGCCTTTTGCCTGTCGCTGTAATGAAATAAAGTGTGGCACTGCTTGGGCTCTAGGTGCTTTGTGAATAATTAAAACCGAATTTTTGCGCGCAATTTATTTGTGAATATCTAAAACGAGAAAGAGAAGGAGCTGGAGCAGGGTGATGAGACCTGCAGAATTTTGTTAAAAATCACACAAAACGTAACGCTAATCTGCCTCACGTTTTCCACTTGGCCGAGACGGAGTCATAGCGCGGTACCTGGCAGAAATTACCCAAATCATCAACTTCTCCAGGTTCTCCATTGCCATCAAAGGTTGCTGTTAAGTCAAGGGAAATAAACATTTAATGGTAATTAAGAGCCCCTCCACACACCAAACCAAACAAAACAAAACAGAGACGAAAAACGGCGGCCAGGCAAACAAAACAATAAAAGTTATTCCTTTGCCTAGAGTTCGGCGTTTCTCTTCTCCATTTTTTTTAATTTTTTTTTGAGGGAAAACATTTGAAATGGCTTTTCCGCCCAAGAACAACAAACCAAAGGAGCAAATTTTCAAAAAAAAAAAAAAAAAAAAGAAAAAACTAAAACTGCCTTTTGTTTTCCCCCGAAAATAAAGGTCACATTGAGGTCTCCGCTTTGTTTTGTTTTCAAATCATTGGGGATTTTTGGAAAAACAATGCCTAGGACATATTTTTTCGGAATTTTTTGGTTGGTAATGCGTTTGTCAATGTTTTTTTTTTTTTTATAAATTCCGCAAAAAAATGCTAATTGGTCATAAATATTTAGAGAAAAAAAATCCTTAAATGGTAACAGAGAACTTCTCCATTAAAGTAGGCTGGCTATTCAAGATCCAGATAATCATACTTCAGGTCATAAAAAATAATTTCTAGAGGTCCAATGTCATTTGTATTTTTAGCTGAATAAATGTGTAAAGGTTTCCATCAACCCTGCTTTGTATTTGGGACGGAGTCACATCTCTCTCCGGAAGGGAGAAAAAGTCAAATGCCATAATTTTTAATTTTTTTCAAAATTTTATTGAATAAAATCAAAAAATATCGGAAATAGCATCAGATTTTAGAATAAGTTTAGATTTGTTCGAATTGGTCACCATTGGCACGAATTATGGCCTTCATCGGCCAATGAAACCGTCACAGGCTGCCCGAATGTTGCTCTGCGGTATTTTGGCCCATTTGGCCCGGCGAAGCGCTTGTTTGGAGGTGATCGACACTTTGGTATTTTTTTGCTTTCCAAAATACTCCAGACACAATAGTCCAACGGATTGATATCCGGAGATTTTGGTGGTCATTTAGCGCTGGAAATGAAGCGAGGAACCTCATTCTGTAACCATTCTTGGGTGGCGGTGGTGTGCTGAGTGCGAGGGTGCTGAATGCTGTTGGAATGTCCAAGGTCTGCGGCCAAAATGTTTGCTTGCCCAAGGCTTTAATACACCCTCGAGAATATTTTCGCTATAATATTCGGCATTTATTCTGATGTCACGGTCGTTTAATACAAGTGGAGAGCGACCATCGGCTGTTATGGCGGTCCTCCCACACCATTACCATGACCGGCGCTTGAGTTCTGGTGACCAACCGAAGGTGCACATTTCAGCTGACCTCTTTGGCAAGTAAAGACGATCATTTTGTTTGCTTACCAACTGCTGGACAACGAATGTTTTCTCAACGGAGAAAACCAAATTCGGCAGTTCGACACTTTCGGCCAAGCGAAGCAACTCTTTAGCTCTTTTGAGTCTATTTTCCGCAACAGATGCGGTGTAAGATCTTGCACTTTTTGGAATTTCAATGGCTTTACCCCGAGCTCATGTTTCAATAATTGCCGAATGGAATATTTCGATATGTTCAGCTCACGAGTCATTTTTCGGCCACTGCGACGCGGGTTTCGATCGGGAGTCGCTTCTTTACTTTTCGAACCATTTCTGCTGATGTTGCTGTTTTCTTCCGTCCATTTCCTTGACGTCGGGCTACGACGTCCTTGACACGGCACGGTAACGAACGATGGTACGAGACACAAAATATTTATCCGCATTTAAATGCTGGAGTGCTCTAGCTATGGCCACTTGTGGTTTTCCAGCCAAATATAAGGAGATCACACTATCACGCTTGATAGTGAAAAATCTGCGAATTTTGTACCAAAATTCGCTGTAAAGACCGTCGACTGATACTCATTTGCGTGGAACGTCATCTGGTCTGGATGTCGACGGTGCTTCCATGACATCCTTGGCTACAGCTGTAATATTCTTTGCAGAACGGATACTCCGGGATCTGCCACGCCTGACATCTTCTTCTTTTTGGTGGTGATTAAGAATGGCTTGAGCATATGTTATACGCAATTGGCGGTCAGCAGCTAACACTTGATGCACCATCTCGACTTTGTACGGAAACATTTTCAAATTTTGTACCAAAATTCGCTGTAAAGACCGTCGACTGATAAGACCATTTGCGCGGCACGTCGTCTGGTCTGGATGTCGACGGCGCTTCCATGACATCCTTGGCTACAGCAGCAATATTCTTTGCAGAACGGATACTCCAAAGCCTGCCACACCTGGCAGAATCTCTTTTTTTGTCCCAGTCTCTTCGAGGAGAGCTGCTAAACGTTGCAGTATTTCACCAGTTGGACGGCCAAGAAATCTGCGACGAAATTCACGTTGTGCCAAAGTCAACAACCGATTATTTGTCAAATAAATAATCACCCGTATTCCGCGTTCTGGAGCAGTGCAGCGTAACATTGTTTGTTATAAAACAGATCAGACATTAGGGGCTAATCGTAACATTTATGGCATTTTCTGATAGGAGGATTACTTTTGCGCCATCGAATATATTCAACGTCTTGAGGAGATAAGTTTTAATCTCTCATTGTATTTTCCTGGTCCCCTAGTAATTCGCTTTCATCACTTCCCAAATTATTGTTACTTTCGAGATTTTTCACACCGAGTTTTCCACAAAGATAATCCTGATGGCCGGGTTTTTCTAAGAAATCATTTGAAAGACCACGTTCTTTGCCAACCTGAAGACAGTAAAATAAGTTTTTTGTCATCTTGAGTTTTTATCGTGGGTCCACAGAAGTCCCCAGAAAGTCCCTTAAAAGTCTTTCCATCTCCTCTCACCCACCTGCCATAAATGCCACCAACTACCTGCAGTTAATCACTTCTCCAAATTTTTAGTTTTTCTTTTTCTCCTAATTGTAATGCCTTTGTTTGTTTTATTTATTTCTTTAATTAAAAATTATATTCCGCCCTTAACTGTTGTTGCTGCTGCTGCTGTTGTTGTAAAAACAAACGGAAATTACAAAACACAAAGACAGACATACTGCCAACCGACGGCAGCATACAGAGAAAGTGACAGAACGAAACTAATTACAAACACAAATAGAAATTCATTTCCACATGAAGACCTACAGGAGAGCGAGAGCGAGAGAGGGCAGGGAATGAGTATCTCAAAGAAAAAAAGAGGAAATTATAAAGAGGCAAGAGAAGGCACACATAGCTGTGAGTCATAGAAACAAAAAAAAAAAAAATAATTAAAGTTATTTGGAAAATTTTGAGAACATTTCCGTGATTACTTTGAAGAATAAAAAAAGAAAATAATAGGCAGTAAAGTAACTGGAGTAAGAATGAGACGAGCCTTACATTTAAATACAAACAAAGAAAAAAAGGCCTGGTAAGAGGGAAAATATGGGAAGATAGAAGTTACACAAAGAGAGGGAGTGATTGAGGAAATACTTTGTTGAGACATGAAATTAAACGTCCCATTTGGGTGGTTTTAAATCTAATTAATATTTTTTATTCTATACAGGGTTAGATAAAAAAAATTGCCACAAATTCAAATGCTATAATTTTTAGATTTTTTTTAAATTTTATTGAATGAAAGCAAAAAATGTCGGACATAGCATCAAATTTTAGAATAAAATTAGATTTGTCGGAATTGGTCACCTTTGGCACGAATTATGGCCTTCAAATGATGGCCAATGAAACCGTCACACGTTGTCCGAATGTTGCTCTGCGGTATTTTTGCCCATTTCCGACGAAGCGCTTGCTTGAGGTGATCGACACTTTGGTATTTTTTTAGGGCCAACCTTGGTTTCCGAAATACTCCAGACAAAATAGTCCAACGGATTGGTATCCGGAGATTTTGGTGGCCATTGTGCGCTAGAAATGAAACGAGCAACCTCATTTAGTAACCATTCTTGGATGGCGCGTGCTGAGTCCTGTTGGAATATCCAAGGTCTGCGGCCAAAATGTTTGCGTGCCCAAGGCTTTAATACACCCTCCAGAATATTTTCGCGATAATATTCGGCATTTATTCTAATCGATTAATACGAGCGGAGAGCGACCATCGGCTGTTAAGGCGGCCGGCCCACACCATCACCATGGCCGGCGCTGGAGTTCTGGTGGCCAACTGAAGGTGCACATTTTCAGCTGACCTCTTTGGCAAGTAAACACGATCATTTTGATTGTTTACAAACAGCTGGACAATGAATGTTTTCTCATCGGAGAAAACCAAAAACAAAATTCGGCAGTTCACCACTTTCGGCCAAGCGAAGCAACTCTTTAGCTCTTTTGAGTCTATTTTCTTTCTGTTGCGGTGTAAGTTCTTGCAGTTTTTGCAATTTCAATGGCTTTAGCCCGAGCTCATTTTTCAATATTTGCGGAATATTGCGATATGTTCAACTCACGAGTCATTTTTCGGCCACTGCGACGCGGGTTTCGATCAAGTTGCTTCTTTTTGTTTTCGAACCATTTCTGCTGATACTGCTGATTTCTTCCGTGCACTTCCTTGACGTCGGGCTATGCTCACGGTAACGAGTGATGGCACGAGACATAAAAGATTTATTCACATTTAAATGCTGGAGTGCTCTAACGATAGCCACTTGTGGTTCTCCAGCCAAATATAAAGAAATCACACTATCACGCTTGAATTCCCATCCATCACGAATAACATTTGTTCTGGAAAATTCTCACCAAAATGCCTTTGTACCCTTGTAAACAATATAGTGAGCTGTCACTGGAATAATTTTAACAGCTGTCAGACGAATGGCTTAGAAATGACTGCAGTCTGAAGTTGGTTGCAGTTTTTTTTAATCTCACCCTGTATTATTGGCTCCAGCCATAGCTAGAAAATTGCTTTATTTGAAGACACAGTCAGAAGACAACTATTCCACGGAATACGGCAACCGGATAAGAAAGTCCTGCATCAGTTGAAGACAGATATGCTTGCTATTGATGAGAAACATAAGGTATTCGTAAGAAATGATTTAATTAGATTTCATGGTAAAAGACTGGAGAGTAGATGTGTGGCAGAATGGGAACACATGCCAAGGCACAAGAATTGAAGATGTTTCCGTACAAAGTCCAGATGGTTCATCAGCTGTTAGCTGCTGACCGTCAATCGCGTCTAACATACGCCCAAGCCATCCTTAATCACCACCAAAAAGAAGAAGATGCCAGGCGTCGCAGATCCCGGAGTATCCGTTCTGCAAAGAATATTGCTGCTGTAGCCAAGGATGTCATGGAAGCGCCGTCGACATCCAGACCAGACGTCGTGCCATGCAAATGGGTATCAGTTGACGGTATTTACAACGAAATTTGGTACAAGATTTGAAGATGTTTCCGTACAAAGTCCAGATGGTGTATCAGCTGTTAGCTGCTAACCGCCAATCGCCTCTAACAAACGCTCAAGCCATTCTTAATCACCACCAAGAAGAAGAAGAAGAAGATTTTTCATCAAAAATAATCATGAGTGATGAGGTCCATTTCCATCTTAGTGGGTATGTAAATAAGCAAAATTTACGCTTCTGGGCCACTGAAAATTCACATGTAACCCACGAAGAGATATTGCACTCAAAGTCACTGTAGGGTGCGCTGTTTTTGCTGTAGTAGTCATCGGACCTTTTTTCTTCAAAGACGTCACGGGTCAAACGGTTACTGTGAGCGGTGAGCGCTACAAAGCAATGATCAACGACTTCTTTTTGCAGCAACTTGATGAGTTGGGATTGGAAAACAAGTGGTTCCAACAGGACGGTACAACGGCACACACTGCCACAATCGATACACAGAAGAATATATTTCTCGGGCGCCTAATCTCCCGTTTTGGCGATATACCCTGGCCAGCAAGATCGCCTGATTTCACCGCTCCAGACTTCTTTTTGTGGAGCTTTTAAAGTCCCGGGGTTATGTCAACAAACCTCAGGCTCCTTCAGCTCTTAAAGACAATATCCGTCACTAATGTGAGAACCTATCGCCGGAAGTTTTGACCAAAGTTATGCAAATATGCCATGAAAAGGGCTCAAATGACAATAAACTGTGGCGGCGGAATTTTAAATCCCATATTCATTTCAGATTATTGGCTGAGGGAAATATTTAGATATAGGAAGTTGTAAAGAGCCGCCGAATTGTTTCCCATGTTAGGGCAGATATAAATATTGGAAATTCTGACACTTTGTAGTTGGGGTGCCAGAATGAGTTGGCAGATATCTGGATATGGATGTGTGAAATTTGAAAAGAGTTGGATGCTGACCTCGTTTTCTTAGAGTGTTTTGTTTTTCAAAAATCTTGAACCCTTTGTAAGGGAGGTACCAGGTACCAGAAATGGTCCGTTCTCTACCATCTTTACAACGGAGCTTGTGTTGATGGAAATATTGAGATGTACCAAGTCTGAATGGAATCGGATGCCAATTTCGTGTTTTATGAGCTTCATGGATATTCAAAATTTTGACCCTTTGTGGGGAAGGAACCAGAAGGAGAGGACCGATATAGCCCATCTTCACAGCAGACCTTGGCTTAATAAAAATATTGTGATGTGTGTAATTTGAAGAGGACCGGATGCTTATTTCGGATTTTATGCTCGTTTTGATTATTGAAAACATTGACCCATTGTGGGGGACCTACTAGAAGGAAAGGTCCGATCCCTACCATATTTATAACAGATATTGTTTTGATATAAATATTGAGATGCACCAAGTCTAAGTGGAGGCGGATGTTAATTTCGCGTTTTATGAGCTTCATGGATATTCAAAAATTTGACCCTTTGCGGGAGAGGTACCAGAAGGAGAGGACCGATATAGCCCATCTTCACACCAGACCTTGGATTAATATAAATATTGTTATGTGTGAAATATGAAGAGAACCGGATGCTTATTACGGATTTTATAATCGTTCTGGTTATTCAAAAGTTTGGCCCTTTGTGGGGGAGGTACCAGAAGGAGTGGATCGGTATATTCCATCTTCACACCAGACCTTGGGTTAATAAAAATATTGGGATGTGTGATGCAAATATTAGGATTCGCAAAGTTGGAACAAAATCGGAGTATCCTTTATCTTTCTGTGTAGTAAAGTTGACGTTTTGCGGGGGGATATTGGGGACATTGCCCGTTTCCGAACGCGTTCTAAGTTTGACAATAATATTATGATGTACCAAGGTTTGGATCAAATCGGATACTCCCTTCGAGTGTTATCGTGTGCACCAGCCACCCAGCCAGACGGACGGACGGATATCTCTAGGTCGACTCCAAATGTCCTGAAACGGATTTGGTTCAAAGAGACCTCGGTTCTAAAACCTTTATTTTGCTGAGGCACGTTTTGGCCGTATCAAGTGATTTATACCCTCTCTTGCCATATGCCTGAGGGTATAAAAAATGACAAAGTCGAGTTCGTCAGAATGGTTGGTTTGGCAAATGTGACTATCACCTAGCTATGGCCTTTCGCCCATAGAACAGATGTGAAAGGTTATCGGGTTATAGAATTACCACAGAGGATCTTAAAAAGGTTTTTTGGTCTCCAGAACATTAGAAGGTTCTTGGTATAGATCGGAAATCTTGAGCTGATATTTTGAAGTTATTTTCTGTATAGAAGACTTCTGGAAGTTCGCTGTATATAAGAACTCCACAGAAGCTCTTAAGGCTCTAAGACAGAAAACTTCCAAAATCTCGTCTATTGAGCGAACAATTTCTGAAGCTCAAATATGAAGAGGGAATTGCGAAGAGCATTTCAATGGCTAGAAGATTTTGAAAAGCTCTTCTAAGACTAAAATACCTTAAAAGGCTAGTCTATGGCTAGAAGACATTTAAATGATCCTCTAGGACTAAAATGCTCTCTCTAGCCATATGAGGTACCAGAAGGAGAGGACCAATATTGCCCATCTCCGAACACGATCTAAGTTGGGCAATAATTTTACGATGTACCAAGTTTGGATTAAATCGTATGCCCCCTTCGAGAGTAATCATGTGCACCAGCCAGACAGACGGACATAGCTAGATCGACTCCAAATGTCCTGAAAAATACCTGAGGTCTTAAACCTCCAAAGATACCAGAGGTCTTTAACCGTTATTTCGAGGAGGCACGTTTCGGCCCTTTCAAATGGTATATACCCTTTCTAGCCATATGGCTGAGGGTAAAATTACAAAGTCGATTTCTTCCGAATTTGATTTGGTAAATGCGACTTCCTAGCTATGGGAGGTAGCTGAACGAAAAGGAGCTTAATATAGTTCCACTTTTCCCTTTTGCAGAATAGTTCCTTTAAACAATTTCGTTCCGAAACACAGCAACTCTACCCTCTTTGTAATAACCTAATCAAGCCATTGACAGGAAGGTAGGAGAGAGGCTTTTCCGGCAAAATATTTTCATTTGGGTAATCACCTATTTTCGAGGACCTTTCCCCTGAATTTTCTCCCCCTCAAATTAACAGTCAATTGTTGAACATCACCCATAAAAATGGGACCCCAATTCTCATGAAATTCCCAACTTATTGACTTATACCAATCCGCAAGTGAAACCTCTGCAGTAGCAGCAGTAGCTTCTCAAATTTTCCTCTTATAACCTTAAATAAGTTTTTATTCCAAGAAAATGTCTTAAAAAAGCAAAGCAAACAAAAACAACAACAACAACAATCTAAACTCTCCAACAAATGTAAACAAGCATGAGCTTAGAATAAAACGGGAAAAAGTAGAAGAAGAAAAAAAACAACAACAAATACAAACAATTTCAAGGTATTCCGAATGTCCAATGGCTGCCTGCCTGGCTGACATGCTTTCTTTTGTCAGTCCCTCAGCTAGACAGACAGACATCTGCTCAACAATGTTATGCGTCGCCCTTGTTTTTTTTTTGTCTTCTCAGTTTTTCTTTGCCTCACCTTCTTACCTCTCCGCCTGTGTTCCGCTCGTTATTTTATTATTTCAATTTAATTATATTACTTTAAATATTTACCCTACCTTTTTTGTTGCCACTCCTACTGCTACAGCTTCTGCTGTTGATGTGCTTCTTTAGCTGTCCGTCCTTCCGTCTGTCTGTCGGGCAATTGTTAGAAATCTGCTGTTGCTCGATGGCTGTCCTGAATTTGTAGTCACAGCCAGAGACACAACACATGTGTTGCTTCGGATGGGTATTTGTGTTAGCTGGAGTTTTCTTCCTTTTTTTGTAATTTTTTAACGTTGCGAACAGCAAACTAAACGTTTTGTTAACTGCAAATCGAAAATGAAAAGAATGGGAGGGAGAGTGTGAAAAAGAGGGTAATAGGGCACCAAAACTTTAGAAAAAAAAAAAACGGGAATTGAAATTCGAAAGACGACCATAGAATTTACAGACGATCTTCATAAAGTTTTTGACCAGAGGATAATCAATCTGATAACTGAGAGATAAGCGCTCATAATAATAAAGGGAAATATCGGCGCTACCTTGTGGAGAAGAGGGAGGAAGAGAGAGAGAGAGAGAGGGGATATGGAGAGGGATAGGGACAGGGACAGGGAGATGAACAGGGACAGGGACAGGGAGAGAGTTTTCAGTTAAACCGGGACCAATTAAAAAAATATAAGAACATCCATTGAGCAGAACTTCCTGGTCATCAGTCAACAAAATTAGATAGGATTTTCCATTGCCACATTTGATGTGTTTGAGTTAGATTATGGAATGAAAACTAGACTACAAAGACCAGTTTCGGCAGGTTATACAGCTATAGAGGAGCCCCAAAAGGCCATTCGCCTATAGAGCAGCTGCGAGAGTTCTTCTGGATATAGAATTACCATAGAGGATGTTAAAAAAGGTCTTTAGTCTCCAGAACATTAGAAGGTTGTTGGTATAGATAGGAGATCTTGAGCAGATCTTATTTTATGTATAGAAGACCTCTGGAAGCTCCCTATATAGGACGCTCCCCAGAGGCTCTTAAGGCTAGGAAGAAAACTTTCAAAAGCTCGTCTATTGAGCGAAAAATATCTAAAGTCCAAATATGAATAGGAAACCTTGAGAAGATCTTCAATGGCTAGAATGGCTCTTCTAAGACTAAAATACCTTAAAAAATGGTCAGAAGACTTTCAAATGCTCTTCTAGGACTAAGCACCCTTTAACAGTTCCTTTAGGACTAAAAGACCTTTAGAAGCTTTTCTATGGCTGGAAGAACTTTAAAAGCTCTTCTAGGAATAACATACCTTTAAGAGCTCCTCTAGGAATAAAAACTCTTAAAGCTCTTCTCTGGTTAGAAAACCTTTAAACGCTCTTCTCTGGTTAGAAGAACTTTTAAAGGCTCTTCTGTGGCTAGAGGAGCTCTTCAATGGTAAAATACATTTAAAAGCTCTTCTATGGCTAGAAGACCTTCAAAAGCTCTGCTATGGCTGGAAGAACTTTAAAAGCTCTTATATGACTAGAAGACTTTTAAAAGCACTTCTATTCCTACAAAATCTTCTGAAGTTCTTCTATACCTGTAAGATCTCCAGAAGAACTCCTAATCTTCTTCATTGACTAGAAGACCCCCTGAAGCTCTTCTATGACTAGAAGACCTCTAAAAGCTCTTCTATGGCTAGAAGACCTCCAGAAGCTTTTCTATTCCCAGGAGACCTCCTGAAGCTCTTCTATGCCTAGAAGACCTCCTGAAGATCTTTTCTTCTGTGGACAGGATACCTTTTGAAGATGTTCTATTTCTAGGAGACCTTTTAGAGCTCTCCATGATATATGAGATCTTTAGAAGCTCTTCAGATAATAGAAGAGCTTTTAAATCCTCTCTTTTGTAAGAAGACCTACTTAAACTCTACTGGAAAAATAATATATTTTGAAGCTTACCAAGACACAGAAGAGCTTCTGAAGTCATTTCTATAGAAGACTTCCAATGGATAACGTTTCGGTAATATATAGGTTTCTTTAGAAAGAAGACCTAAAGGCTTTCCAGAGACAGAAGGCAATTTAAAGCTCCGAAGCTATTTTAAGGTTAAAACGCCTTCTGAATTTCTTCTATAGAATAGCAGACCTATTTGAGATCTCCTGGAGTTAGGGACCTTTCAAAGGGTCTTTGGTATCCAGAATATAGATATTGAGCAGATCTTTTGAAGTAATTTTATATATAAGACCTCAGGGAGCTCGCTACATAAGCTCGTCCATTGAGCGAAATTCGAAAGCCCAAAAATCAAAAGAGAACCTTAAGAATCTCTTCCATGGCTTGAAGACATTTGAAAACTCTTCTAGGACTAAAAACTCTTTTAAAGCTCCTCTAGAACTAAAAGATATTTAAAAGCTCTTCTAGGACTAAAAGACCTTCAACAGCTCTTCTAGGAATAAAGGGCCTTTTGAAGCCCTTCTCTGGCTAGAAGACCTTTAAAAGCTTTTATATGACTTAAAAGTATTTTAAAGCTCTTTTATGGTTAGAAGACCTTTAAAAGCTCTTCTGTGGCTAGAAAACCTTTTTAAGCTCTTTTATGGCTAGAAGACCTTTTGCAGCTCCCCTATAGGTAAAAGCACTTCAAAAGCTATTCAAAAGATAGAAGGCCTTCTAAAGCTCCCTTAGGAGCGAATTACATCCGAAGCTATTCCATTAAGAAAGAAGTCGTTGTAAAGCTATTTTATAGAGATAAGATCTTTTGAATCGCTTCTGAAGATTGAAGGCTTTCCAATTTTTTTCTTTTGATAGACGGACTTCTGAATCTCTCCTGTATACAGTAGTCTTTTTTAAGGACTTCTATATGGAAAAAACGTTCATGGGTTTCCCAACGACATAAGCCCTGTAGAAAGAAGATCTGATTGAAGTGCGCTGTAGATGAAAATATATTTCGAAGATCTCCTGGAGACAGAAGTCCTTCTGAATGGCTTTTTCTAGCTACAAGTCCTTTTAAGGCTCTTCTGTGGATGGAAGACCTTCTGCAGTTCTCCCAGCAATGTAAGAGCTTCTTTTGAAGTTCTCCTGAATATGGATGAAACTTCTAAAGGATTTATGTAAGAGAAGAAGCTCTGTAGAAAGAAGACCTGCTTGAACTGTGCTGTAGAAGGAAATATATTTCGAAGATCTCCTGGAGACACAAGACCTTCTGAAGAGCTTGTTTTTTTAGCTATAGGTCCCTTTAAGGCTCTGCTGTGGATGAAAGACCTTCTGCAGCTCTCCCAGCCAAGTAAGACCTTCTTCTGAAATTGTCCTAGGTTCTTCTGTGGATGAAACACCTTCTGCAGCTCTCCCAGCCAAGTAAGACCTTCTTCTGAAATTGTCCTGGGGATTGAAGAAGCTTCTAAAGGATTTCTGTAAGAGAAGAAGGTCTGTAGAAGGAACTGCTTGAATTGTGCTCTAGAAGCAAATATATTTCGAAGATCTCCTGGCGACAGAGGACCTTCTGAATAGCTTTTTTAGCCATAAATAATTTTAAGGCTCTGCTGTGGATGAAAGACCTTCTGCCGCTCTCCCAGCAATAAAAGACCTTCTTCTGAAGTTCTCCTGAAGATGGATGGAGCTTCTAACGAATTTCTATAGAGAGAAGACCTTTAGCAGCTCTCCTGTAGACAGAGAAGCCAATGAGTTGTTTCCCTTTTCCAATTGTGGTTCTCCCTTTCACGTTTTTTCATTTGTCCTTTGATTGTGTGCTCCCTCACGCCTCTGTTGACAGTCTTAAATGCTGTTGTTGTCAGCTTGTAAATTTTGTATCAATTTCTTGGCTACAAAACGGAGGAGAGGAAAAAAAACACAAAAAAAAGGAGAACACTATTCTGACATAATTCACCAAAGGGACTAAAAGGATATCAAGTTGATGTCGTCATAGAATTGTCCTGTGTACGGAAAGTAAAAGCCAAACACATATTGTGGACCCTCAAACCCCACCTCTTCTCCCCTCTACCCTTCAGCGACACATGTGAATGTTTTATGGCCAACACACACACGCAGTGACATTCTGACACACTCCTCATGTAATGGCGGGTTAAAGAGCAATGTCTAGCTTTGGTTTATTTGAACAGCATTCGAAGTGGATCCAGGCAACCCCCTCTTCCTTCCCATCACTATTTTTGAGATGTGTGTGTGTGTGCGTTTGGTTTGTTTGCAAAATATTGGAACCTAATCCTGGGAGACAAACACACAGACTCACACACACACGCACAGATATATACACACACACGAAGAAAGCCATCCTTTATGTGGAAGAAGAGATCGGATGCGGGGGGCTGTTTGCCAAAGTGTGAGCAAGACGTGAGTGCGTCTCTTTGTTGATGTTTGAAGTGTATTTTTCCTGCAGCCACTTTCATGCGATGCTGTGTAAATGTGTGTGTGTGCCTTTGAGAGATTGCGTGTGTGTGTGTGTGAGTAGCCCTTAAGGATTTGTTTCGTTTCGTTGCGCTTTACCTTTGCCATTTTCCTGTTTTCTGTTTTCCGATGTTTTTTTTTCCTTCGACGACGAGTGGGGGATCTCCTCTTAAGAACCTTATTGCCGGCTTCAATTGTTTGGCGCCCAACGTATGCGTGGCTCGTCATGCTGGCAATCATGTCCACGGCTGTTAAAGTTCAGCACACAGCCATATGCCGGCGCTATTGCTCAGTAAATAGCTAGAGTACGACAACTGGAAATGAAGCTTGTCCTAAACATCCCCTCTAGCCCCCTCTAGCCCCATCGTCCCTATCCTTGCTCTAAGATGAGTGTTTTTTATGTTTTTGTTGGGAGAATGAACAACGCTGGGAATAGGAGGTTAGGGGTGGAGGAAAAAACTTGATTATGTCTAAAACCCTGATGGAGAACAAGAAAATAGGAAAATTGTTTGGTCTGTGCGATTTCCCCCCCCTCGGCGTCTTCGCCCGAGGAGGACATGTTGCGGTGTGTGGACAATAGACATTCCGCCAAAGGAACTACGTCACTTGTACTTGAAGTTTGCCTGAGACATGGCTGGGGGGGTTTCTTCAAGTTTTATGGCCTTGTTTTGTTGTTGTTGCTGCTGTTGGGTCGTGCTGCTGACCCTATTCTCTGGAGTAAATAACGGACTCAACTATTTATGATTTGCCAATAACTGTTTTCCGAACATAACAATACGGATTTATGTTTGCTGACCAATATTGAGGGAGAAAAATCTGCTAATGCTTAAATCAGATTGGGGATATTTTCGGAGTTAGGTCAAAGGAAAATGAAAATCCAGCCATGGGGCGGATGAGTATTGTTGTAACGTATACATCACCAGGGTCAACAGGGTACATGTTATAGTTTTTTAGAAGAGTATTAAACGGCTCCCAAAGGTAACAGGATTTCGAAAGATCCCCTGGAGACAGACAATCTTCTGAAGGTCTTTCAAAGAGCGAAGGTATTCTAAGGGGCACCTAGAGTCTGAATATCTCCACAGTACATCCACGGGGTCATCAGGTACCCAAATAGTTCTTTACAAGAGTTTTTACGTCTTCCAAAGGCAAAATATTTCGAAAGATCTCCTAGAGACAATCGACCTTTTACAGGTCTTTCAAAGAACGAAGGTTTTCTAAAGGCCCCCCTACAGTCTGAAAATCTCCGCGGAGGATATGTAGTACCTAAAATAAAAATCTGCGATTGCTTAAATGAGATTAGAGATATTTTCGGAGTTAGGTCAAAGGAAAATGAAAATCCACCCATGGGGCGGATGAGTATTGTCGGTAACGTATACATCACCGGGGGTCATCGGGTACCCAAATAGTTCTTTAGAAGAGTATTAGACGGCTCCCAAAGGTAACAGGATTTCGAAAGATCCCCTGGAGACAATCGACCTTCTATAGGTCTTTCAAAGAACGAAAGTTTTCTAGAAAGTTTTTTTTTTTCTAGGTTTGAAAATTCTTCTATAGCCAGAAGACCTCCTAAAGCTTTTTTTAGAAAAGGAGGATCTTTTGAAGCTCTTCTATTCAGCGATAGTTAGCGGAGCTTTCTTCTGACGCTCTGTAACGGTATGACTTTCTAAAGCTCTTAAAAGACCTTCGGACTATTTTTTATACAAGGTTCGAAAACTCCTCCATAGCCTGAAGACCCCCATAAGATTTTTTTATAGAATAGAAGGTATTCTTTTGGAGGTATTCTATAGACAGACGATCTTCTCAACCTCTCTTATTGGCAGAAAAATCTTTAACCCCTGAAAGCCTACTGAGGCTCTGAGTATAATACCTTGTCGAGCTTTTTTATTAGCAGAAAGCCTTTTTAATTTTTATATTTACCAACAGAAGATCTGTGGAAGTCTTTCCATAGAAGGACATTTCACTGCTTTCTCGAGGTTTCTCGCGCAAGGGAAGACCCTCTGCAGGCTTTCAGTAGTCAGAAGTCCTCTTACATTTTTTATACAGATCTGAAGCTTCTCGTGAATGGAAGGCATTTTGAATCTTCTTATACATTCTGAAGCTCATCCAGGGATAGAGGAGCTTTATAGGATTTTTTATTGACTGAAACTCTTTTTATGTGCAAAAAAGCTCCAGAAGATATTTAATAGGTAAAGGCCATTTTGAATTCTACTACGGACAAAAGATGTTGTTCTTCAGAAGACCTTCCGAGAAAAAAAATTCATTCTTGAAGATGCTTTTACCTGCTGTAAAAAAAGAATACCATTCTGAGGTAGGGTTCCAGAAACCCCGTTCGTAAGCAGAAGACACTCAGATAGCTGGGAGAAGAACAGCAAGGTTTCCTATGTGAAGTATAATTTTCAAAGGTCTTCCATAGAAGATATATTAGGACATAATAGGCGTGTGGATGATATTCTGTGCAGATGGAAAATTTCCTGAAAGTCCGGACAAAAGGTTCCATTAAAGACTTTCCAAGTCAAATCATTTCTGTACACATCCATATTTGTATGCCCTCCACCATACTTAGGTAAGAGGGTACATTATTCACAAGAGTTGTTTCAAATTTCGAATTCGTAATGGGTACTACAGCCTATGACAAAAAAAAAAAATGCGTATGCAGGCCCACGTCTTCGTGATAACCAACATTTTTTAAACAAGTTCCCGTTACTCCACTGCGAACACGTGGTAGAGTCGGGTATAAAAAGGGCAGTCGATAGCAGAATCGAGGGAGTGAGTGCCAGACCGTGACCGTGACAACGCCAGCTTTGCTAAGTGACATCCTTCCTTAGAGTACTTATCCAGGTCTCTAATCCTTGGATACCGGTGGTACCCTAGAATATCCTTGTAGTCCCAATATCCTAGATCCTTGTAGTGCTTGAGTACTGATTAAGGTCTCTTGCAATCGTTTCCTTGAATATCCTGTAGTGCTTGAATACTTATTAAGGTCTCTTGCAACCGTATCCTAGGTCTTTGTAGTGCTTGAGTACTTATTAAGGTCTCTTGCAATCATATCCTTGAATATCCTGCAGTGCTTGAGTACTTATTTAGGTCTCTTGCAATCGTATCCTTGAACATCCTGGAGTGCTTGAGTACTTACTAAGGTTTCTTGCAAACGTATCCTAGATCCTTGTAGTGCTTGAGTACTTATTAATATCATAGCCTTGAATATTCTGTAGTGCTTGAGTACTTATTAAGGTCTCTTGCAATCGTATCCTAGAACCTTGTAGCGGAATATCTCTCTTACAGCCGTATCCTTGAATATCCTGTAGCCTGCTTGAGTACTTATCCAGGTCTCTCGCACAGAATCCATCCCGAATCCTGAACACCCTGTTCCTGTATAATTTTCCCGTTTCTTGAGTACTTATCCAGGTCTCGAGTGGAAGAACCCCCAATCCCGGACCGAAGACGAATAGAATAGTTGTTTTAATCTGTACGAACCCCGGGACCCCGACGAGCTATTCTAGTCCCAAGGGAGAAATCCTGTCGTTAAAATTAATCATCGGATTTTTATTTTTCAAGTTTCGTATTTGAAGTTCCTAATAGGTCTTCGTATAGCTCCGATATAACGGTACCTCCCAATATTCGGTGTTTCGATGATTTTAGCTAAATTATTCACCGGATTTTTTTTTCAAGTTTCGTGTTTGAATATTGTATTGGCTTATGACAAAAGTTGCCTATGCAGGTCCACGTCTTCGTATAGACCCCCAATATATAAAATTATATAATATATATAGTTAATAGAATTTGTAACGAATTTATTTTTTTTTTTTTTGAGATTCGTTCCAAATGGTGGAAGGCGTTTAAAGTTCGGTCCGCTCCAATTTACTGCTTTTTTACTTGTTTACTTTAATAACAGCCCAGTCACTTAGTCACTTTCTTCTTTTTTGGAGAGCCTAAAAATATGCACCACATTTTTTGTGTCATAACCAGTGAAATCTCCCTTTTGCAATCCCATAAAATTTATGAACGAAATTTTGTAGTTCATTAAAGCACATTTTTGTTGTTGTTGTTGTAAAAATAAAAGAAATTTATGATGTTATTTTATACCTGTTTATATTGCAAAATAAAGCACACGTATGTGGGTGGGTGTGTGTGTGTGTGTAAATGTGTTGTTGAGAGGGGAACGACAACATAATGAAATGTAATTAAAAATACATACCTACACACAGACACATGCAGATGCAGAAGGATGTGTGTGTGTGTGTTCGTAAGTCTTAACTTAATTTCCAGTATCCATCATTCAGAAAAGTCATCCGAGTCAACGTCGTCGGTTGGTTGGTTGGTTGGTAAGCGTTTTCTCAGCTCATTGTGTGCTAAAGCGGCTGTTGTTGTTTATGCTGTTATTGTTGTAATGAAGATATTTAAAGAAGATTAATTATGAAATACTTGAGCAATTCATAAGAATAATATGCAGGAGATGTACATATGTAGGTGGGTAGCGAGGTTGGTTGGTGGGGATGTGCGTGTGTGTGTGTGGATGCTTGGCAAGGTCTTCACTTGGTAAATATTTTTTGTTGGCAATATGTCAATGTTATGGAATATTTGGGTGTAAGTGAGGCATGATTTGGAAGATTTTTTTTTGGAATTAAAAAAAAATATTTTAATCGGCTCACAACTCTCCAAAAAAGACATTTCAGCTTTTTTTGGAGAGTTGTGAGCCGACTAAAATATGTTTGCCTAAAAGTATGCTTCAACAATATGCTTCATTTTCTCAAATTTAATGTAAGAAATTGTGAGGTTCGTGGTGCGTATGATTACCAACAATGGATTGTTGTTCACGGTAATCATACGCCCAAAAATTGAATTGTTTCGATAATTACACTGGGCGACAAATTTCAATTTTTTTCCCCAAAATTACAATATAGTATCAGTAAATTATGAAAGTAGATTTAAAAAGGAACTCAGGTGTATTAGTGTTTTGAAAGTTTACAGGGCAAACTAATCTAAAAGAGTAAGACAAAATGCTCCCTTTTTATACCCTCCACCATACTATGGAGGGTATATTAACTTTGTCATTCCGTTTGTAACTCCTCGAAATACTCATATCAGACCCAACAAAGTATATATATTCTTGATCAGCGTAAAATTCTAAGACGCTTTGGCCATGTCCGTCTGTCTGTCTTTTTGTATGTCCGTCAGTCTGTTGTAACCACGCTATCTTGGGAACGAATTGAGATAGAAGGCTAAAACTTTGCAAACATGTTTATTTTGCCAGTAGGCAGGTTAAGTTCACAAATGAGCCATGTAGGTCCACGTTTTCGTATAGCCCCCATATAACGGTACCTCTTGATATTCTCGATATTGATAATTTTAGCGACATTATTTATCGGAATTATTTCAAATTTCGTATTTTGAACCTATGGCAAAAAATCTTGTATGCAGGTCCACGTCTTCGTATAGCCCCCATATATCGGTACCTCCCGAAATTCGGTATTTTCATGATTTTAGCGACATTATTTAGCGGAATTATTAAAAATTTCGTAATTGGAGTTCGTAATGGATACTCCCTCCCGATATTCGGTATTTTGATTATTTTAGCGACATTGTTCAACGGAATTGTTTCAAATTTCGTATTGGAATATCCAACCTATGGTAAAAAATGTTAAATGCAGGTCCAGATCTTCGTATTGCCCCCATATAACAGTATCTCCCTATATTCGGTATTTTCATGATTTTAGCGACATTATTCACCGGAATTATTTCAAATTTGGCATTTGAAGTTCGTAGTGGGAACTACAGTCTGTGACAGAAAATTGTCTATGCAGGTCCAGGTCTTCGTATAGGCCCCACATATCAGTACCTCCCTATATTCGGTATTTTGACGATTTTAGGTACAATTCCCACCGAAATTGTTTGAGATGTCGTATTTGAAGTTCGTAATGGATGCTACAGCCTGTGACAGAAAATTGTCTATTCTGATCCAGGTCTTCGCACAGCTCCGATATAACGGTACCTCCCTATATACGATATTTTTATGATTTTAGCTATATTATTCACCGTTTATTTCAAGTTTGGAATTTGAATATGGTAATGACTTATGACAAACAATGCCTTTGTATGTTGGGGTCCACGTCGTATAGACCCCAATATAACGGCTATATTCGGTATTTTTAAAAATTTAACAGAATTTTTTAAGGATTTTATTTTTGGAAATTTTCCAATTTCGTTCCAAATGGTGGAGGGTATTAAAAGTTCTGTCCGGCCAAACTTTCTGCTTTTTAACTTGTTTTTTCTAAAATTACAATAAAATGTCAGTAGATTATGAAAGTAGAGCAAAAAATAGCAGACACGTTTATCGGCGTTTTTATAAGTTTACATCTCAAAGTTACCTAAAAAGAGGGTACAAAATTCCCTCTTTTTCCAAAATTGAGTAATAACAGTACCTAGATTATTTCGATCGAGAATTTTAACCCTCAAACGAATCAAAAAGGGGACTTTTTGGAGCTTTTTTCACGAAATGGTCAAAATCTCCCTTTAAACGGAATCGTAACAACTGAAAATAGTCTACAAAATTATTTACCATAAAATTCTACTATGGGTCCCAGAATACATCAAAACTCTAAAACTTTCCCGAACGCCAGGAATTTATAAACAATAAAAACGCATTTTAAGGCTAAAGCCGCCCTTCATTCGACGTAATGCAAAATTCTCCTACAAAACAATATTTTAGAAAGATAATGTCAAAAGCAAAAATATTCTCCATCAAATTTTAGCATAACTTACCGAGGAAAAGAAATCTCTATTTCCATTACATGTGTGGAAAATATTTGTTTCTATTTTGCCAAAAAAAAAAAAAAAAACTCAAAAATATTTTATATTTTTTTGGTATTTTTTGAGTTGATGCCTGAAAGGGATATAAAACTTAATTTTAGAAAGAAAACTTCAGAGGAGCATATATTCTACATCAAATTCCACTATAAGTCCCAGATTAAACTATATATCTATCATTAATAGTTTCTAAGAAAATTGCATTCGAAATTGATATATTTAACAGGAGAAATTACATGTTGATATTTTTGACTATTAACCTAATGCATTTCCAAACTGAGTCAAAATCTCTCATAATACCTATTTTTTGGGGGAAAGTGTCAAAGGAAGATATGTTCGCCATCAAATTCCACTATAAGTCTCTGAAGAAACGCAATATCTATTTCCATTGTATACCAAAAATATATTCGTCCAAATATTGCCAAAAAAAAAAAAAAGAAAAAAAAAACGTGAAAATATTTCCTATTTTTTTGGTGGATTTTTCTTCGGTCTTTTTCGAGTTGCTGCATGCAAGTTACATAAAACATCGCTTTAGGCCATAATTGTCAAAGGAGGAAATATTCTACACCAAATTTCACTATAAGTCCCGGAATAAACTATACATCTATTATTAATAGTTTCTAAGAAAATTGCACTCGAAATTTAACAGGAGAAAATGCATGTTGACATTTTTGACTATTAACCTAATGCGTTTCCACACTGAGTCAAAATCTCTCATAATACCTAATTTTTGGGGGAAGGTGTCAAAGGAAGAAATATTGGCCATCAAATTTCACTATAAGTCATTGATGAAAAGAAATCTCTATTTCCATTGTATACCAAAAAAAAATAGCCGTCTCAAATTTTGCAAAAAAAAAAAAAAAAAAAAGGATTTTTCTTCGATTTTTTTCGAGTTGCTGCATGCAAGTTACATAAAACATCGTTTTAGGCCATAATTGTCAAAGGAGGAAATATTCTACACCAAATTTCACTACAAGTCTCAGAATAAACCATATATATAGCTATAATAGTTTCTAAAGTTGGTTTCTAAAGTTTCTAAAGTTGGTTGCAGTTTCTTTCATTTCACCTTGTGTGGTTGAATTCGTACTTCATATGATTTTAGGCAAAATTCTCCTTCAAAACATAATGTTTCAAAGATGACGTCAAAGACAAAAATATCCTCCACTAAATTTCACTATAGGCCATCACAGGAAGGAAATCTCTATTTCCATTACATATCCGGAAGATATTTGTTTAAATTTAGCAAAAAAAAAAGAAAAAAAAATATCGAAAATATTTTTTATTTTTTTAAGACTTTTTTTCGAGTTGATGCATGAAAGTAACATAAAACTTCGTTTTAGGAAAATTTTTCTGAAGAGGATTTATTCTACACCAAATTTCACTATAAGTCTCAGAATAAAATATATATCTAGTTATACTAGTTTCTAAGATAATTGCATTCGAAATTTATATATTAAACAGGGGAAATTGTGGGTTGACGTTTTTGATGACACATTTCATATTTTTTAAATCTGAGTCACAATCTCCCATAATACTTGATTTTTGGGAAAGGTGTCAAAGGATGAAATATTCTAGATAAAAATTCATTATGAGTCTCTAAACAAAAGAAATGTCTAAACTTAATAGGTACCCTTAAAAAATAGCATAAGTTTTGCTTAAAAAAGAATGACACATTTTCGGGTAAAAGTCGTACTCCATGTGTGCTTATGCCAGATTCTCCTATAAAACGCCAATCTAGAAAGATGACGTCAAAGACAAAAATATTCTCCACTAAATTTCACTATAAGTCATCAAAGGGAGAAAATCTCTATTTCCATTACATATCCGGAAAATATTTGTATCAAATTTGAAAAAAAAATTGAAAATATTTTTTATTTTTTCTTAAGACTTGTTTCGATTTAATGCATAAAAGTAACATAAAAATTCGTTTTGGGCAAACATTTTAAAAAGAGGATATATTCTACACCGAATTTCACTATAAGTTTCAGAATAAACTGTTTATCTGGGAACAATAGTTTTTAAGAAAATGGCATTCGAAATTTATATATCAAATGTAGAAATCCTGTGTTTACATTTTTGTCTGTACATTTTATAAGTCTCTAATCTGAGACCTCGATATCCCATAATACTTAGTTTTAGAGTAGAGGTATTAAAGGAAGATATATTCTAGATCAAATTTCATTATGAGTCTCCGAACAAAAGAAATGTCTAAAGTTAATAGGTATCATAAAAAATAGCATAAGTTTTGCTTAAAAAAGAATGACACATTTTCGGGTAAAAGTCGTACTCCATGTGAGTTTATGCCAGATTCTCCTATAAAACGCCAATCTAGAATGATGACATTAAAGACAAAAATATTCTCCACTAAATTTCACTATAAGTCATCAAAGGAAGGAAATCTCTATTTCCATTACATATCCGGAAAATATTTGAATCAATTTTGAAAAAAAAAAAAAAATCGAAAATATTTTTTTATATTTTCTTAAGACTTTTTTCGATTTAATGCATGAAAGTAACATAAAACATCGGTTTAGGCAAAAAGTCTCAAAAGAGGATATGTTCTGCACCAAATTTCACTATAAGTGTCAGAATAAACTATTTATCTAGGAACAATAGTTTAGAAGAAATTTACATTCGAAATTTATATATCAAATGTGGAAATTCTGTGTTTACATTTTTGTCTGTAAATTTTATACGTCTCTAATCTGAGACCTGGATCTCCCATAATACTTAGTTTTAGAGTAGAGGTATTAAAGGATGAAATATTCTAGATCAAATTTCATTATGAGTCTCTGAACAAAAGAAATGTCTAAAGTTAATAGGTATCATAAAAAATAGCATAAGTTTTGCTTAAAAAAAATGACACATTTTCGGGTAAAAGACGTACTCCATGTGAGTTTATGCCAGATTCTCCTATAAAACGCCAATCTAGATGTATGACGTCAAAGACAAAAATATCCTCCACTAAATTTCACTATAAGTCATCAAAGGAAGGAAATCTCTACTTCCATTACATATCCGGAAAATATTTGTATCAATTTTGAAAAAAAATTCGAAAATATTTTTTTTTATTTTTTTAAGACTTTTTTCGATTTAATGCATGAAAGTAACATAAAACTTCGTTTTAGGCCAACATTTTCAAAAGAGGATTTATTCTACACCGAATTTCACTATAAGTTTCAGAATAAACTATTTATCTGTGAACAATAGTTTTTAAGAAAATTACATTCGAAATTTATATATCAAATGTGGAAATTCTGTGTTTACATTTTTGTCTGTAAATTGTATACGTCTCTAATCTGAGACCTGAATCTTCCATAATACTTAGTTTTAGAGAAGAGGTATTAAAGGAAGATATATTCTAGATCAAATTTCATTATGAGTCTCTGAACAAAAGAAATGTATAATCTTAATATGTACCATGGAAAAATATCATCAATTTTAGTCTTTAAAAACCGTTTTTTCGACAAATTTGGAATTTTCCAATTCTCTGCAATTCTGGTTGAAATTTCACTGGAATTATGTTGATTAATTATTTTTTATCCTTTAAAAAATTCTCCTCTCATCTGCATTCCTTTTTCATTACATCCCAACAACCATCCATGAATAAATAAAAAGAAGAAAAAATTTCCCTGCTGTCATGCGAGTCTGCGGAACAATTTGCATGCATGAAATTTAAATATTTAATTAATATCTCGTCATTAATGGTCGCCGCTCTCATTTACAACACTTAAGAGCTTGATGGGATGATTTTTGCAGTTTATCATCGTCACTCACACACACAACACATAGCAACTTTTTTTCCATGACATGCATACATACATACAAACTTATGTGGTTGAAAGAAGTGAAGAGGAGAGAATAACAATTTCCGACAATATGTGGAAAACGAAACTTATTAATTAACTCGAAAGCAGTATGGGAGGTAAAATGGAGGGCCAGAAAAAGAGTAGGGGTCAGAGAGGGAAGGGCTAGAGAGAGAGGGAGAGGGAGGAGTAGTAAGGGGGGATGACATGGCGACGTATACGTTACGACAATACTCATACTCGCTAGATTTTTTAATACTTCTTTGGTTTTCGAGCATTTTTTAGAATCTTGAAATGAAAAAAAAAATTTTTTTTGTCCCTTTCCATTTTTTTTACATCTATGGCTATAATGCAATGAAAATGGCTTAAACATCTTTTGAAGTTAGTTTAAAAATACACGCTTATATTTCAAAACAAAAAAAAAAATCTTAAAAAGATTTTTTTAATTAAAACCATTTCAATTCCTTGAAAAAATTCCGGAAAAATCCACTGAAAATATCTCTTAAAAATCCACGGCTATGGTGCCTTATACTCGCCTAAAAATAGCCCTGAAATCCACGCTCATGGAGCCTTCCAGGAGAATCCCTTGATGATATGCCAGAAAAATCCACCACCTTGAAGCCTTATAGCTCCTAAAAAAATTTCCTTAAAAAATCCACACTTATGAGGCGTTAAGTCCCTAAAAAAAAAAAAAAAAAAAAAAAAAAACTCAACGCCCATTGGTCCTTGAAAATATTCCTGAAAAATCCTATGGAGCCTTATAGTCCTTTGAAAATATCCTTCAAAAATCCACACCAGTTGGGCCTTAAAGTCTCTTAAAAATATCCACTTATATGGAGCCTTAAAGTCCTATGATGAAAAATCCACGCCTGTGGAGATTCCAGAAAAATCCACGCCTATAGAGCCTTAAAGTCCTTTAATGATATTCCAGAAAAATCCACGCCTGTGGAGATTCCAGAAAAATCCATGCCTATGGAGCCTTGTTGCCCCTTGAAAAACCCACGCCTATATAGCGTTATAGTCCCTTGGAAATATCCTTGAAAAATCCACTCCTATGGAGCCTTATAGTCCCTTGAAAATATCCTAGAAAAATCCACGCCTATATAGCGTTATAGTCCCTTGAAATATCCTTGAAAAATCCACTCCTATGGAGCCTTATAGTCCCTTGAAAATATCCTTGAGAAACCCACGCCTATGGAGCAGCATAGTCCCTTGAAAATATCCTTGAAAAACTCACGCCTATGGAGCTTTATAGTTCTTTGAAAATCTCCTAGAAAAATCCACGTCTATGGAGCCATATAATCCCTTGAAGATAGCTTTGAAAAATCCACGCCTATGGAGCCTTATAGTCCCTTGAAGCCTTTAGTCCCTTCAAAAATTTCCTTGAAAAACCCACGCCTATGGAGCCTTATAGTCCCTTGAAGCCTTTAGTCCCTTCAAAAATTTCCTTGAAAAACCCACGCCTATGGAGCCTTATAGTCGCTTGAAAATATCCTTGAAAAACCCGGGCCTATTTAGCCTTATAGTCCCTTGAAAATATGCTTCAAAAACCCACGCCTATGGAGCCTTAAAATATCCTTGAAACCTCCACGCCTATGTAGCCTTAAAATATCCTAAAACGTCCTTGAAAACCCCGCGCCTATGGAACCTCATAGTCCCTGGAAAATATCCTTGAAAAATCCACGCTTATGGAGCCTTATAGTCCCTTGAAAATATCCTGGAAAACGCCACGCCTATGAAGCCTTATAGTTCCTTGAAAATCTCCTAGAAAAATCCACGCCTATGGAGCCTTATAGTCCTTGGAAAATCCACGCATATGCAAGTATGAAAATATCCTTGAAAAATCCAAGCCTATGAAGCCTTATAGTCCCTTGGAAATATCCTTGAAAAATCCACGCCTATGGAGCCTTATAGTCCCTTGGAAATATCCTTGAAAAATTCACGCCCATAGAGCCGTAGAGTCCCTTGAAAATATCCTTGAAAAATCCACGCCTATGGAGCCTTATAGTCCCTTGAAAATATCCTTGAAAAATCCACGCCTAAGGAGCCTTATAGCCCCTAGAAAATATCCTTGAAAAACCCCCGCCTATGGAGCCTTATAGTCCCTTGAAAATCTCCTAGAAAAATCCACGTCTATGGAGCCATATAATCCCTTGAAGATAGCTTTGAAAAATCCACGCCTATGGAGCCTTATAGTCCCTTGAAGCCTTTAGTCCCTTCAAAAATTTCCTTGAAAAACCCACGCCTATGGAGCCTTATAGTCGCTTGAAAATATCCTTGAAAAACCCGGGCCTATTTAGCCTTATAGTCCCTTGAAAATATGCTTCAAAAACCCACGCCTATGGAGCCTTAAAATATCCTTGAAATCTCCACGCCTATGTAGCCTTAAAATATCCTAAAACGTCCTTGAAAACCCCGCGCCTATGGAACCTCATAGTCCCTGGAAAATATCCTTGAAAAATCCACGCTTATGGAGCCTTATAGTCCCTTGAAAATATCCTGGAAAACGCCACACTTATGAAGCCTTATAGTTCCTTGAAAATCTCCTAGAAAAATCCACGCCTATGGAGCCTTATAGTCCTTGGAAAATCCACGCATATGCAAGTATGAAAATATACTTGAAAAATCCACGCCTATGGAGCCTTATAGTCCCTTGGAAATATCCTTGAAAAAACAACCCCAAAGAGCCGTATAGTCCTCTGAAAACATCCTTGAAAAATCCGCTCCTATGGAGCCTTATAGTCCCTTGAAAATATCCTTGAAAAATCCACGCCTATGGAGCCTTATATTCCCTTGAAAATATCCTTGAAAAATCCACGCCTATGGAGCCTTATATTCCCTTGAAAATATCCTTGAAAAACCCACGCCTATGGAGCCTTATAGTCCCTTCAAAATATCCTTGAAAATCCCACGCCTCTGGAGTCTCATAGTCCCTTGAAATTTTCTCAAGAAAATCCCCGGCTATGGAGCCTAAATTCTCTTTAAATTGCCTTAAAAAATCGTCTCATTTTTTTGATCCTGATTATCCTTAAATTTAATTTTCGTTTCATTCTCAATTTTTTTATTAAAAAAATTTCATTTTTTTATCGAGTTAAGCATTTTCTGCAACGGATATCCCAACTGCCATCATTTGTGGCTGACTTGGCTTGGCTCGGCTGGCTGACTGACTGACGCAGTCGACTGACTGACAGAAAGCATCAATTGTTAAAAAGACGCATAAAAAAGTTAATGAAGTCCTTCCTTTTTTATGGTTCAGTGGTTCAGAACAACAACAGCAACAACGACAGCAACTACAGAATTGAAAGAGAAAATAATAAAACTGAATAAAAAAACAGCAACATCTGAGTCAGTCAAATACTCACACGCACTCTCACACACAAACAACCAACATCTAATGCCAGTATCGATATTTTGTATCCGCTTGTTATTGGATTTCGTTAAGGATTTTACGTTTTTTGTCGTCGTTGTTCGTGGCAAAGGAAAAAAAAGGAAAGAGGAATAAATAGGAAACATTAAAAGCTCAGATTTTATTCCTCCATTCAAGTTTTGTGGGGGAGGGAGGTGGTCCATTTGAAGCTGAAGAAGATTCCAGGCAACAGATAATTGCTGAAAATGAAATGAAAGTGAATGCCAGTGGAAGTTTGTTGCCGGGGTTTCGCATTTTTTTTTTTTTTTTTGGGTCAAAGTCACAGCTTGTGTCTGGAATTTAATTAGCAGTGGTTTGAGAGGGATAGGAATTTTTAAACACAATTTTAAATAGGTTTTTCTTAAATAAATACATGAATTTGAATGGTATCGTATGAGTTATGACAATACTAATACGCCCTTATGGCAAGGGAAATTGATGCAGAAGCCTGGGAGACAGAAACTGTTTTGAGATTTCGATTTTTAGACCGAATACCATAAAATACACATGGAATTTCCGCTTGACCACAAATTGGTGGTTGCCTAGTAAAATTTTAAGAATATGTGCAGTAAATTCGGAAAAAAATGATGAATTTTGGGAACATAAAAACCAAAAAAGTATGATATTTTTTCCCGTACATATTAAGTTTACACATTTCTTTTGTTCGGAGACTCCTGATGAAATTTGGTCTAGAATATTTCTTCCTTTGATACTTTCCATTAACTATTAGGAATTGTGGGAGATTTTGACTTAGACTGGAAACCTATTTAATTAAGAGTCAATAACATAAACATATAATTTCTTCTGCTTAATATATACATTTCGAATGCATTTTTCTAAGAAACTATTGTTTCTAGATATATAGTTTAATCTGAGACTTATAGTAAAATCTGGTGTAGAATATTTCCTCCTTGGACAATTTCCGTCTAAAACGAAGTTTTATGATACTTTCATGCATCGAAAAAATCTGAGAAAAAAATAGGAAATATTTTCGCTGTTTTTTTTGCAAAATTGAAATAAGTATTTTCTTGACATATAATGGATATAGAGATTTTGTGTCTTCGGTGACATATAACAGAATTTGATGAAGAATATTTTTGGCTTTGACATTTTTCTGGAAAAATGTTGGCTTGTAGGAGAATTTGGCGTAAACTCTGTATAAAGTTCAACTTTAACCCTAAAATATGTTATTAATATTTATTACATACGTATTAAGTTAAAAAGTCATTTAAAGTTAAATGGAAAAATCCGAACCGAATCTGAAAACATCCTTGAAAAAATCCTCGTCTATGGAGCCTTATAGTCCCTTGAAGCATCCTTGAAAACTCCACGCCTATATATCCTTATTGTCCCTTGAAAATATCCTTGAAAATGGATGGAATCGAAATCGACGTTTATAGAGCCTTATGGTCCCTTAAAAATATTTCAGAAATATCCACGTCTATGGAGTCTTATAGTCCCTTAAAAATATATCTAAAAACCCACGCATATAGAGCCTTATAAGATATCCTTGAAAAACCTACGTCTATGGAGCCTTATAGTCCCTTGCAAATATCCTTGAAAACCCCACGCCTATGATGCCCTATAGTCCCTTGAAAATATCCTTGGTAGTCGACGACAATGGAGCCTTATATTATCTTTAAAAAATATTTTTAAAAATCTACGTCTATAGGGCCCTATAGTCCCTTAGGATAGCCTTGGAAATCGACATTAATAGAGCTTTGTAATTCCTTGAAAATATCTCTAAATAATCGCCGCCTATGGTGTTTTATAGTCCCTTGAAAATATCACAGAAAAATTCACGCCTATAAAAACTTATATTTCTTGAAAAATTCACGCCTATACTCCCTTGGAAATCCATGCCAATGGAGCCTTATAATCCCTTGAAAATATCGCTGATAAATGCCCGCCAATGGAGCCTTATAGTCCCTTGAAAATAGTCTTGAAAAATGCACATCTATAGAGCCTCATAGTCCCATGAAAGTATATGTCAAACAACTCACGCCTATGGAGCCTCCATTCTTCCTTGAAAACCCAACGTCTATAGAACCTTATATCCCCTTGAAAATATCCTTGGAATCGAAGCCAATCGAAGCCTTGTAATCCCTTGAAAATATTACTGAAAAATCCACGTCTATAAAGCCTTATAGTCCTTTGAAAATATCTCAGAAAAATCCACGTGTAAGGAGCCTGATAGTCCCTTGAAAATATCCTTGAAAAACCCACGAAAAAATTGCAACCAACTTCAGACTGCTGTCATTTCTAAGTCACTCGTCCGACAGCTGTTTAAATTATTCCAGTGACAGCTCATTATATTGCTGACAAGCGTACAAAAGCATTTTGGTGAGAATTTTCCAGAAAAAAAGTTATTCGCGACGGAATTCAAGCGTGATAGTGTGATTTCTTTATATTTGGCTGTAAAACCACAAGTGGCTATCGTTAGAGCGGTCCAGCATTTAAACTGGTAGCGTAGCACGACGTCAAGGAAGTGGAAGAAAACAGGAACATCAGCAGAAATGGTTCGAAAAGTAAAGAAGCTACTTTAACGAAACCCGCATCGCAGTGGCCGAAAAATGGCTCATGAGCTGAACATATCGCAATATTCCATTCGGCAAATATTGAAAAATGAGATCGGGGTAAAGCCATTGAAATTCCAAAAAGTGCAAGAACTTACACCGCAACAGAAAGAAGGTAGACTCAAAGAGTTAAGGAGTTGCTTCGTTTGGCCGAAAGTGGTGAACTGCCGAATTTGGTTCTCTCCGTCTCCGATGAAAAAACATCGACCGTGGAATCAGAATAAATGCCGAATATTATCGCGAAAATATTCTGGAGTGTGTATTAAAGCCTTGGGCACGCAAAAAATTTGGTCGCAGACCTTGGACATTCCAATAGGACTTAGCCCCAGCGCACTCAGCCCGCGCCACCCAAGTATGGTTACAAAATGAGGTTCCTCGGTTTATTTTCAGTGCACAATGGCCACCAAAATCTCCGGATACCAATCCGTTGGGCTATTGTGTCTGGAGTATTTTGAAAAACAAGGTTGACACTAAAAAATACCAAAGTGTCAGTCAACTCAAGCAAGCCCTTTGCCGAGAATTGGCCAAAATACCGAACAACATTCGGGCATAACAACAAGGGCATAATTCATGCCAATGGACAAATCTAAACTTATTCTAAAATTTCATTTTCTGACTTGAAATCCTATTATGGGTCATTGCAGAATCTCAAAGAAGAATTTCCATTTGCAGAACACATACACCCATAGACACCTACCAAGAACTACAACATTGCGCCATAAATCACAGACATTTGTCCTTGACTGTAATTATATTTGCTCTCGCACCACAACAACACGACCACCATCAACAGCAACAACAACAACCCATAACGATGGGCTACAAATTGATGGCATCGTTTAGCTAAGTGTTATTTTGTGTTGTTTATTTGTTGTAGTAGTTGTTGCTTTTGTCGTTGTTGTTGTTTTTCTCTACTCTTTTTTTTTAGTTTTCGTGCATTATCTATGACCATGTTTGTCTTGTCAAAATTATATCTTTAAGGAGCTCCCCTCTGATTTATGGGTATCTGGGAAAACCTGACGCTAGGCTGGCTGGCTGGCTGGTTGGTTGGCAGACGGACACCTTGGTTTCATTTTCCACTTGGCAGCGACACAGGTTCCTTCATAATTTGCAATTTTTTGTTTTGTATCAATGCCTTGGCTTACTCTTGATTTTTTTGGAAAAATAAAAACCAAGAAGAAGACGAAGAAGAAGTAGCAGCCGAAGAAAGAGACGAAGACGTCACAGAAAATAAAAGACCAAATTCAGAAAGGAATGAAAAGAAAACTGACGCCACAAAATATTTTTATGGCCTCAAATGATGATGCCGATGATGGCGAAGAGAAAGATACTGGCGAGGAGAAGATGGCTGATTGGGGGAAATGCTGGGGCCTCAGCCCCACCATCATTTCCTTTAGTGCGAGACTCGTAAATGTCATTGAGTCTCTATTCAACTATAGGTGAATGCTAGTCTGTGGTTGGGAGCATGGGAGAGTGTGTGTGCTACTGTTGTTGTTATTTTTGTTATTTGTAACACAGTCCTTGAGGCGTCAAATCATGCAGTGTTGCTTTCATTAAAATTAAGTGTGACACGGCAACGACAACAACAACAACAACAAAATTTTGAAATAGAAATACAAACATTGAAGGCACACGCTCACACATGGTCATGTGTGTGTGTGTTGCTCTGTGTGTGACACCACACTGGGACAACAAATTGAGAAATAGATCTACTCCAAACGAGAACACACACAGAGAGAGAGAGAGACACTTTCACACATACTCCCAGAGTTGTCATGCAAGTCTCTTTGAATGCCTTTCTCTTCACAAATAGAAACTGTCGACCATATCAACTGTGTGTGTGTGAGTGTGTGTAAGTACGTTTGTTTATGTAGGCAAATAGAAGTCTAAAAGCATGCGGTAACGTGTGTTTATTTGTTTGCCTGGCCGCCTGCCTGCCATATGGGCTAACTGCCAAAATGTCTATCAAAGCTGAGACTCAAATACCCAGTTGCACAGAAGGAAAGAGATAGAGAGCGGCTTTCACTTGAAAGCTACTCCCCAGGATGCAATATTCGCACAAAGGCACAAACACACACACACGACAGACATTTATAGAGAAGACACACACACACACATACTCACAGCGAGACGCACTACATTTTCCGTGGAATATTGTGGCGGCGGCATCAGCGGCGACAGCCTGCAAATTGTTTATCTTGTCACACAGCAGTTGTCAACACGAATCGTGACAAATATATTCTCATACTCGGGCCTGGGCGGCAGGGTGAGGGTGAGAGGATGGGAGCGCCATCTGAGCTATGGAGATTTCCTGGGAAAAGGGATAATACAAAATATTAATGGGCAAATATTTCTTATCCAGAATCGTGGATAGATATCTTTTTATAAATAAAGAGGGGAGAACATTTTCGACAGATGTCGGGTCTTCTTTAGATAGAAGACCACTTCTGGAGTTTTCAAAGGTTGGAAGACATTCTAAAGGACTACTATTCAGTGGATGGATGGAAAATGTAGATCAAAACCCCGAAAGAGCTTCAAGGATTTTCAGGCCATGCTCTTTTTTTTGGCCTTTATATAGCCTTAACAATACACAGAGGGCAACCAATAATTAGAGCTATATTTTGACACGGCAGGGTGTGGTGGAGGAATGGGAGAGTCATCAGAGCTGTGGGGATTTCCAGGGAAAAGGGATAATACAACTTAAAAATGGACAAATATTTCTTATCCACAATAGAGAATATTTATCTACTTTATACGGATATGTGGATAAAAGGGGGGAGAATATTTTCGACAGATGTGAGCAACTTTTCACGGGTCTTCTTTGGATAGAAGACCCCTTCTAAAATTTTCAGAGGTTGGAAGACATTCTAAAGGACTACTACCCAGATGGATGGATGGATGGATGGATGGATGGAAGGTGTAGATCAAAACCCCGAAAGAGTTTCAAGGATTTTCAGGCCATGCTCTTTTTTTGGCCTTTATATAGCCTTAACAATACACAGAGGACAACCAATATTTAGAGCTATATTTTTTTGAGACATTTAATCTAGAACTTTGAAACTTTATAGAGAACTATAAGAAAATTTTCAAGGGACTATAAAGCTCCATATGCGTGGGGTTTTCAATGATATTTTCAAGGGACTATAAAGCTCTATTGGCGTAGATTTTTCTGAGATATTTTTAAGGCATTACAAGTCTCCATTGGCGTCGTTTTCCAAGGATATCTTCAATGGACTATAAGACTCTATAGACGTGGGTTTTTCAAGGATGTTTTCAAGGGACTATAAGGCTCATGAGACGTGGATTTTTCCGAAATATTTTCAAGGAACTATAATGCTCTATGGGCGTGGATTTTTCAAGGCACTATGAGGCTTCATAGGCGTGAGATTTTCAAGGGACTATAAGGCTCCATAGGCGTGGGATTTTCAAGGATATTTTCAAGGGACTATAAGGCTCCTGAGACGTGGGTTTTTCAAGGATATTTTCAAGGAACTATAAGGCTCCATAGTCGTGGGATTTTCAAGGATATTTTCAAGGGACTATAAGGCTCCATAGGCGTGAATTTTTCAAGGATATTTTCAAGGGACTATAAGGCTCCATAGGCGTAGGTTTTTCAAGGATACTTTCAAGGAACTATAAGGCTCCATAGGCGTGAGATTTTCAAGGGACTATAAGGCTCCATAGGCGTAGGTTTTTCAAGGATACTTTCAAGGAACTATAAGGCTCCATAGGCGTGAGATTTTCAAGGGACTATAAGGCTCCTGAGACGTGGGTTTTTCAAGGATATTTTCAAGGAACTATAAGGCTCCATAGTCGTGGGATTTTCAAGGATATTTTCAAGCGACTATAAGGCTCCATAGTCGTGGGATTGTCAAGGATATTTTCAAGGGACTATAAGGCTCCAGAGGCGTGGGTTTTCCAGGATATTTTCAAGAGAGTATCAGACTCCATAGGCGATGATTTTTCAAGAACTATAAGGCTCAATAGTTGTGAATTTTTCGGCGATATTTTCAAAGGATTACAAGGCTCAATACACAGGGTGAGATGAAGAAAAACTGCAGCAAAGTTAAACGCCATATTTTTTTAAAATTTCTTTTAAGTAGCATCAAATTTTAGAATAAGTTTAGATTTGTTCGAATTGCTCACCTTTGGCACGAATTATGGAGTTCAAATGGCCAATGAAACTGTCTCAGGAATGTTGCCCGAATGTTGCTCTATGGTATTTTGGCCCATTCCCGGCGAAGCGCTTGCTTGAGGTGATCGACACTTTGGTATTTTTTTGGTGCCAACCTTGCTTGCCAAAATACTCCAGACACAATAATCCAACGGATTGGTATACGGAGATTTTGGTGGCCATGCGCTGTGCGCTGGAAATGAAGCGAGGAAACTCATTTTGTAACCATTCTTGGGTGGCGCGTGCTGAATTCTGATAACTTTGGTGCTGAGTCCGGATGGAATGTCCAAGGTCAGCGGCCATAATATTTGCCTGCCCAAGGCTTTAATACACCCTTCAGAATATTTTCGCGATAATTTTCGGCATTTATTCTGATGCCACGGTCGATTAATATGAGCGGAGAGCGACCATCGACTGTTATGGCGGTCCACGAGCCACACCATCACCATGGCCGGCGCTTGAGTTCTGGTGGCCAACCGAAGGTGGTTCTTGCACTTTTTAGAATTTCAATGGCTTTACCCCGAGCTCATTTTTCAATATTTACCGAATGGAATATTGCGATATGTTCAATGGCTCACGAGCCATTTTCCGGCCACTGCAACGCGGGCTAGGCGATCAAGTCGCTTTTTTCCTTTTCGAACCATTTCTGCTGATGTTGTCGCTTTTCTTCCGTCCACTTCCCTGACGTCGGGGGCTACGCTACCAGTATCACGGCATGGTAACGAGCAATGGTACGAGACCCAAAAGATTTGTTCACATTTAAATGCTGGAGTGCTCTAACGATAGCCACTCGGGGTTTTCCAGCCAAATATAAGGAGATCACACTATCACGCTTGAATTCCATCACGAATAACTTTTTTTCTGCAAAAATTCTCACCAAAATGCTTTTGAACGCCTGTAAACAATATAATGAGCTGTCACTGGAATAGTTTTAGCAGCTGCCGGACGAGTTGCTTAAAAATGACAGCAGTCTGAAGTTGGTTGCAGTTTTTTCTTCTCATCCTGTATTTTTTATCCACAGAAGTGGATAAACATTTTTTTATCCACAAAACGTGGATAAATATTTTTTATCCACAAACTTGGATAAATATTTTTATCCGCCAATGTGGATAAATGTTTTTATCGTCAGGTGTGGATAAACAATTTTATCCAAAATATGGATAAGTTTTTTTTTTTTATCCACAAACGTGGGTAAATATTTATATCCACAAAATTGGATAAATATTTTATCCCCAAACGTGGATTATTACTTTTATCCACAGACGTGGATAAATTATTTTTATCCACCAGCGTGGATAAGTGTTTTTATCCACAGAAGTGGATAAATATTTTTATCCTCAAAAATTGGATAAATATTTTTATCCACAAACGTGGATAAACGTTTTTATCCACAATAATGGATAATCGTTTTATCCCCGACAGTGGATAAATATTATATCCATTTTTTTTTTGGATGAAACTTTTCTAAAAAAATTGTTTTTTCCCCATTTTTTCCTCTTCCCTAAAAATACAAGTCTTCTTCGTGTTCTCTCTGCCAATTTACCCTCCCCTCTACTCTCTCTCTCTAACTCAAAATTTATTCAGCTCCAATGTGTTGACTGACATTCGTGAATCTTTGCCGAATGCCTTTTACGTGCCGGGCCTCTAATTTGTGGCAATGAACGGCACAGCATGGCAGTGTTTAGTTCCATGATTGTCTGTCTCTGTATGTGTGTGTGTGTGCTCCTAAACGACACCACGTCCCATGAGTTTAACTCTTGAAAATTTCAAAACTGCCAAAAATACTCTGCAAATAACAACGTCAACAACAACGGCAACAACAAAAAGAGCATAACTAATGAACGAAAACCACAAAGTGTAAACGCCGTTGTTATTATTAAAGGTAAATACATACATGTGTATGTAATGTCTGTATGTGTGAGAGAGAGAGAGAGTACGAGTGTACCCACGAGTGTTTGTCAGAGCATGTTTGTTGGTGCATGTCAACTTTTGTTAACACGATGATAATGTGTTCATGTCTCGATGATGAATCGTTTTATTTTTTATGCCGAGGAGTTCTGGTGGTTCGACTGTGATACGGCATCACCTCCTCTTCCTCCTACTTCGCCTTCTCCTCCGGAACATCGACATTTCGGGGAAAACAGATAATAAATAACAATTCAGCAGAACGAACAAATAACACAGCACACACACACACATGTGTGGGTACGAGCCATGTCAATGTGCGTGTGTGCGTGTTTGTTTATTGGTGCGAGTTATGAATTTTGTAAAGACCGGCATGAATGGCTGCGGAACGTTTTTCTTTTTTTTTGAGAGGTATGGGGAGGAAGATGACGTCCATTGCCATATTTGAAGAACTTTTTTTGCTTTGATTACCTTCTATCAGTTTTAATAGACATACATGTGAGCACATATTTACATAGACATGTTGGAGGGTGGGGAGCGGGTAACATGTATGTGTATGTTGGTGGAAAGGAATCTCATATATCTTCCACATCATCTTCTTAGGCTTATATATGACTGCAAGGAAGACTGAAATTATGAAAAACGTTATCGACGAGAATTTTAATATTTTTTCCTGCTCTACCCTCATCAATTTTTTTTATTATTTTTGACGCATTGACACCTCATTTTTCGGGGGGAATATATTTTAATAATTAAATGAATTTTGAAAATGCAAAAGGCCTATAAAAAATATATATTTTAAAGAAAATATGAATTGCCTTCTTTGGGCAAAATAACCTCTAGGGCTTGTCTTTTAAAAGATCTTTAAATGTCCTTCAGACGATAGATGGCCTCTGGAAGTTTTTATATCTATAGAAGGCCTTCAAGTGATAGTCTCTGGAGAGAAAATTTTCGAGGGATGTTAAAAAACCCTTTACGGATCTTCTATGGATAGAAGACCCCTTTTGAAGATTTCCAAGGTTGGAAGACATTCTAAATAAATACAATCCAGTGGATGGATGGAAGATGTAGATCAAAACCCCGAAAGAGTTTCAAGGATTTTTAGACCAAGTCTAGAACTTTGAAACTTTTTAGAGACCTTGGGGATACTCCTGGGATAATGGGTTGAAAAATTGAGACCATGTTGGTTCAATGTTTGGTGAATCTACATATTTGACTTAAATCTAGTTTCATAAAAACTTTCCGATTTTTATTCCCACAGCCATATGTCTAGAGATAAGAAAGAAATAAGGATTTTAGATCCTTGGACCAAATCCGTTTCAGGGCATTTCACAGGAGTTGATCTAGCGATGTCTATCCGTCCGTCTGTTTATGGTTGATGCGCACAATAACTCGTAATATTATTATCAAACTTAGATCGAGTTCGGAAATGGGCAATATCGGTCCACTCCCCCCTCCACAAAAGATCGAAATTTTGGAAAAATATGTTACTGCTCAGAAAGAGAAAGAATAATCTGATTTTGTTCACAACTTTGCAAATCCTAAATCAACTTAGTGCTAGGTCAGGTGCGAAAATAGACAATAACGGTCCACTCCATCAGGTACCTCCCCCACAACAGGTCAAAAATTTGGAATAATTATAACTCTTAGAAAATGTGAAAAAGGTTCCGATAGTCTTGAAATTTCACACATCGCAAGATTTTTATTAACCAAAGGTCTGGTGTGAAGATTGGATATATCGGTCCAGTTCTTTTGGTACATCCCCTCAAAGGGTCGAAATTTTGAATACCCAAGAAGCTCATAAAACGCAAAATCAACATCCAATTCCATTCAGACTTGGTACATCTCAATATTTGCAGCAACACAAGATCTGTTATAAAGATGGTAGAGATCGGACCATTTCTTCTGCTACCTTCCCCACAAAGGGTCAAAGTTTGGAATAACCCATACGATCATAAAATCCGAAATAAGCATTGAACTCTCTTAATATTCCACACATCCCATTATTTCTACTAAGACAAGATCTGCTGTAAATAGTCTAACGGATTGTTATCCGGAGATTTTGGTGGCCATTGTGCACTGGAAATGAAGCGAGAAACCTAATTTTGTAACCATTCTTGGGTGGTGCGTGCTGAGTGCGATGGTGCTGAGTTCTGGTGGAATGTCCAAGGTCTGCGGCCAAAATGTTTGCTTGCCCAAGGCTTTAACCTCCACCCTCCAGAATATTTTCGAGATAATATTCGGCATTATTCTGATGCCACGGTCGATTAATACGAGCGGAGAGCGACCATCGGCTGTTATGGCGGCCCTCCCACACCATCACCAAGGCCGGCGCTTGAGCTCTGGTGGCCAACCGAAGGTGCACATTTGCAGCTGACCTCCTTGGCAAGTAAACACGATCATTTTGTTTGTTTACAAACTGCTGGACAACGAATGTTTGAATGTTTTCTCATCGGAGAACACCAAATTCGGCAGTTCACCACTTTCTCCTAAACGAAGCGAACTCTTTAGCTCTTTTAAGTCTATTTTCTTTCTGTTGCGGTGTAAGTTCTTGCACTTTTTGGAATTTCATTGGCTTTACCTCGAGCTCATTTTTCAATATTTGCCGAATGGAATATTGCGATATGTTCAATGGCTCACGAGCCATTTTCCGGGCACTGCGAGGCGGATTTCGATCAAGTCGCTTGTTTACATTTCGAAGCATTTCTGCTGATGTTGCCGTTTTTCTTCCGTCCACTTAGGGTTTTCTAAGTATACCTACGGAAGGTCTTCTGTATATAAAAGACCTCTGAAAGGTCTTATGGAAGGTCTTGTCTTCCTGAAAGATCTCTGTAAAGTTTTCTTTCTATAGAAAACCTATAGGAAGTCTTAGGTGTATAGAAAACCTCTGGAGGGTCTTAGATCTACAGAAGGCATCGGAAAGGTCTTAGGTCTGCAGAGGACCTCTGTAAGGTGTTCTGTGTATAAAAGATATGAAGAATGAAGTGCCTTTGGTAGGTCTTCCGTGTATAGTAGACCTCTGAAGTCCTTCGATGTTTAGAAGACATGCGGAAGATATTCGGTCTACAGAAGACCTCTGAAAGGTCTTCGGCTATAGAAGTCTTCAGAGCCATTTTTGGGCCACTGCAACGCGAGTTAAGCGATCAAGTCGCTTCCTTATTTTTCGAACCATTTCTGCTGATGTTGCCGTTTTCTTCCGTCCGTCCACTTCCTGGATGTCGGGCTACGCTACCAATATCACGGCACGGTAACGAGCGATGGTACGAGACCCAAAAGATTTATTCACATTTAAATGCTGGAGTGCTCCAACGTCAGCCACTTGTGGCTTTCCAGCCAAATATAAGGAGATCACACTATCACGCTTCAGTTCCATCACGAATAACTTTTTTTCTGGACAGTTCTCCCCGAAATGCTTTTGTACGCTTGTAAACAATATAATGAGCTGTCACTGGAATAATTTTAGCAGCTGTCGAACGAGTGGCTTGGAAATGACAGCAGTCTGAAGTTGGTTGCAGGTTTTTCATCTCACCCTTAATTTTTAACATTTTCAAGAAAAAAGTGAAGGAAGAAGTCGATATAAGGTTGAGAACCATTCTAAAAAATCATTTCAACATAGGTATAAATTTTGGAATAGGCCCCCTTTATAACGATACCTCTTAGGTCCCCTAATACGAGCTAGAACTGGGATTATTATGCTTAAAAAAATATGCATTAAGGACTAAAACTGTGGGCCGGCAACGAAGACCGTCTCAGAAAATTACTTCTTATCACACATAAACAAAGTGAACAAGAAAAAAAACAGTAAGTTCGGCCGGGCCGAACTTTGAACACCCTCCACTATTTAGAACGAATTTGAAAATTTTCGAAAAAGATAACATTCGACAAAAATTCTGTTAACATTTTAAAAATACCGAATATAGCCGTTATATTAGGGTCTGTACGACGTGCACCTACATAGGCATTGTTTGTCACAAGCCATTGCCATATTCAAATTCGAAACTTGAAATAAACGGTGAATAATGTAGCCAAAATCATGAAAATACCGTACATAGGGAGGTAGCGTAATATCGGAGCTATACGAAGACCTGGACCTGCATAGACAATTTTCTGTCACAGGTTGTAGCATCCATTATGAACTTCAAATACGACATCTCAAACAATTTCGGTGAGTATAGTACCTAAAATCGTCAAAATACCGAATATAAGGAGGTACTGACACATGGGGCCTATACGAAGAACTGGACCTGCATAGACAATTTTCCGTCACAGACTCTAGCTCCCATTACGAACTCTAAATGAGTAATCTGAAACTATTACGGTGAATAATGTCGCTACAATCATCAAAATACCGAATATTGGAAGGTACCGTTATATGGGGCCTATACGAAAACGTGGACTTGCATAGGCAATTTTCTGTCACAGACTGTAGTTCCCATTACGAACTCTAAATACGTAATTTGAAACTACTACGGTGAATAATGATGCTAAAATCATAAAAATACCGAATATTGGGAGGTACCGTTACATGGGGGCTATACGAAGACGTGGACCTGCATGGATAATTTTCTGCCTTAGGCTGTAGAATCCATTTCGAACTTCAAATGCCAAATCTGAAACAATTCCGGTGAATATTGTCGCCACAATCATCAAAATACCGAATATCGGGAGGTACCGTTATATGGGGGCTATATGAAAACGTGAACTTGCACAAATAATTTTCTGTCTCAGGCTGTAGTATTCATTTCGAACTTCAAATGCCAAATTTGAAACAATTCGGGTTAATAATGTCGCTACAATCATCAAAATACCGAATTTACGGAGGTACTGATATATGGGGCCTATACGAAGACCTGGACCTGCATAGATAATTTTCTGCCCTAGGCTGTAGAATTCATTTCGAACTTCAAATGCCAAATTTGAAACAACTCCGGTGAAAAATGTCGCCACAATCATCAAAATACCGAATATCGGGAGGTACCGTTACATGGGGACTATACGAAGACGTGGACCTGCACAGACAATTTTCTGTCTTAGGCTGTAGCATCCATTACGAACTTCAAATGCCAAATTTGAAACAATTCCGGTGAATAATGTCGCTACAATCATCAAAATACCGAATATCGGAAGGTACCGTTATTTGGGGGCTATACGAAGACGTGAACCTGCACAGATAATTTTCTGGCATGGGCTGAAGTATCCATTACGAACTTCACATGCGAAATTTGAAACAATCCCGGTAAATAATGTCGCTAAAATCATCAAAATACCGAATATCGGGGGGTACCCTTATATGGGGACTATACGAAGACGTGGACCTGCACAGACAATTTTCTGTCTTAGGCTGTAGCATCCATTACGAACTTCAAATGCCAAATTTGAAACAATTCCGGTGAATAATGTCGCTACAATCATCAAAATACCGAATATCGGAAGGTACCGTTATTTGGGGGCTATACGAAGACGTGAACCTGCACAGATAATTTTCTGGCATGGGCTGAAGTATCCATTACGAACTTCAAATACCAAATTTAAAACAATTCCGGTGAATAATGTCGCTATAATCATCAAAATACCGAATATTGGGAGGTACCGTTATATGGGGGCTATACGAAGACGTGGACCTGCATAGATAATTTTCTGCATTAGGCTGTAGAATGCATTTCGAACTTCAAATGCCAAATTTGAAACAATTCGGGTGAATAATGTCGCTAAAATCATCAAAATACCGAATATTGGGAGGTACCGTTATATGGGGGCTATACGAAAATGTGAACCTACTTGGCCCATTAACGAACTTAACCTGCCTACTGGCAAAATAAACATGTTTGCAAAGTTTTAGCCTTCTATCTCAATTTGTTCGAAAGATAGCATGTTTACAACAGACAAACGGACAGACAGACGGACAGACAGACGGACGGACAGACAGACTGACGGACATGGCTAAATCGTCTTAGAATTTTACGCTGATCATGAATATATATACTTTGTTGGGTCTGACATGAGTATTTCGAGGAGTTACAAACGGAATGACAAAATGAATATACCCTCCATAGTATGGTGGAGGATATAAAAATACCAACAACAATAACAACATAAGCTGTCATAACAATGTTTCAAGCTGTCACATTTTACCCCTCCCCCAAAAAAAAAATTGATTAAAGTTAATTATTTGCTAAGTGACTAAAGTTCTGGCATTTGTGTTTTCTCACACGCACACACACACACACACACATCGAAATCTCTGGCAAATTAAATCCCTCGGTTAGAGGAATTTTCGTTATTTGAGTGACTAAGTGTGCATACGGGTGTGTGTGTGTGTGTGTGTTTGAACGACTGTGCAAGTGGCATAAAGCAATTTGGTGATGTTGTCCTCTGGCTGCTGCTTTGGCCAATGCAGCTGATTATCCAGCGTTCGGGGTACGAGAGACAGGGCTAATATAAAATGGCAAGTAAACATACGTTGCACACACACACATACATATACATACACAAAATGCAATATTATGAAGAATGGTTGATACGACAGGATATGGCTTGCCTTGGTGTCAGTGTGTTTATGTGTGTGTGTTTGTGTGACTTCTCATTTTAAATTCTGACTAAAAGTAATGTCGGGTTTTGTAGACCATTTTGTTTTAACAAAAAAATAACCATTTTCATTTCCTTTGAAATGAGCCTCCTCCAGCTCCCCCTCTCCCTCCCTCTCTTTGCCACCCTCCTCCCCACTTCAATGTAAATAAATCCTGAATTTCTCACACATTGCGGTGGCGTGTGGAATTACGGAAATTTGGGTTAACATTGTCGGCAATAAATCTTTGGAATATCTTTGTTGCAGTGCATTATAATGGACACCGAGAGAGAGAGGGAGAGAGAGGGAGAGAGATATACACACATGAACTATGGATAGATCCGTATGTGCCATTGTGTGCATTGTCATATGTTCTGTGGGTCTGTCTATGTCTCTGCTGCGGCTGTGGGTTGTGAACATCAACACTTCCATTTAAAGTAAAACGCATTCAGACGTACCATTTTGTTCTCAATTCAAGTTGTGGATCCACTTCCATGCGACTAATGAAAATGTGGTTAAGAGGGAAAGGGGAGAGATGTGGATGAAAAAAAAAAAACTGAAAATTACACTGGGGAACGGAAATGTGAGCAGAAACACAACAGACAATCCGAGGATTATATATGTAAGGAAGGAGATGTTCTCTCTATGGAGGACGTCTGGAAGTTCTTTTTTGTACAGAAGACACTTAGAAGGTCTTCGTTGCATGGAAAACCTATGGAAATTCTTCTGTGTATAAAAGACCCCTGGAAGTTTTTTTTGCCTATAGAAGGCCTTTTCATGGTCTTCGTTTTATAGAGGACCTCTGGAGGACCTTCTGTGCATAGAAGACTCCTTATAGGTCTTCGATGTATAGGAATCCTTTAAAAAGTACTCTGGAAGGTTTTCTGGGTCCGGAAGATCTTCCATGTATAAATGACATCTGAAAGGTATTCGGTATATAAAAGACCTCTGAAAGATATTCCGTGTATAGAAATAATCTGGAAGGTTTTTTGTGTGTTCAGAAGACCTCTGAAAGGTCTTCCGTATATGGATAATTTCTGAAAGGTCTTCGATGTAGAGAAGACGTCTGGAAGGTCTTTCTTGTATAGAAGACCTTTGGAAGATCTTCTGTGTATTAAATATTTCTGAAAGCAGTTCAGTGTATAGAAGATCTCTGGAAGGGTTTTCCTCTATGGAAGACCTCTGGAAGGTCTTTGTTGTAGAGAAGACTTCTGCAGGCTCTTCGGTGTATAAAAGACCTCTGGAAGGTCTTCTCTCTATAGAAGATCTCTGAGAGATTTTCGTTGTGTAGAAAACCAATGGAAGGTCTTTGGTCTACAGAAGATTTCTGAAAGGTCTTTGGTCTGCAGAACACCACTGGAAGGTCCTCCTATAGAAGATCTGTGAAAGGTCTTCGGCCTACAGAAGACCTGTGGAGGGTCTTCGGTGTATGGAAGAAGAATGGGAGACCTCCAGAAGGTCTTCGGTGTATAGAAGATCTCTACAAGGTCCTCGATGTATGGAAGACATCTGTAACGTCTTCAGGGTATAGAAGACGACTGAAGGTCCTTTGATGAACGGAGACATCTGGAAAGTCCTATAGAAGGTTTCAAGGGTATAAAGACCTCCAGAGGGTATGGGTATAAAATACTACTAGAAGGTATTCCTTGTATATAAGACCGCGTGGAGGACTTCTCTCTATACTTCTTCTCTCTATAGATTTCTGAAAGGTCTTCTATCTATAGGAGATATTTGGCATATAGAAGACCTCTTCAAGGTCTTTTCTCTTTGGAAGATTTTCTCTTTATAGAAGACCTCTGGAAAGTTCTCGGTGTATAGAGGACCTCTTTATGGTTTTCGCTCTATGAAAGACCTCTTTATGGTCTTCTGCCTATGGGATACCTCTTGAAGGTCTTCCGTGCATAGAAAATCTCTATAAGGTCTTCAGGTCTTCAGAAGACCACTGAAGGGTTTTTGATGAACTGAATACATCTGGAAATTATTTTTTATAGAAGACTTTTGAATGTCCTATAGAAGGTCTTCAGGGTATAGAAGATATCCAGAGGGTCTAGGTATAAAATACTACTAGTAGGTATTCCTTGTATAAAAGACCGCGTGGAGGGCTTCTCTCTATAGAAGACTTCTGAAAGGTCTTCTATCTATAGGAGATCTCTGATTTGTAGAAGACCTCTGGAAGGTTTCTCTTAGGAAGATCGTCTCTCTATAGAAGACCTCTGGAAAGTTCTCGTTGTATAGAGGACCTCTTTATGGTTTTCTGTTTATGGTCTTCTGTCTATGGGATTTCTCTTGAAGGTCTTCGGTAAATAGAAGACTTCTTCAAGGTCTTTGGTGTATGGAAGACATGTGCAAGATCATCTTCCATAGATAGAAGACCTTTTAGAAGTTTTCTATAGAGAGAAGCCCTCCCCGTGGTCTTATATTCAAGGAATACCTTCTAGTAGATCTCTGGAGGTCTTCTATACTATGAGACCTTCTGGAAAGTCCTCGGTGTATAGAAGACCTCTGGAAGGTCTTTTCCCTTCTCTCTATAGAAGACCTATGGAAAGTTCTCGTTGTGTAGAGGACCTCTTTATGGTCTTCTCTTTATAAAAGACCTCTTGAAAGTTTTCGGTGTATTTAAAGACTTCCCGAAAGCCTTCTGTCTACAGAAGGCCTTTTTGAAGGACTTCAGCTTTTAGAAAACTTCTGCAGGTTTTTTTTTGTCTATAGAAGACCTCTGGAAGTCCTCTTGAAGATCTTCTCGCTATAGAAAATGTTTGGAAGGTCTTCTGTCTGTAAAAGAACTCTGGAAAGTCATCGGTGTATAGCAGACATTTGGAAGACCTCTCAGAAGTCTTATGTTTATGAACCTCTAGAAGATAGACTTTCTGAATATGTAAAAAATTCCTATTGGCCTCCGGATCTTCTCTTTCCCTGTACGGCAGTGTAATTAACCCGCCGAACATTGTTTAACATTTGAAGCATACATTCATTCAACAATCCATCCATCCATTCGTTCGTTCGCTCCCTTTCCCCCAATGAGCTCACAACAGCATATGTCATTGTTGTTGTTGCTGTTGCTGTTGCTACAAATGGGATTTGTAATGTCAGTATATCCTTCAAAGTTGGCACATTGCGGTTGTCGTTGGAGTGCTTGTGGATGTTGAGGGCTTCTCTGAATAAAAAAAAAACTAATGGCATTTGGGCGAAAAGAGCATCCAAATATGTGTGGATGTGTGTGTGTGACACATACATATACGTGCATTTATTCACAAAAACCACTCATAAAATATAAAAAACGAAGAGCCAGCAACGATAAGTCAAGAGGCCAAATCCGAACAAAAAAAAAAAAAACATTTTTAATTTTATTTGGCATTTGAAATACGTTGGGCGCCACTTCAAAGGGGTTGTTATCTATCTTGCGGGTGTTGATGGTTTTATGGCTTTACTTTTGAGTTGGAAACTGACATTTTATTACACCTACTGGTCATGGGATCAAAAATCCTTTCAGAGGGATACACCGCAGGCCATAAGTCTGATATTTTTGCTCTGGCATTTTTTGAATTTCTATAGTTCTTTCGGAATATCTGAGATGTTCCTTCAATTAATAATGTTTGCCTGCTTATCTTTTTCGTTGAGTGAAGAATCCTTAAGATGTGATCTCCTTCTTTTGTGGTTATTAAAAGAAGCTATCACTTCATCTTTAATCCCTTCAATCTTTCCGCGTCCGATTCCAATGTCTTCTGCCCTAATGAGAGAATTCATTTCATTGTTCGAATTCATTACTTTTTTTTTCAATTTTAATTTTATTTTCCTTGAGTTTTCTGTTTTTTGTGAATTATCCTCTTCAGGCTTTACTGCAAACAGCAATTAACAGCATATTTTTATACCCTCCACCATACTATGGAGGGTGATATATTAACTTTGTCATTCCGTTTGTAACTCCTCGAAATACTCATGTCAGACCCAACAAAGTATATATATTCTTGATCAGCGTAAAATTCTGAGACGATTTAGCAATGTCCGACTGTCCGTCTGTCTGTCTGTGTGTCCGTCTGTCTGTCTGTCTGTCTGTCCGTCTGTCTGTTGTAATCACGCTATCTTTCGAACGAATTGAGATAGAAGGCTAAAATTTTGCACATATGTCTATTTTGCCAGTAGGCAGGTTATGTTCGTAAATGGGCCATGTAGGTCAAAGTTATCATATAGCCCCCATATAACGGTATCTTCCGATATTCGGTATTTTGATGATTGTAGCGACATTATTCACCGGAATTGTTTCAAATTTGGTATTTGAAGTTCGAAATGGATTCTACAGCCTAAGGCAGAAAATTGTCTGTGCAGGTTCACGTCTTCGTATAGACCCCATATAACGGTACCGCCTATATTCGGTATTTTGATGATTTTAGCGACATTATTTACCGGAATCGTTTCAAATTTGGTATTTGAAATTCGTAATAGATACTACATCCTAAGTCAACAAATTAGCCATGTAGGTCCACGTCTTCATATAGCCCCCATATAAGGGTACCCCCCGATATTCGGTATTTTGATGATTGTGGCGACACTATTCACCGGAATTGTTTCAAATTAGGCATTTGAAGTTCGAAATGGATTCTACAGCCTAAGGCAGAAAATTATCTATGCAGGTCCACGTCTTCGTATAGTCCCCATATAACGGTACCTTCCGATATTCGGTATTTTGATGATTTTAGCGACATTATTTACCAGAATTGTTTCGAATTCGGTATTTGAAGTTCGTAATGGATACTACATCCCAAGTCAAAAAATGAGCCATGCAGGTTCAAGTCTTCGTATAGCCCCCATATAACGGTACCTTCCGATATTCGGTATTTTGATGATTTTAGCGTCATGATTCACCAGAATTGTTTCAAATTACGTATTTAGAGTTCGTAATGGGAACTACAGTCTGTGACAGAAAATTGCCTATGCTGGTCCAGGTCTTCGTATAGGCCCCATATATATTAGTACCTCCTTATATTCGGTATTTTGACGATTTTAGGTACAATACCCACCGAAATTGTTTGAGATGTCGTATTTGAAGTTCGCTATGGAAGCTACAGCCTGTGACAGAAAATGCAGGTCCAGGTCTTCGTATAGCTCCGATATAACGGTACCTCCCTATGTACGGTATTTTGATGATTTTGGCTATATTATTCACCGTTTATTTCAAGTTTCGAATTTGAATATGGCAATGGCTTGTGACAAACAATGCCTATGTAGGTGCACGTCGTACAGGCCCTAATATAACGGCTATATTCGGTATTTTTTAAATGTTAACAGAATTTTTGGCGAATGTTATCTTTGTGGAAAATTTTCAAATTCGTTCTAAATGGTGGAGGGTATTCAAAGTTCGGCCCGGCCGAACTTACTGCTTTTTACTTGTTTTATTTTCCTTGAGTTTTCCGTTTTGAGAATTATCCTCTTCAGCCTTTACTGCGAACAGCAATTAACAGCATCTTTTTCTTTTTTTAATCCAATATTTCGTTCGTTAGTTGGTCATTATGCCTTAAAAGATGAGAGATGCCCTTTCCCCGGCCATACCCCTTTCCCTTACCTTCCCCCTACCTCTCCCTGCCTCCCCCTACCTCTCCCTCCCCCCTCCCTCGATACCATGGCTTTAACATCAATTTCTGTGTTGACCATTCAAATGGTGATTTTTTTCTATTTCATCACCATTCCCCAGGTAAGGAAGTAGAATTTACAGGTTGTGCGGAAGGGGTAATAAGAGGTGAGCGCCAGCATCAAATGAGCTTACTTCAAGTGAGTGGTTTTTTTGTGGGTGTTATTTAATATGGCTCTCTGTCTCTCTCCCCTCGCCCTTACCTCTTCTGCTTTAGTTTCTTCTTTTTTTCATATCCTACTTAAAACACCTTTAAGAATTCATAATTGCTTGGACTTTTTTTTGCTGAATGAAAATAAAATTATCATGGATTTGTTAAAAAGATGACAAATAAGGAGATCAGTTTAATTCGTATTTTAATAAAAAAAATCCGATTTTTAAGGAGGAGTTGAGAGGGGTTTTCTATGGAAAATGAAAATTTATAGAATCATAAACAAGTAAGAATAGTTTCGGTCGGTTTTTTCGACAGATGTATACCCTCAGATCTCTTGACCGGGCAGAAAATATATATTTTTGAAAATTTCGACCTTTTGTGGAGGAGGTTCCAGAAGGAGTAGACCGATATATTCCATCTTCCCACCAGATCTTGGGTTAATAAAAATATTTTGGGGTGTTTAATTTGAAGACAATCGGACTCTTACTTCACATTTTATAAGAGTTGTAATTATTCAAAATTTTGACCCTTTGTGGGGCAGGTACTTGATGGAGTGAACCGATATTGTCCATTTTCATACCTGACCTAGCACTGATGCAAATATAAGGATTTGTAAAGTTGGAGCAAAATCGGATTATCGTTTCTCTTTCAGTGCAGTAAATTATTTTCTTTGAAAATTTCGAACTTTTGTGGGGGAGTTACAAGAAGAAGTTGACCGTTATTGGCCTCCCATAGAATGATTACCTTTCAAAGGTCTTTTGTTGATTGCAAATCTATTGCTGGTCGTTTATGGTCAGAAGGTCTGACGAATACATTCTAAATGCCTTCAAGACCTTTCAGTTGTGGCAAATAAATTAAAAACACTTTTGTCGGTCTTCGACGGATCCGATTTGGTTAGAAGTCCTTTCATTGGTTTTCCATGGGGTCTTCTTTAGATAAAATGACATTCTATGGAGAAGACTTTCTCTGGATTTTCAATAAATGAGAGATCTCCTTTGGGTCCTCCATAGCTAGAAAAGAGCCAAACCTCTCAATCAATACCTATGTTTGTATGAGTGTGTTTGTGTGTGTGTGGTTCTCTGTCCTAATCAGGCTATTGGCGTTAGCTTGCAATTGCTTATTTATCCACACAACAACAACAAAGACAACAACTATATTTTTTAATAAATAAATTTGTTGTTTTTATTGATTGGTCGGAACAGCAGGAATTCATGGAATGCCCTGATGCACCGCTGACATTGTAACGGGGATCAAGGAGAGCCATCAACCCCATCTCGGTAGCCTCATCAGTGACAGTTGCTTGCATAAAAGCCATGTGGAAGATATTCTGTCCATAAGAGTCCTGTTGGCAGCATTCTATACGTAGAAGGTCTGTAGAAGATGTTCTGTCTACAGAAGGCCAGTGGAAGGTATTTTTTCTATAAAGGGATGTGAAAGTTATTCTGTCATTAGGGGACTAGCGGAAGAAATTTTCTTCCGAAGTCTGTTGAAGGTATCCTCTTCTGGGAAAGTGAGTCTTTCCATAAAAGGCCTGTAAATGGTAAAAGCGCGTGGAAGATATTTTTTCCATAAAAGGCCTGTGAAAGGTATTCTGGCCAGAGAAGGCCTGTAGACGATAATCTGTCCGCAGAAGGCCGGTGGATGGTATTCTATCTATAAAAAGACCTGTGGAAAGTATTCGGCCCATAAAAGGTCTGTGAAACGTATTTCGTCCATAAAAGGGCTAAGGAAGATATTTGACCCATAGAAGGCCTGTTGAAGGTATGTGGAAAATATTTTGTATGTAGAAGGCCTATGGCAGATATTTTGTCCCTAGGAAGGCCTGTGGATTGTATTTTTTCCATAGAAGACCTTTGAAATGTATTTTGCCCATAAAAGGCATGCTTAAGGTATTGTTTCTGCAGAATGCCTGTGTAAGATATTTTACCCATAGAGAGTCTGTGGAATATATTCTGCCCATAGGAGACCTGTGGAATATTTTGTCCACAGAAGGCCGGTGGATGGTATTCTATCTATAAAAATACCTGTGGAAGGTATCCTGTCCACAAAAGGTCTGCGAAACGTCCTTAAAAGGGCTATGGAAGATATTTTACCCATAGAAGGCCAACTGAGGATATTTTGTCCATAAAAGACATATGGAAGGTAATCTGTCCATAAGAGGCAAGTGGAAGGTCTTCTGTCTATGGAACCCTTGTGGAAAATATTCTGTTTATAAAAGGCATATGGCAGATATTTTGTCCCTAGGAAGGCCTGTGGATAGTATTTTGTCCATAGAAGACCTGTGAAATGTAGTTTGCCCATAAAAGGGCTGCTGTAGGTATTAGAAGGCCATAGAAGATCTGTGGAAAGTATTCTGACCATAGGAGACCTGAGGAAGGTATTCTGGCCATAGAAGACCTGTGTAAGATATTCTGTCCACAGAAGGCCGATGGATGGTATTCTATCTATAAAAATACCTGTGGAAGGTATTTTGTCCATAAAAGGTCTGTGAAACGTATTTCGTTCATAAAATGGCTATGGAAGATATTTGGGCCATAGAAGGCCTGCTAAAGGTGTTCTGCCCCTAGAAGGTCATTTGAAGATATTTTGTCCGTAGAAGGCTTTGGAAGGTTTTCAGGCCATAGCAGAACTGTGGATAGTATTTTAATCATAGAAGACTTATGGAAGCTATTCTGTCCATAAGAGACATGTGGAAGACATTCTGTCTATGGAACCTCTGTGGAAATATTCTGTTTATAGAAGGCCTACGGCAGCTATTTTGTCCCTAGGAAGGCCTGTGGATAGTATTTTGTCCATAGAATACCTGTGGAATGTATTTTTCCCATAAAAGTTCTGCAGAAAGCCTGTGGAAGATATTCTGGCCATAGAAAATTTGTGGAAAGTATTCTGCCCAAAGGAGACCTATGGATAATATTTTCGTACATAAAAGGCCTGTCGAAGATATTCTAGCCATAGACGGCCAATGGAAGATATTTTGAAGTGATGTGAAATGTATTCCTTGCCTATAGAAGGCCTCCACAGGGTCTTCTATCAATAAAAGGCCTATGGTAGTTACTCTGTCCACAGAAGCTCTTTTCGTTGAGATTTTATGGACCTGCTAAAGGTACTGTTTCCATAGAAAGCCTGTGGAAGATATTCTGTCCATAGAACACAGACCATGGAAATATTCTGCCCATAGTAGACCTGTGGATGATATTTTGTCCATAAAAGGACTGCTGAAGGTATTGTTTGAGCAGAAAGCCTGTGGAAGATATTCTGGCCATAGAAGATCTGTGGAATATATTCTGCCCATAGGAGACCTGTGGAAGGTATTCTGGCCATAGAAGGTCTGTGGAAGGTATTCTGGCTATAGAATGCCAATGGAAGATATTTAGAAGTGATGTGAAATGTATTCCTTGCCTATAGAACAGGTGTTATCTCCTGCTTTCCCTTTCCCTTTCATCTTAAGTAGATTTGTGTAACTCCCAAAAAATTGGAAAATCCCATGGAAAAACAGAAATTTTGCTGAATCCACCACTTGTTCTTTTAGCTGTCACGGTGTAATATTAATCACCTCGCAACAAGCCACACGAACTACATAGCCAGTCAGCCAGCCAGCCGAGCATTCAGGCATGAAGCGAAACTAACGAAAAGGATGCACGGTTAGAGATACGTGTTCGAAGAGAATACGAATGGAAGCCCAAGTCATGGATACGAACAGAGCTCTCAACGAGGCAGCCAACATCTGCCAAAATTTGTTTATTTCAAACGAAATGAGGTTTTTTTCTGTTGTTGTTGTTGTGGTGAGAGACAAAAAGGCTGACGGTTTTAGGGAGAGGGAGGGAGGGAGGGATGGAGGTTCAAAAAGAGGCCCAGGAATAAGCCCCCTATCCCAATGGAGCTGGTTATGCTGGCTCAACAGTTTTGTTTTATTCCGGAATGCGTTTTCCTTTGGTTCTGTTTTGTTCTGCTTCTTTTTTTTTTGGTTTCCAGGGAAATTGAAGTGTCAAGTTGAGTTATATCTGTTTGACGTTTTGGGTTTTTTTTTTGTATTTCTGGCTTGTCTGCTTTGTTGTTGTTGTTATCCTTGTTCAGCTGCCTGGTCGTCCTGGCATTTGGATTATTTGGTTGGACAAAAAGGCGAGGCAGACAACAGCCATTAGGGGATTCTGTTGGTCTTCATCTCTCTGTACACCTCCCCCCTCTCTTCTCCTCCCCTCTCTCTCCCCTCTCTCTCCTTTACAATGTTGTTGTAAATGACTGACTGACATGTCATCACTTCATCAATGGCACAATACACGTTGCCATTATCGTTATCCTCAGCATCCTCATCATCATCAGGCGGATGCCAGATCCAAACGCCAGGCAACGAACGTCTGCCATCAACTTTGCAAATAATGAATTCTTAATGAGATGTTTTGTCACAGCTTTTGTATGGCGTTGCCTTTTTTGTTGGGTCCTCTCCTCCTGGCTGCCGATTCCCCTTAGATTTGCTCCTCTTTTTTCCCCCACCGAAATGGTAGAACACAAGATTGATGTAAGTTTTTCCTCTTGAATTTTCTTTATACTTTTCCCCAACTCCTCACGCCCTCCCCGCCCTCAATTCTTCTCTTTTCTTTTAAAAACTACAAAACATGATTGATTGCTGAAGGGGGGTGGGGTGAGGTGTCAGAGAAATAAAAAGGCGTTTAGTTGGATGATCAACAGGTTGCAAAGTTTGCCTGAGAGAGAATGGGTTTTGGGAGTCGGGGGAGTGAGTTTAAGTTTAACATTTCTCAATAAATCAGTTGGGAAAACTTTATCGTTTCATTTCTTCTGAAAAAACTTTGATTTTTTTTTCGCAAATTAATGAAGTGTTGGAAAAACCCGGAGATAAATGGAAAAATCTCAGAGAACAATTTCCAAGATAATCATTTCATTTTATTTGCAATTAATTATCGGAAAGATTTACAAAATGTTGGTGTAATCCTTTTTCAAAGGATTTTTTAAAGTTTTTATTTTTCAAGGGCCATCAGAACAACATTTTTTAAGAATTTTTTCAAAGGCCATCTGCTCCGCAAACGTCGACTTTTTTAAAGGATATTTTAAGGACCATCTGATAAAAAAAAACTTGGACTTTTTTAAGGATCCTTTTCAAGGCCATCTGATCCTCTTTTAGAAGAACTTTTTTCAAAGAGCATGTGACACACAAACGAGGACTTTTTTAAAATTTAAGGATTATCTGACCCACAAACGCGGACTTTTAGACGGATTTTTTTCAAGGAGCATCTGACACACAAACGAGGACTTTTTTAAAATTTAAGGATTATCTGACCCACAAACGCGGACTTTTAAACGGATTTTTTTTTAAGGAGCATCTGACACACAAACTAGGACTTTTTTAAGAATTTTTTAAGGACCATCTGCTACAAACACTTGGACTTTTAGAAGGATTTTTTTCAAGGAGCATCCGACACAAAAACTTGGACTTTTTAAAGGACTTCTGACCCTTAAACGAAGGACTTTTTTAAGATTTTTTTCAAGGATTATCTGAACCACAAATGTTGATTTTTTAAATAATTTTTTAATGGATTATCTGACCCACAAAGGTGAACTGTTAAAGATCTGGGCCATCTGATCCACAAACGTCGACTTTTTTAGAGAATTTTTTAAGGACCACCTTGGACTTTTAGAAGGATTTTGTTGTCAAGGAGCATCTGACACACAAACGTGGGCTTTTAAAAGGATTTTAAGGACCATCTGATACAAAAACTTGGATTTTAAGAAGGATTTTTTTCAAGAAGCATCTGATCCACAAACGTGGACTTTTAAAAGGATTTTTTCATGCATCTTCTGACACATAAACGAATGACTTTTTAAAGAATTTTTTTAAGGATCATCTGAACCACAAGCGTTAATTTATTAAATAATTTTTTAAAGGATAATCCGACCCACAGAAGTTGAAATTTTAAAGATCTGAGCCATCTGATCCACAAAGGTCGACTTTTTTGAAGGATTTTTTAAGTACCATCTGATACAAAAACTAGGACTTTTTTCAAGGAGCAGGATTTTTTTTCAAGGAGCATCCGACTGGCTTATCTGGCCCACAAGGGTGAACTTTTAAAGATCTGGGCCATCTGATCCACAAACGTCGACCTTTTTAAAGGATTTTTTAAGGACCACCTTGGACTTTTAGAAGCATTTTTTGTCAAGGAGCATCTGATACACAAACGTGGGCTTTTAAAAGGATTTTTAAGGACCATCTGATACAAAAACATGGACTTTTTAAAGGATTTTTGTTTCATGCACTTTTTGACACATAAACAAAGGACATTTTTAAGAATTTTTTTAAGGATCATCTGAACCACAAATGTTATTTTTTTAAGTAATTTTGTAAAGGCTTATCGGACCCACAAAATGCGAACTTTTAAAGAATTTTGTTTTTCAACGGCCATCCGACCCACAATCGTTGATTTTTCAAGATTTTCAAGGAGCTTTTTTCTCTTTCAGAGGATTATTTTCAACCCCCATTTGACCCACAAACGTCGATTTTTTAATATTTTTTTCGAGGACCTTCTGACCCAGAAACGTGGACATTTAAAGGACTTTTTTTCAAGAACCAACAGACCAATAAACTTGAATTTTCTTAGAATTTTTTTCTAGGATCAACTTCAGGGATATTGGCATTCGAACAACTGCAATGACAGTTTTGTGGAGCTCCCCATATACACCGATAGGGACATTTGTAATGTCAGGCGAGCATTCGCTGAAACAACACTAGGTAACCAAAGTCGAGGGACGGTTTCAGGGATCAAAGCGAGGCCTTACCTTCTTTAAAGACCGGGGAAACATATTACATCTTTAGAAGACCTCTGGATGATATTTTATCCATAGAGGGTACGTGGAAGTTTTTCCTGTGGAAGAAATTTTGTGTCTAGAAACCTGTGGAAGATTTTCTATCCATAAAAACTCTGTGGTAGGTATTATTTCCATAGAAGACCTGTTGAGGGTATTCAGTCACAGAAGGTATGTGCAAGGTAATCGGTCCACAGAAGGCCTTTGGAAGATTTTTTGTTCCTAGAAGACCTGCGGAAGATATTCTGTTTATGGAAGGCCTGTGGAGGGTATCCTCCTGCGGAAGATATTCTGTTTACAGAAGGCCTATGAAATGAATTTTATCTAAAGGGCACTGCGAAACGTATTCTGTCCCTAGAAGTTCTGTGAAAGGTATTCTGTCCACAGAAGGCCTGTGGGAGGTATTCTGTCAACAGAAGGCCCGTTGAAGGTAGTCTGCTCATAGAAGGCCTATGGCAGATATTTCGTCAATATAAGACCAGTCGAGTATATGTTGTGTTTGGAAGACCTGTTGAAGTTATTCTGTATATAGAAGACCTGTGGAAGATATATGTGTGAAGATTTTTGTCCATAGAAGGCATGTGAATGGTTAACCTCAGTGGTATTTTGTTCGTAGAATGCTTGTAGCAGATATTTGTCTAAAGAAGACCTGTGGAACATATTCTGTTCATAGAAGGCTTATGGAACATATTATGTCCATAAAAGACCTGTAGGAGGTATTCTGCCCACAGAAGCCCTGTGGAAGATATTTCGCCCATAGAAAGCCTGCGGGAGGTATTTTGTCCATATAAAGTCTGTGGAAGGTATTCCGTCCATACGAGCCCTGTGAACGCATTCTGTCCATAGAAGACCTGTGGAAGATATTTTTTCCATAGTAGGTCTGTAGAACGGGTTTATGTCCATTAAAGGTCTGTGGAAGATATTCTCTCCATAAAAGCTCTGTAGCTGATATTTTATCTACAGAAGATTTGTGGAACATATTCTGTCCATAGAAAAACTGTATAAGATATTTTTTCCATAAAAGGCCTGTGAAAGATATTTTGGCCATAGAGGGTCTTTGGAAGTTATTTTGTCCACAGAAGACCCGTGGAAGCTGTTGTATCCATGGAAGGACTATTGAAGATATTTAGTCCATAGTAGGCATGTGAATTTTTTATCTATGGAAGGCTTTAGAAGATATTTTTTCTAAAGTAGACCTGTGGAACATATTTTGTCCATAGAAGAACATAAAAGACCTTTGTAAGATATTTTGTCCATATAAGACCTGTGGAAGGTATTCTGTTCATGGAAGACTTATGGAACATATTGCGTTCATAAAAAAAAGTGGGAGATATTTGTCCATATAAGGCCTATTTTGTTCATAGAAGAACTGTGGAAGATATTTTGTCCATGTAAGGCCTGTGTAAGGTATTCTATCCATAGAAGAATTGTTGAAGATATTTTGTCCATAGAAGGCCTGTAGAAGGTATTCTGTCTATAGAAAGCCTGTGTAATGTATTTGGTCCTAGAAGGTCTGCGGAAGGAATTCTGTCCTAATAAGGTTTATGAGAAATATTTTGTCCATAGGATGTCTGTGGAAGAAATTTTGTCCATAGAAGGTCCCTGGGATGTATTCTGTCCATAGGAGGCCCGTGGAAGATATTATGTCCATATAATTTCGGTGGAAAATATTTTTTCATTGAAGGCCTGTGTAAAGTATTCTGCAATAGAAGGCCTGTAGAAGGTATTCTGCCTATAAAAAGCTTGTGGAAGATATTTGGTCCATAGAAGGTCTGTGGAAGGAATTCTGTCCTAATAAGGCTTGTGGGAAATATTTTGTCCATAGGAGGTCTGTGGAGGGTATGTGGTCCATAGAAGTACCGTGGAAGATATTCTGTCCATAGAAGGCCTGTGGAAGATATTTGGTCCATAGAAGGTCTGTGGAAGGAATTCTGTCCTAATAAGGCTTGTGGGAAATATTTTGTCCATAGGAGGTCTGTGGAAGATATTTGGTCCATAGAAGTCCTGTGGAAGGTATTCTGTCGTTAGAAGGCCTGTGGAAGATATTCTGTCCATAGAAGTTCGGTGGAAAATATTTTTCTATTGAAGGCCTGTGTAAGGTATTCCGTCTATAAAAAGCCTGTGGAAGGTATTTGGTCCATAAAAGGTCTGTGGAAGGAATGCTGTCCTAATAAGGCTTGTGGGAAATATTTTGTCCATAGGAGGTCTGTGGAAGGTATGTGGTCCATAGAAGTACCGTGGAAGATATTCTGTCCATAGAAGGCCTGTGGAAGATATTTGGTCCATAGAAGGCCTGTGGGAACTATTCCGTCCATAGGAGCCCTGTGAAGGTATTTTGTCCATAGAAGACCTGTGGAAGATGTATTTTCCATAGCAGGTCTGTAGAAGGGGTTTTCTTCACAAAAGACCCGTGGAAGGTATTCTGTCCGCAAAAGTGCTGGGGAAGTTTTTTTTTTTTTGTTTGCCCTAAAATTTAATTTCAAATTTAAAAAAACCCATTTCAAATTCCACATCCACAAATGCATTTGAATCCCTTTTCCATCAACACTCAGCACGTTTGTGTTGTCCGTTTTAATCCTGAAAACAAATCCCAACTAATTTTATTAAAAAATCCTTGGATTACAACAAAAATGATGACAATATCAACAACAAAAGCAAAAACACCAACAACAACAACAACGACAATAGAAACATTGTTTATCTAAGAGTGCATTATTTTGATTGAATTTAATTACCGACCGGTTCGCCGCCAATGAAAAATGTACGCAAAGCTAACAAAAAATTGGGGGCGGAAGGGGGGGGGGTGGACAATGTAAATAACAATAATCACAACAAGGATAACAACTACAACGACGACAACGACAACAAATAAATGAATTGCAAATATGGACACTTAAATGAATGAATAAATGTCTGTTTGTTTGTTTGTTTGTTTACATGTGTGTGTATGTGTGTGTGTTTGGGTGCATTTGTATGTGTGACAAAACTAGTCAAACGGCAAAATAAATATTTACATTCGACAACAACAACTTAACAACAACATCAATATTTACAAAGCCGAGGGGCCCTCCACCCCGTCTCCAATCAAGGATATCAACTTGATTTCCACAAATGTTTGTTGTTAGTGTTGTTGTTGTCGTTGTTGCTGTTGTCGATGTCATTTTAATTGTAAACCTCAATTCGCCATGGCTTTGTAAATATGAGCGAGTGTGTATGCATGAATGAGTGTATTTGTGTGTGTGTGTGTGTTTTCCTCTGGCCTAATCAGGCTATTGGCGTTTGCTTGCAATTGCTTATTTATCCACACTGCAACAACAAAAACAACAACCATCGTTTTGAATAAATAAACGTTGTTGTTTTTTCAAAGTCCCCCCCCCCCCCCCCCCCCCCTCTGATTAGGCCAAATATGTGGAGAGTTATTTTTATTGACTTGGTCGAAACAGCAGGAATTCATGGAATGTCCTGCTGCACCACTGACATTGCAAGGGGATCTAGGGGGGAGGGGGCATCAGCCCCCATCTCTGTAGCCTCATCAGTGACAGTTGCTGCAGGCAAATCTTTGCGATATTGGCATTCGAACAATTCGAATGACAGTTTTATGGAGCTGCCCAAAGACACGCACACACACCGCTCGGAACATTTGTAATTCGTGGCGAGCTTTTACTGAAACAACACTAGACAACAGATATCAGAGAAATTTTTCAAATTCGAGGATGTTTCTCAGGATCAATGAGAGGTCCCACTTTCATTGAGGACCGGGAGATATTAAAAAACTAGGCGGTTTGTGATGGTATTTCAGATATGGAAGTCTTGTGAATTTTTTTGGTTCATAGAAGGTCTCGGAAAGCTGTTTTGTCCATAGAAGACTTGTGGAACTTATTTAGTCCACAAAGGATCTGTGAAAGTTTTCCTATCACTAGAAGACCTGCGGAAGAAATTTTATTCAAAGATAGCTTGTGTGCATTTATCCTCTCCTGTGAGAATGTTTTCAAGGACCAATCAAAGGTCGCACCTTCATTGAAGACCGGGAGATATTAAAAATATTAGACGGTTTGTGACGGTATTTCAGATATGGAAGTCTTGTGGAATCTATCACTAGAAGACCTGGGGAAGAAATTTCATTCATAGATGGTCTGTTTGAAGTTATCCTCTCCTGTGGGGTATTTTTTCCTAGCTTTTGGATATTCTGTTCAAATGAGGCTTGTGGAAATATTTTGTCCTTGGAAGGTTTTCTGTCCATAGAGGGCCTGTGGAAGGTCTTCTGTCCACAGAGGGCCTCTGGAAGATATTTCATTCACAGTCCATAGATGGCCTGTGGAAAGAATTCTATCCATAGAAGGCCTATGGAAGGAATTATGTCCATACAAGGCCTGTGGAAGGTATTATGTCTACGGAAGGTTGGTGAAATATGTTTTGTCCATAGAAGACTTGTGGAACTTATTAAGTCCAGAAAGGATTTCTGAAAGAACTTCTATCATTAGAAGACTTGTGGAAGAAATTCTGTCCATAGAAGGCCTGTGAATGATATTTTGTCCATAGAAGGCCTATGACGGTATTTTTTCCTCAGGATGTCTGTCGAAGGTATTCTGTTCGTAGAAGGCCTGTAGAAAATATTTTGTCCGTAGAAGGCCTGTGTAAGATATCTCGTCAATAGAAGTTCTGTGGAAAGTATTATATCCATAGAAGGCCTGTGGAAGATATTTTTTGCAAAGAAGGTCTGTGGAAGGTAATTTGTCAATAGAAGACATGTGGAAGATATTTTGCCAATAGAAGACCTGTGGATGGTATTTTATCCATAGAAGGCCTGTGGAAGAAATTTTGCACAGAAGGCCTATGGAAGGTAATTTGTCCATAGAAGGCCTGTGGATGGTATTTTATTCAGAGAAGGCCTGTGGAAGATATTTTTTGCATAGGTGGCCTGTGAAAGGTAATTTGCCCATAGAAGGCATGTGGAAGATATTTTGCCAAAAGGAGACCAGTAGAAGGTATTTTGTCCATACACGGTCTGTGAAAGATATTTTGTCCATAGAAGGCCTGTGGAAGATATTCTATCCATTGAAAGCCTGTGGAAGAATTCTGTACAGAGAAGGCCTGTGGAAGATATTCTGTCCATAGAAGACCTGTAGATGGCATTTTAATCATAGAAGCCTGTGGAAGATATTTTCCCATAGAAGGCCTGTGGAAGATAAGTTTGCATAGAAGGCCTGTGGAAGGTAATTTGTTCATAGAAGGCCTGTGGATCGTAGTTTATTCATAGAAGGCCTGTAGAAGATATTTTGTCCATGGAAGGCCTGGGAAGATGTTCTGTCCATAGAAGACCTGCGGAAGATATTTTGTCAATAGAAGACCTGTGGAAGGTATTTTGTCCATCGAAGGCCTGTGGAAGATATAAGATAAGATAGAAGATATTCTGTCCATAGAAGACCTGTGGAAGGTTATTTGTCCATAGAAAGCCTGTGGAAGTTATTCTGTGCAGAAATGTCTGTGGAAAATATTCAGTCCATAGAAGGCCTGTGGAAAAAATTCTGTCCATAGAAGGCCAGTGGAAGGTATTTTGTCCTTAGAAGCCCTGTTAAAGTTATTCTGCCCATAGAAGGTCTGTGAAAGGTATGTTGTCAATATAAGGTATGTGTAAGGTATTTTATCCGTAGAAGGCCTGTGGAAGGTACTTTTTGCATAGAAGGCCTGTGGATCGTAATTTGTCCATAGAACCAGTGGAAGATATTTTGTCAATAGAAGGCCTGTGGAAGATATTTTTTCCATAAAAGGCTTGTGGAAGGTAATTTGTCCATAGAAGCCCTGTGGATGGTATTCTGTCCATAGAAGACCTGTGGAAAATATTTTGATAATAGAAGGCCTGTGGAGGATATTTTTTCCTTAGAAGGCCTATGGAAGATATGCTGTCCACAAAATACCAGTGGAAGATATTTTGTCCTTAGAAGGCCTGGGGAAGTTATTTTTCCCATAGAAGTTCTATGGAAAGTATGCTGTCCCTTGAAAGCCTGTGGAAGGTATTATGTCCACAAATAGCCTATGGAAGATATTTTGTCCACAGGAAACCTGTGGGAGGTATTCTGTCTATAGAAAGCCTGTGAAAAAAAATCCTCTCCTACTTCCTTTGGAATCTCTTCCTTTGTCCTGGTATCTACTTGAAAAAAAAATATTGAAAATTGAATTGTTATTTCAAAAAAAATTGTTGTATACTTGTATAAATCATTAGTATGCAACTATGGAAATGTGTGTGTGTGTGTGTGTTGCATACATATGTGTGTAGGTGTGTATCTGTGTGAATGTGCTTGTTTGTTTCCAACATTGCCAACATTAATTCAATAAAATACCATTGGATTTATAAATATGTATGCCAGGATAAATGTGGGTAACATATGTAGGTGCAAATGATACATACATGAATACATGCATACACACACACACATAGACACAGTTGTTTAATTGTTTAAAACTACAGAGATACAGGAGTGAGGGTGATGGGAAGTGGGGGAGATAGGACAGAAAACGAGAATATTGAAACTGTCATTAAGTAGAGCGATTGGCTTTCGGAAATGGCGATGGTGTTGGATTGATAATTTTATTCAATAACACTATGCAACACAAAATTTAGTTGCAGTAAAAATTCTGTAGGCTATAAAAGCGGAACTTTAAAGATAGAGGACTCATGAATAGGCTTTTTGAAAATTTGTGACGAAGCCGGTAGTATACTAATTTTTTTTCTCTCTCGAAAATCTAAAAATTTCCTACAATCAATAGAAGGAACTCCGGTGCGTATTAGTGTTACAAGAATGTATACGCCTTTGGTGACAATTTTGTATTTTGAATTAACTTGAATTTCCTTTATTTTTACCCTCATTTATGGGCCCCTTTGAACATGGACCATTCAAGTAGGATCCTCTTTAAAAAATTATTATGATTTTTTTTAGAAAAATACTTTGGCCTTGTAGGAGTTCCATAGCATGGATTCCATAAAAGATATCACGTAGGCCAAAAAATACAAACGAAGTTCTTAGAGATATTATTTTTCCCTCTTGAAAAAACTATGTTCCAGTTCATTGAAAATCGGCGAATAGTGTTAGGTACCCCAATGCGTATTAGTATTACTATAACGTATACGCCCCTTGTAATAATTTTAAATTTTGCAACATTTTTTGAATCTCCCTTCCTCATTAAATTTCTTTCTACTTGATAAACCGTCTTGAAAACCATAGATGAATCTGGATATTTCCATAAAAAATCCTTTTTAAAAAATCCTTCTGAATATTTATGGAAAATCTTCTGTCAAAAAAAAAATATATAAGAAGTCTGTACACTATAAAAGACCTCAAGTGGCCTAGTAGCATTTGGAAAATATGTAGAAACCTCTAGAAAATAATTTCAGTCTTTCGAAAATCCAAAAAGTTTCTGTCATCCATAGAATGTCAGTATTGGGATTCTCTAACTCATTTTTTGAGCTACCGACAAAAAATCGGTAACTTCGAAACCCAACATTTTGATATAAAAAGTAAGTTAAAGTTGACAACATTGGTATTTATCGGTATTGACCATTTTCGTTAATTACCGAAATTAAAAGCATTTAAATTTTACCGATTTGATGGATTTTTTAAAGATTTTTTTTCAAGGACCATCGAGGTTCATGGATTTTTTTCAAGGGCCATCATGGCTTTAGGTATGATAATTTTGAATAATTTTTTTAAACCATCCAATTAATTTTTTTTAAAGGCCACAGAGGCTCAGGCGTGGATTTTTAAAATATTTTTTTTCCAGGACCATTATGGTCCAAGGATTTTTTTCAAGGACCATCATGGCTTCAGGCTCGGATTTTTTTCGAAAAATGTTTAACCAATTTCTAGTATTTTTTTCAAGGACCTTCATGGTTTTATACATGGATTTTTTTGAAGTATCATCATGGTTTTAGACATTGATTTTTTAAAGATTTTTTTCAAGAACCATCATGGCTTTAGGTATGGATTTTTTAAAGAATTTTTTTTTAAATCATCGAGGTCCAAGGAATTTTTTAAGGACTTGGCTTAGGGCTTGCATTTTTTAAAGATTTTTTAACGATTTTTTTTTTCAAGGAACATCTATGTCAAGAAGCTTCGAGGTCCGACGAATTTTTTTTAAAGGACCCTCATGGCCATAAGCATGGATTTTTTAAAGATTTTTTTTTTCAATTATCATCGAGGTCCGAGGAAATTTTGTTTTTCAAGGACCTTCATGGCTTAAGTTATGGATTTTTTTAAATAATTTTTTTCAGGGACTATCGAGCCTTAGGCTTGCATTTTTTAAAGATTTTTTTTTTTTTTTCATGGACTATCGAGGCTTAAATGTGAATTTTTGAAATATTTTTTTTCAAGGCCATCGTGGTCCAATGATTTTTTGTTAAGGACCTATTTGGCAAGCACCATCTTACTTTTTCAAGCACCATCGAGGTGAAGGACTATTAAGGTCCGAGGAATTTTTTCAAAGACCATCATGGCTTTTTGCATGGATTTTTAAAGAATTTTTTCAAGGACCATCGAGGTCCAAGGATTTTTTTTTTAATTTTTATGAAGGACCCTCCGTGGATTTAAAATATATATTTTTTAAGAATTTTTATAAAAAACCCTCGGAACAATAAAAGTGGATTTTTTAAGACTTTTTATGTAGGACCCTCCGACCAATAAAAGTGGATTTTTTTAAGGAATTTTAATGAAGGACTCTCTGACAATAAAATTGGATTTTTAAGAATTTTTATGAAGGATCCTCCCACTAATAAAACGGAATTTTTTAAATAATTTTTATATAGGACCCTCCGATCTATAAAAATGTATTTTTGAGGCATTTTTATGTAGGACCCTCCGACCAAAAAAGTGGATTCTTTTAAAGGAATTTTTATGAAGGACCCTCCGACCGATAAAAGTGGATTTTTTAAAGAATTTTTATCAACAATCAATAAACGGGAATTTTTAAAAGAATTTTCCAAGGCCCATCCGACCAATGAAAGTGGATTTTTTAAGGAATTTTTATGAAGGACCCTCCGACTAATAAAACGGAATTTTTAAATAGGACCCTCCGATCTATAAAAGTGTATTTTTAAGGAATTTTTATAAAGGACCCTCCGACCAATAAAAGCGGATTTTTTAAGGAATTTTTGTTAAGGACCCTCCGACCAATAAAAGTGGATTTTTTAAGGAATTTTTATAAAGGACCCTCCGACCAATAAAAGTAGATTTTTTAAGGATTTTTTGTGAAGGACCCTCTGACCAATAAAAGTGGATTATTTAAAGGAATTTTTGTGAAGGACCCTCCGACCAATAAAAGTGGATTTTTTAATTAGTTTTTATGTAAGACTCTCCGGCCAATAAAAGTGGATTTTTTTAAGAATTTTTATCACGGACCATTCGACCAATAAACGGGAATTTTTTAAAGAATTTTTTCAAGGCCCTACATACTCGTAATCTCGTGGATTTCAATATAAATTTTTCAGGGCCATTTCGGACTAAGAACGTAGAGTTTTTAAAGAATTATTTTCAAGGACCAACTATTTAGTACGTGTACTTTTTTAAGATTTTTTAAAGGTTTAACTGACTAAAAGGACCAACGGTAACGAAAAAGAAATGAGTTGGAGAATTCCACTAAAGGTCATAGTCTAAGGTATTCTGCTGCGTATTGGTGCTGTCACAATGTACACGTCCCTTTGGATAATTTTGATTTTTTCAAAATATCTGAAATCTTATCTCCTCATTCAGCCTTTAAAACATACATGAATCTAAATCTTTCCATATAAAATCGCCTTATTAAAAAATCCTCCTGAGTATATATGAGAAATGTTCTGCATAAATTAATTTTCAAAAGGTCTACAGTCTTTAGAAGACCTCAAGTGGTCTTGCAGGCTTTGAAAAATGTTCAGAGACCCCTAGCAAATTATTCCTATTTTTCGAAAATCCACATATGTGCTGTAATTCATGGAATCTCTGCTTATTGCTAAGGTACTTCGGTGCGTATTAGTATTGTCACAATGTATACGCCCTAAATGACATTTTTTATTTTGGGACTAAGTAGAGTCTCCATTACGTTTATCCTAATTTATAGGTCCTCTCTAAGATATACATGAAGGTAAGAAAGACTCCTCGCCCTTAAAAATAATCCTTTGGAAGCGTTATGAAAAATGTTGTGTCCTTGCAGGAGTTTTAAAAACTCTGGAGTCGACTACAGAGCTCATGTAGACCAGCAGGCCTAAGAGGATACACAGAAACCCTTAGAAAATTCATTTATGTTTTGGAAAATCCGAAAGATTTGCTGTCACCCATAGAATATCTACTCGTTGTCTAAGGTACTCCGCGGCGTATTAGCATTGTCACCATGTATACGCCCTCAGTGACAATTTTGCGTTTTATGGCCGCTTTCAAAACGAAAATGACCTGCAATCTTTGCCTCTCCTTTATAATTTATGTTATTGCCTTGCCGAAGAGAATGTTTTCAAAAAGCCCAAAGTCCACTAATGACAAAAAGAATGACCCAATTACTTAATTTTGCTCTCCGCCATAGCCTTGTCCAGCTCGACTCAAAAGACTTCATTTTATGCTGGGCCAGCAGCTGCATTGTCACCTTTGCGTTTGGCCTCAATTCATTATCAGCGAATTAAGGGCTCATTTGTTTTTGAAGGGGGGAGGAGAGAGGAGAAAAAGAGAGTGGGCTGGAGAACGGAGGGATAGATATTGTGACATTTTCCACCTCCTTCAAAGAGGACCTGCTCCCATACTCACAATTGGTAATGTTGTGGCTGGAAGGTAGCTATAGCTGCAGGCTTGGTTGGATGACTACCTGCCTGGCTGGCTGGCCAACTAGCTAGCTGCAGGCTGGCAGGTCTTCAGGACATGTCCTTCACTTTAATGCTTGGCCATTAAGTAAATTGTTTCAGTTTCAGTTTTTGTTGTAGAATTGTTGACACATAACTGCCAGGCAATGCCGTGGCCACACAGAGTTGAGGTGCTGCAGCAGCAAAATTATTTGTGTGATTTTTATCCTGCAGCAGTGGCGGCAGGACACAAGAGGATTACAGGCAAACAATTTAATACCTTCTTGGGGCTGGCATGGTAATTTGTGAATTATAATTCTGGGGATAAAAAAATTGCAGGGAAATGATTTCTGAAGGACATTGGGTGTGTGACAAGGATCTAAGGATAATTGAAGAAATCTCAAGGATATGTTATAATTTGTATTTTTCTCTTTTCTTCTTTCAGGTAAGTAAAAAGGAGATTACAAAGGAAGCCTTTAGGGGATATGGGAAAGGACCTTGAGTTACATTTTTGGATATTGTACGTATGGCCAGGATATTTGATCCTTGGTAAGTAATCTCAAGGGCATCGTTGGTGTTAACCCTCTTCTCTTTATCAGTATCATCCTAACCAAACTAAAGCCTTTCCACAGGAAGGAACGTATTTTTACCATAGAGAACCTGTGGAAGATTTTTTGTCCACAGAAGGCCTGAAGAAGATATTCTGTCCATAGAAGGCCTTTGAAAGATATTCTGTTCATATAAGGTCTGTAGAAGGTCTGTGGAAGTTATTTTTACCATAGAAAGCCTGTGGGAGATATTTTGTCCATAGAAGGCCTGTGGAAGGTATTTTGTCCATAGAAGGCTGGTGGAAGATTTTCTGTCCACAGAAGGCCTGAGGAAGAAATATAGAAGGATGATTTTCTGGCCATAGAAGGTCCATAGATGTTTTGTCCATAGAAGGCTGGTGGAAGATATCCTATCCATAGAAGGACTGTGGAAGATATTCTGTCCACAGAAGGCCTGTGGAAGATATGTTGTCCATAGAAGGCCTAAAGAAGATATTCTGTACACAGAAGGCCTGAAGAAGATATTCTGTCCAAAGAAGGTCAAGGTATTTCGTCCATAGAAGGCCTGTGGGAAATATTTTGTCCATAGAAGGCCCATGGAAGATATTCTGTCCACAGAATGCCTGTGGAAGATGTTTTGTCCATAGGAGGCCTGTGGAAGGTATTTTGTCCATGTAGGTCTGTTTAAGGTATTTGGCCCATAGAAGGCCTGTGGAAGATGTTTTGTTCATAGAAGGTCTGAGGAAGATATTCTATCCATAGAAGGCCTGAATAAGATATTATGTTCACAGAGGACTTGTGGAAGTCATTTAGTCCACAAAGGGCCGGTGGAAGGTATTCTGTTCACAGAATACCTGTGGAAGTATTCTATTTATATACGACCCGTGTAAGATGTTTTGTGTATAGAAGGCCTGTGGAAATATTCTGTCCATAGAAGGACTGTGGAAGGTATTTTGTACATAGAAGGCCTGCAGAAGGTATTTTGTCCTTAGGATGTCTTTGGAAGGTACTATGTTCATAGAACGTCTGTGGAAGATATATTGTCCGTAAGAGACCTATGAAAGGTATTCTGTCCATAGAAGGCCTGTGGAATTTGTTTTGTCGAAAGAAGGCCTGAGGAAGATATTCTGTCCATAGAAGTCCTGTTGAAGGTATTTCGTCCATAGAAGGCATGTGAAAGATATTTTGTCCATAGAAGGCCTGTGGAAGATGTTTTGTTCATAGAAGGCCTGAGGAAGATATTCTGTCCATAGAAGATATTTTGGAAGATATGTTGTCCATAGAAGACTTGTGGAAGTCATTTAGTCCACAATGGACCGGTGGAAGGTATTCTGTTCACAAAATATCTGTGGAAGCTATTATATTTATATAGGACCCGTGGATGATATTTTGTCCATAGAAGGCCTGTGGAAGCTATTCTGTCCACAGAAGGTCTGTGGAAGTTATTCTGTCAATAAAAGAACTGTGCAAGCTATTCCATCTATAAAAGACCAGTTAAAGTTTGTCAATTTCCCTCCCCCTTCATTCAAGTTTCCTTATCCCTCCCTCACCTGCCTTCTACAATCCCATTCGTATAATTTATTGCACGTAGTTTCAAGAACTTCCTTTTTATCGCCACAAGAGGAGGTATCAATTTAAAGTTTTGTGTTTTTGCTTTGGAACTTTTTTTGCTTTTTTTTCTGTTTTTTTTTTTTGTCGTCCCTCCATTGAATAGTTTTCCACAAAGGGGGGAGGGAAATTGGTAGGGCATGGCATTATCGCAGAGCTTCTTGGTTAGGCAAACAAATTACAAACTAATAAACTAGAATAATTGAAGATTTTTAAATAAGTTGTAATGCTGGCAACGGAGAGAGTGAGATAGGGAGAGAGGAAGAGAGAGAGAGGTAGGTAGGGGGAGGGAGGATAAAAGCGGTGAGTTTTAAAAAAGGAAAGTTTTTCCAAAAGAATCTTCCTGAGTTTTACAAAGTGTGAAGATGGTGATGAATATTAGGGGGAGAAAAAGTTTTTGCACAAGTTTTCCATAGATGAAGGAGATTGAAGGATGATTTATTGGGAAGGACTATATTACAGCTATTTTGGGGGAAATAATGGCTTAGGTATTCCTTTTGTACCTTTTTTTCAATTTTTGTTTCAGTTATCCATGCTTCGCCTTTAAAAAATGTATTTTTTCATAAAAATCCTCGTTTGTGTTGAACTTCTCAGGGTTAACCTATTTACTGGGCAACTTCCATGCACTCTCTTCCAAAAATTTCAATGACCTCTCATAACTGAGTTAATTTCCTCTCGCAACCACAACAACACACAACACAATAAGTCTCAATTCTCAGTTACCAAACAAGAAATGACATTTTAATGGAGTAATGTCCACCAACCAACAACAACAACGCCACCACAACAGACAAACAATGACCAATTTTTGGGGAGAGCCACTTTTGAGGGGAGCACTTTTTGGGAGATCACTTTTTGGGGGGTCATTGTTTGGGCTCTTCCCCGTTATTGTGTGCCGTAGAAAGAATATTGTTTACTTCAAGCTGTGTGTCTTTTTTTCTTTCTTTTCATTTTTTCTCTCTCCCTCTCTTTCTCTCCCTCAGTGCAACTGAGGTTGGTGTCAATGAAAAAAAACTTTTTCTTTAGCTTGAGTTCGTTAAAGTTTTCCGTTGGTCGGGAAACGATGTTTGCATTCAAAATGTTACAACTACCCAAATACAATTACAAAAGAAAGAATATGGGGAGGGGGAAGTGGAAGACGAAAAAGAGGTGTGAAAGAAATGTTGCATGTTGCAATGTAAACTCTCCGCATTTATTTCGAACTCTGAAAGCGAAAAGTTTTTTTTTTGTCGTTGTTAGAAGAAGAAACAAATCTTTTGAAAACTATTTTCAGTGGGTTTTCAGTCTATGGAAATACCAAAAACACAACTTTTCTATAGAAGTCCCCGAAAGAGGGGGAGGGAGGTTGTCTTCTATTTAATAAAATAATTCAACAGAGATCTTAACGTCATAAACAAGTATAGAAGAGGTTGAGAAGATTTTAAGAACAGATCTATAGAAGTCTAGACGATCGTCCCAGATAAAGTCGAGAAAATTTTCCCTTGGAAGTTCAGAGAGTGTTTTTGAAGAAGGTCTGAAGTTTATTTAAACAAGCCCAGAAGGTATCCGTTTAGAAGACCAAAAGGTCTATCATGAGACCAGATCTCTTTTTTATAGAAGACCCGAAGTCTCCTTTTGATCCATTTAAGAGGCCGGGAGTTTTCCTCCTTGGGAGACAATAAGACATCCTTTTAATTGACCAGCAGGTATCAGAAGGTCTTCTATTTAGGAGGTCAGAAGGTCTCATATTAAGGAGAACAGATGGTTTCCTATTAAAGAGACCAGAGGGTTTCTTTAGAAGGTTTCCTATTAGAAGGTAGGTTTCCTATGAGAAAGTTTCCAGTAGTCCACAGAGGGGGATCCTCTGTCTATAGAGGAGGTCCTCTGTCTGTAGAGGAGGTCCTCTGTCTGTAGAGGAGGTCCTCTGTCTATAGAGGAGGTCCTCTATCCATAGAGGAGGTCTTCTATCCACAGAGGAGGTCCTCTGTCTATAGAGGAGGTCCTCTATCCACAGAGGAGGTCCTCTGTCTATAGAGGAGTTCTTCTGTCTATAGAGGAGGTACTCTGCCTATAGAGGAGTTCCTCTGTCTATAGAGGAGGTCCTCTATCCATAGAGGAGGTCCTCTGTCTACAGAGGAGGTCCTCTATCCATAGAGGAGGTCCTCTGTCTATAGAGGAGGTCCTATATCCATAGAGGAGGTCCTCTGTCTATAGAGGAGGTCCTCTGTCTATAGAGGAGGTCCTCTGTCTATAGAGGAGGTCCTCCGTCTATAGAGGAGGTCTTCTATCCATAGAGGAGGTCCTCTATCCATAGAGGAGGTCCTCTGTCTATAGAGGAGGTCCTCTGTCTATAGAGGAGGTCCTCTGTCTATAGAGGAGGTCCTCTGTCTATAGAGGAGGTCCTCTGTCTATAGAGGAGGTCCTCTGTCTATAGAGGAGGTCCTCTGTCTATAGAGGAGGTCCTCTGTCTATAGAGGAGGTCCTCTGTCTATAGAGGAGGTCCTCTGTCTATAGAGGAGGTCCTCTGTCTATAGAGGAGGTCCTCTGTCTATAGAGGAGGTCCTCTGTCTATAGAGGAGTTCTTTTGTCTATAGAGGAGGTACTCTGCCTATAGAGGAGTTCCTCTGTCTATAGAGGAGGTCCTCTATCCATAGAGGAGGCCCTCTGTCTATAGAGGAGTTCCTTTTTATAGAAGACCAGTTTTCTTATAGAAGACCAGTGTTCTTCTTTTAGGGGTACAGTAGGGTCTTCTTATGGACACCATTTGGATTTCCTACGACCAGTATAACTTCCGTCTCCAAAAAGAACTATATCCTATTTAAAGCTTCCTTATCCCCAGTAAAGATTAAATCCCTCCTTAGCAGCAGCAGCAGCCGCATCATCGATTACATGATTTCCCATTAAGGCGAACATACCAAGTTTGTTGTGGTTGCGTGCCGGCTTCTTTTGTTCATTGTCTTGCCGCAATATCCGTTGCAACATCGCTTCTACTACTTCTTCTTCGTCTACTTCTACTTATTTTTCTATTCCTTGTTTTCTTCCAAACGTTGGCTGCAGTTTTCTTTTATAGTCTCATGTTTTCCGTTTCCGCCCGTTTGACTTTTGTCTATTTGGCCACACAATTGGTTGTTGCATTTGTTGTTGTTTTTCTTGTTGTCGGCTGTTGTTTCCCCGAGATTATTGTTGTAGTTAAAGTTGTCCAAAACTAAGTTTTTTTTTTCTCAGGAGGTATTTCCTTCTTTTTTTCTGAAGGAAGTACCTCCAGGGTTCACAAAAATTTCAAGGGAGTAGTATCCTTGCAATTCTTGGTTCCAGAACATTTTTTTGGGAAGAGCTTCGAATTTTGAGATTTTTTCTCCCTAAGACATTATATTTTTGAAAATTTTGAAGAAAGGTACGGTCCAATTGGTACGGGAAAGAAGGCGCATGTTCGTGAATTATTTTGGGATGAATCTTAGACCTTAAGGGAGGTCTACTCTCTAAAAAATTGCCCTGGAGATTTTACATTTTACGAATTTTATAAAGTCTAGCAACTATTCTGTAAAGAATACTTACGGAAGGAAACGACTTTCGGTCTCGTAACAAAAAAGAACTTAGTTCTATATAGGAGACTATTTCGGTGCCTTGTGGAACTCCAAGTTCCTGTCCAAGTTGATCTGAAATCAAAATGGAATATTATTTTTTATTTCTCCCTCCCAATTGTTGTTCATTCTAATGGAAGTGACAATCTTCGGAGCATTGTCTGTCGAAGGGGATATGGTTTCCGTGGACTGAGGGGAGGAGATGGAGTACAAAAAGACATGTCCTGAAACTTGGGCGAGACGTGTCCACAAACAAATATTTAAATCACTTCACATCCATGGCTGCACTTGTAAAGCGGCAGCGATTTTGAAAGGCCTCCTTTTTGTTGTTCTGGTTCTGCTTCTGGTTGTCGTTGTCGTTGTCATTGACAGTCGGCAGTAGTCGTATATTGTTGTAGTTTTTTTTGTTGTTGTTGTGTTCTCGTTGTTGCAACTTGTTTCCATTTGCATTGTCTCCATTGTGTGGCACAAAAAACAACATCCTCACACACACACACACACACACCCCCAGATGCACAGAGGAAACAAAAAACATAACAACAATTGTTGCATCTACCCAGTAGCTTGTTGTGGATGTTTTTGTTGTTGTTGTTGTTGTCATTGTGATTGTCGTTGCAAACTGTTATTGCTGTTGTTCGGAACATGAAAAACTTTCCTGCCCCTCTTCCTCCTCCCTTGGGGGACACAAGAGACAATTATGGGCGAGAGAGGAGAGGACTGGGGAGCGGCAGTCGGGGAATTGAGAAAAAAACTTTGTTTTGGGCAACTATAACTTTAACTACAACAATAATCTCGGGGAAACAACAGCCAACAACAAGAAAAACAACAACAAATGCAACAACCAATTGTGCGGCCAAATAGACAAAAGTCAAACGGGCGGAAACGGAAAACATGAGACTATAAAAGAAAACTGCAGCCAATGTTTGGAAGAAAACAAGGAATAGAAAAATAACTGGAAGTAGACGAAGAAGAAGCCGTAGAAGTGATGTTGCAACGGATATTGCGGCAAGACAATGGACAAAAGAAGCCGGGGCGTAACCACAACAAACTTGGCATGTTCGTCTTAATGGGAAAACATGTAATCGATGATGTGGCTGCTCCTGCTGCTGCAAAGGAGGGATTTAATATTTACTGGGGATAAGGAAGCTTTAAGCACAGGATAGATTTTTTTTTCAGACGGTCTTCAAAGAAGAACACTGGTCTTCTATATGAAAAAATTGTGGACTTTTATTGGACGGCTTTCTAGTCCCAAAACGAGACCTTCTGGTCTTCTATAAGAAAACACTTTAATCTTCTCTAAGAAGATCTTCTGGAAAAAGGAACTCCTCTACAAATAGGAGACCTTTTATATGGATATAGGAACTCCTCTAGAATGGAAAAATTTCTTCTTTAGATAAAGAATCTCTCTATGGGCGGTGGGCGTATTTAATAGATACAGGGCCTTCTCTGTAAATATATAATCATTTTTGAAATGAAGAAGACCTTCTCTAGAGAAAAAGGACCTCACATAGAGACAGAGGACCTTCTCTAGAAACAGAGGACCTTCTCTAGAGATAGATGGCTTCCTGTAGAGACATAGGACTTCTTCTATATAGATAGAGGACCTCCTCTACAAACAGAGAATCTCCTCTACATACAGAGGACGTCCTCCATAGAGGAAAAGATCCTCCTCTATAGATAGAGGAGATCCTCCTCTATAGATAGAGGAGATCCTCCTCTATAGATAGAGGAGATCCTCCTCTATAGATAGAGGAGATCCTCCTCTATAGATAGAGGAGATCCTCCTCTATAGATAGAGGAGATCCTCCTCTATAGATAGAGGAGATCCTCCTCTATAGATAGAGGAGATCCTCCTCTATAGATAGAGGAGATCCTCCCCTATAGATAGAAGAGATCCTCCTCTATAGATAGAGGAGATCCTCCTCTATAGATTGAAGAGATCCTGCTCTATAGATAGAGGAGATCCTGCTCTATAGATAGAGGAGATCCTCCTCTATAGATAGAGGAGATCCTCCTCTATAGATAGAGGAGATCCTCCTCTATAGATAGAGGAGATCCTCCTCTATAGATAGAGGAGATCCTCCTCTATAGATAGAGGAGATCCTCCTCTATAGATAGAGGAGATCCTCCTCTATAGATAGAGGAGATCCTCCACTATAGATAGAGGAGATCCTCCTCTATAGATAGAGGAGATCCTCCTCTATAGATAGAGGAGATCCTCCTCTATAGATAGAGGAGATCCTCCTCTATAGATATTGGACCTGCTCCTCTTCAGGCTGAGGACCTCCTCTTTAGGCAGAGGACCTCCTCTATAGATAGAGGACTTCCTCTATAGATAGAGGATCTCCTCTATAGATAGAGGATCTCCTCTATAGATAGAGGATCTCCTCTATAGATAGAGGATCTCCTCTATAGATAGAGGATCTCCTCTATAGATAGAGGATCTCCTCTATAGATAGAGGATCTCCTCTATAGATAGAGGACCTCCTCTATAGATAGAGGACCTCCTCTATAGATAGAGGACCTCCTCTATAGATAGAGGACCTCCTCTATAGATAGAGGACCTCCTCTATAGATAGAGGACCTCCTCTATAGATAGAGGACCTCCTCTAAAGATAGAGGACCTCCTCTATAGATATAGGACCTCCTCTATAGATAGAGGACCTCCTCTATAGATAGAGGACCTCCTCTATAGATAGAGGACATCCTCTATAGATATAGGACCTCCTCTATAGATAGAGGAGATCCTCCTCAATAGATAGAGGAGATCCTCCTCTATAGATAGATGACTTCCTCTATAGATAGAGGAGATCCTCCTCTATAGATAGAGGAGATCCTTCTCTATAGATAGAGGAGATCCTCCTCTATAGATAGATGACTTCCTCTATAGATAGAGGAGATCCTCCTCTATAGATAGATGATTTCCTCTATAGATAGAGGAGATCCTCCTCTATAGATAGAGGACTTCCTCTATAGATAGAGGACTTCCTCTATAGATAGAGGAGATCCTCCTCTTTAGATAGAGGACTTCCTCTATAGATACAGGACCTCCTCTATAGATAGAGGACCTCCGATATTGATAGAGGAGCTCCTCTGTCGATAAAGGAGCTCCTCTGTCGATAATCGAAGAGGACCTACTCTATAGACAGAGGACCTCCTCTTTAGATAGAGGCCCTCTATAGACAGAGGGCCTCCTCTATAGACAGAGGAACTCCCCTGTAGAAAGAGGACCTCCTCTATCGATAAAGGATCTCCTCTATTGATAGAGTACCTCCGCTATTGATAGAGGACCTCCTCTATCGATAAAGGACCTCCTCTATCGAAGAGGACCTACTCTATAGACAGAGGACCTCCTCTATACACAGAAAACAGAGGACCTCCTCTATAGATAGAATACCTCTTCTATTGATAGAGGACTCACTCCTCTTAGAATAGAGAATCTGATGTCTTTTTTAAAAAGCACCTCATCTATTGATGGTGGATTTTTCATTCCTTGAAAACCTCTTCTAAAAAGAGAGGACCGACCTCCCCTAAAGATAAAAGATCCCTTGCATGTCTTAAGAAGGTATAATCTTAAAAAGGACGTCCTGTGAAAATCAAATTAACTTCTTATAATGGCCCTAATAGGTCTCGTATTTTCTCTTCTTTTATCCTTTAAGGATAAAAGATCCTTGGTATGCCTTTAGAGGGTATCATCTTGAAAAGAACTTCCTGTGGAAAATCAAATTAACCTTCTCATAAAAGCCCTAATAGGTCTCGTATTTCCTCTTCTAATATTCAATCAGAATTGCTTTTCTTAATATCTTTATTCTCCCCCTTTCTATTCTCCTCCGAACCTCGCCTTTTGTCCTTATTATCAATCCGTTTTCCTGGGCATAGGATATGAAACGTGTTCATCCGTTTTCAATTATTTGCCTGTGTCTGAATGTGTCTCTCTCTCTCTCTCTCTCTCTCTCTCTCTATCTCTTCGGGGAGTATTCGCAAAGTATTGCTGCATGATTGAGTTGTACGTGTCAATTGAAACAATTACGTATGTAAATAGGAACATGGACACGTAGCCCAGGCACGTAGCATCCGAACCAACCGAACAGCAAAGAAGTAAAAACTATTGCAACATAAAGTTATCCTTAGCACCTCAGCAGGGAGTTCGAAGGTGTTCTCCATGACAACCCCTCGCCCCGGAGGAGGGATGAGAAAGTCTTCTTAGAAGTTGTTGCAAAAAAGGACTTTATCCTAAGTTGAGTATGAATATCAAGGATAACTGGCAACAGTTGCAATCAATTGCAGAGCCAGCGTTCAATTTAAGGTAATCCAAAGTAGAATTCAATGAATTTTTCTCATCTTTTGAAAGTTGTTCTCTTCTTCTTCTTCGTCGTCGACTTCTTCTGGGTCACAGCTGGCTTCCCTGGAAATTCTTGGGATTTCGATTATCAAATTTTTGCCTTTAAATATTTAATTTCACCGACTCATAGCCTCAGAAAGTTATAAATCAGGAGAATTCCAATGGAAATAATTTCAAAAGAAGAAACATACGCACACACACATGGACACACACTGAAATTATACCCTGCACACATCAATGGAGCCGCCCGCCTGTGATGCCTGGCCTCTCCTTTTTATCTTTACCTGCCGCATTGCAAAGAGGATAAACAAAGTCTGGATATTTACGTGTACATGTGTGTGTGTGCGTATGCTAGTTACATCAAAAGCTTACCTTTTGATGGCAAACATATCAACAGCCTTGGTCCCGACAACAAACACACACACACGCACACACCGACATCCGAACATCTCCCAAAAACACCCACAATGTAGCAAAACGTTTATGGAAAAACAATTTTTCTGCACTAACACATACGCATTCATGCTGAAAGAAAACCTCCCGATTGCAATTGAAATATGAGAGGGAGCGAACACACACACATAGACACGGGATAGATACTTGGTGTACGTTTGTTTGGCAACACAAACATCCACACCGACGCATCCTAACACAAAATTTGATTATTAAAGTAACGTTTAAAGTTTGGTCACACATTGGGCGGAACATTTGTTGCCACATCGGCAAATGAAGACCAAATCATTTATCCACCCCCATGGCAAGGCAATTTTCGGTTTGAATATCAATGTACATTGAGGTGGCATGAAACAAACGGAGAAGGTTTACTACGAATAGAGAAACTCCTTTTTATTATTCATAGAGGAGAAGATCCTATCTTTACAGAGGAGAAGGTCCTCAATAGATAGAGGAGGTCCTCAATATATAGAGGAGGTCCTCTATATATAGAGAAAGTTCTCTATATATAGAGGAGGTCCTCTATCTATAGAGGAGGTCCTCTATCTATAGTGGAGGTCCTCTATCTATAGAGGAGGTCCTCTATCTATAGAGGAGATCCTCTATCTATAGAGGAAGTCCTCTATCTATAGAGGAGGTCCTCTATCTATAGAGGAGATCCTCTATATATAGAGGAGGCCCTCTATCTATAGAGGAGGTCCTATTCATATAGAGGAGCAGGTCCTCTATTCGTATAGAGGAGCAGGTCCTCTATTCGTATAGAGGAGCAGGTCCTCTATTCGTATAGAGGAGCAGGTCCTCTATTCGTATAGAGGAGCTGGTCCTCTATTCGTATAGAGGAGCAGGTCCTCTATTCGTATAGAGGAGCAGGTCCTCTATTCGTATAGAGGAGCAGGTCCTCTATTCGTATAGAGGAGCAGGTCCTCTATTCGTATAGAGGAGCAGGTCCACTATTCGTATAGAGGAGCAGGTCCTCTATTCGTATAGAGGAGCAGGTCCTCTATTCGTATAGAGGAGCAGGTCCGTATAGAGGTGCAGGTCCTCTATTCGTATAGAGGAGCAGGTCCTCTATTCGTATAGAGGAGCAGGTACTCTATTCGTATAGAGGAGCAGGTCCTCTATTCGTATAGAGGAGCAGGTCCTCTATTCGTATAGAGGAGCAGGTCCTCTATTCGTATAGAGGAGCAGGTCCACTATTCGTATAGAGGAGCAGGTCCTCTATTCGTATAGAGGAGCAGGTCCACTATTCGTATAGAGGAGCAGGTCCTCTATTCGTATAGAGGAGCAGGTCCTCTATTCGTATAGAGGAGCAGGTCCTCTATTCGTATAGAGGAGCAGATCCTCTATTCGTATAGAGGAGCAGGTCCTCTATTCGTATAGAGGAGCAGGTCCTCTATTCGTATAGAGGAGCAGGTCCTCTATTCGTATAGAGGAGCAGGTCCTCTATTCGTATAGAGGAGCAGATCCTCTATTCGTATAGAGGAGCAGGTCCTCTATTCGTATAGAGGAGCAGGTCCTCTATTCGTATAGAGGAGCAGGTCCTCTATTCGTATAGAGGAGCAGGTCCTCTATTCGTATAGAGGAGCAGGTCCACTATTCGTATAGAGGAGCAGGTCCTCTATTCGTATAGAGGAGCAGGTCCACTATTCGTATAGAGGAGCAGGTCCACTATTCGTATAGAGGAGCAGGTCCTCTATTCGTATAGAGGAGCAGGTCCTCTATTCGTATAGAGGAGCAGGTCCTCTATTCGTATAGAGGAGCAGGTCCTCTATTCGTATAGAGGAGCAGGTCCTCTATTCGTATAGAGGAGCAGGTCCTCTATTCGTATAGAGGAGCAGGTCCTCTATTCGTATAGAGGAGCCAGGTTCTCTATCTATAGAGGAGCCACATCCTCCATCTATAGAGGAGCCAGGTCCTCTATCTATAGAGGAGCCAGGTCCTCTATCTATAGAGGAGCCAGGTCCTCTGTATCTATAGAGGATCAGGTCCTCTATCTATAGAGGAGCAGCAGGGGTCCTCTATCTATAGAGGAGCAGCAGGGGTCCTCTATCTATAGAGGAGCAGCAGGGGTCCTCTATCTATAGAGGAGCAGCAGGGGTCCTCTATCTATAGAGGAGCAGCAGGGGTCCTCTATCTATAGAGGAGCAGCAGGGGTCCTCTATCTATAGAATAGCAGCAGGGGTCCTCTATCTATAGAGGAGCAGCAGCAGGTCCTCCTCTATCAATAGAGGAGCAGCAGCAGGTCCTCCTCTATCAATAGAGGAGCAGCAGCAGGTCCTCCTCTATCAATAGAGGAGCAGCAGCAGGTCCTCCTCTATCAACAAAGGAGCAGCAGCAGGTCCTCCTCTATCAATAGAGGGGCAGCAGCAGGTCCTCCTCTATCAATAGAGGGGCAGCAGCAGGTCCTCCTCTATCTATAGAGGAGCAGCAGCAGGTCCTCCTCTATCAATAGGGGAGCAGCAGCAGGTCCTCCTCTATCAATAGGGGAGCAGCAGCAGGTCCTCCTCTATCAATAGGGGAGCAGCAGCAGGTCCTCCTCTATCAATAGGGGAGCAGCAGCAGGTCCTCCTCTATCAATAGGGGAGCAGCAGCAGGTCCTCCTCTATCAATAGGGGAGCAGCAGCAGGTCCTCCTCTATCAATAGGGGAGCAGCAGCAGGTCCTCCTCTATCAATAGGGGAGCAGCAGCAGGTCCTCCTCTATCAATAGGGGAGCAGCAGCAGGTCCTCCTCTATCAATAGGGGAGCAGCAGCAGGTCCTCCTCTATCAATAGGGGAGCAGCAGCAGGTCCTCCTCTATCAATAGGGGAGCAGCAGCAGGTCCTCCTCTATCAATAGAGGAGCAGCAGCAGGTCCTCCTCTATCAATAGAGGAGCAGCAGCAGGTCCTCATCTATCAATAGAGGAGCAGCAGCAGGTCCTCCTCTATCTATAGAGGAGCAGCAGGTCCTCCTCTATCTATAGAGGAGCAGCAGGTCCTCCTCTATCTATAGAGGAGCAGCAGGTCCTCCTCTATCTATAGAGGAGCAGCAGGTCCTCCTCTATCTATAGAGGAGCAGCAGGTCCTCCTCTATCTATAGAGGAGCAGCAGGTCCTCCTCTATCTATAGAGGAGCAGCAGGTCCTCCTCTATCTATAGAGGAGCAGCAGGTCCTCCTCTATCTATAGAGGAGCAGCAGGTCCTCCTCTATCTATAGAGGAGCAGCAGCAGGTCGCCCTCTTTCTATAGAGGAGGTCTTCTATCTATAGAGGAGGAGATTCTCTATTCAAACAATTGGTCTTCTTTTATTATAATTTTCCTCTTTTCGTGATACCTTCGTTGCTTTTTCCAAAAATTACGATTGCGTCCGATGAGTATTCTCCGAGAGCTCTTGTGGGAAATAGTTGAAGGGCATTCCATGTGGATAAGTAGCTAGCTCTATGATTGTGCGAACTCAAATACCATTTTCATTGTGCCAATCTTGAGTGCGGGGTAACTGCAGAATTGAGCCCCCCCCCAACTCACTTGACTATGAATGAGGAAATTTCTCTTTCACTTCTTCTCCCTCCATACCTTTCACAACACGCCCCCCACCCCTCACACACATGTAAATGTATTTCGTTTCCATTTTATTTTTGTTATTTTTTTTTTTCTTCATTTCCATTAAATTAAACAGTTAACAATTCCCATTTTAAACATTTCGTTTCGGATATTGTTCGGTGTGTGTGTGTATTTGTATGTGTGTGATTTATAGAGCTGAAAATATTAACTTCAAGTATGCCGAAGGATATGCCAAACAAAAAATACGTAGCACCACCACCCTCCTCTCACCTCCCCTGGCACCTAGAGAGTGCCTACCTGACCTTACAAAGATTTTACAACACACATGGGGAGAATTTTGGTAGGCTGTTTGTATTTATAGATGTATGGGTGAATGGATGTGTTTGTGTGTGTATTTATATGTGTGCGTATATTTGGTAATAATCTGGGGGAGAATTTCTATATATGTTTGGGTTACTGTGTAAAACTAAAATACAAAAACCAATTATAAAAAATATACAAAAAATATATATATCATAAAAGTATTAAGGACATTTAGCTGCTGCATATTCGGAAGGAGGGGAGTGAGAGGAAAAAGTTTGGCATATAAACAAGTGCGAGTGGCTTAATTACAATTCATAGAATTGAAATGGAAATCGTAGGTGAGAGGTAGTTTTCGTGGAAGACCAACAGTTTCTTTCCTAGAAGAGAGAGAGGGGGAGAGAGAGACAGGAAAAGAGATTTCTATCGTAAATGATCTATGAATAGAGGGTATTTTCAGTGGACAGTCCATAAAAAGGATATCCTCTATAGATAGAGGACCTCGTCTACGGATATATAAGCTGCAGTATGTATAGAGACCCTACTGTAGTTTCAGTCTAGAAGAAGCATTTTCTTTTTAGATAGAGAAAGTCCTTTGTGGATAGAGTACGCCTCTTGTGAATAGAGAATCTCCCATATGGAAGGAAGACCTTCTCCATGAATAGAAGAGCTCGCCTGTGGATAAAAGACTTTCTCCTCTATGAATAGGGGATGTCCTCCTCTATGAAAAGAAGACATCCTTTAAGCACAGAGAACCTCCTTGTCTATGAATGGAGGACTTCTAAAGGAATTATTCTACGAATTGAGGACCTCTTCATGTATAGAAAAATTTTCCAGAAATTTTCCAAGGATCTTCTAACCAAAATTTGTTTTTCGTGATGGAATTCAAGCGTTATAGTCTATCGTTAGAGCACTCCAGCATTTAAATGTGAATAAATCTTTTGTGTCTCGTAGCATCGCTCGTTACCGAGATACTAGTAGCGTAGCCCGACGTCAAGGAAGTGGACGGAAGAAAACAGCAACATCAGCAAAAATGGTTCGAAAAGTTCGATCGGGTCGCAGTGGCCGAAAAATAGCTCGCGAGCTGGACGTATCGCAATATTCCATTCAACAAATATTGAAAAATGACTTCGGGGTAAAGCCATTGAAATTCCAAAAAGTGCAAGAACTTACACCGCAACAGAAAGAAAATAGACTCAAAAGAGCATTTCCGACATTTTTTGCTTCCATTCAATAATTTTTTTAAAAAAATTTAAAAATGATGGCGTTTGACTTTGTTGCAGTTTTTTTATCTCACCCTGTATATACATAGACACCCTGATCTATGAATAAGGATCTTCTTTACAGGATGGGTCAAGAAGAATTTTTTTGAGACATATTTCAGGGTTTGAAAACTTAGATTTTTTTTAAGAATATTTTATATTTTTTAAGAATATTTTATATCCGGGCAAAATCGAGGCATTGCTTCGATGAAATTCAAATAAAATCAGAGAGATTTTTTTGAGATATTTTTCGAAAAGTTGTTGACAAAAAAAATGTATCCTTAAAGGACATTTTTCGAGGAACTTTTAAGCAATATTGTTAATTCTCTAAGAATATTTCTTACAGGGTATTTTTGGACAAAAATCATTCAAATTGTGTCAAGGACCTCCTAACCAAAAATTGTGGACTTTTCAAGAAATTCCTGTAAAGAAATCTTGGATTGGGAATATTTCTGTAACGACTTCCAGGAAATAAAGCTTGTCATGATTAATATTTAAGAAAATTAGTCAAAAATTAAAGGTAAGGAAATTGTGAAACTGTTGAGAAAATGCTATCAAATGCCTCTTGGCAAAAAAACTGGATCTCTTCAAGAATTCAAGGACAGTTTTGCAATTATTTTACAGAGCCTTAAAAACAAGCAAAATTTTCTCAAGTACTTCTTGAAAAATTATATATTTTCTAAGAGATCATTTTAAAGATTTCCTGAATCTTTAAAGGACCTTAATAACAAAAAGAAATAATATTTTTTAAGGACCTAACTAAAATAATGAAGTTCCCGAGATTATCGAAAATGTCGGCTTTGAAAAAAACTTTTAAGGTCCTAGGACCTGAAATCGTGGATCTGTTGAGAAAATTCTATGAAGGACAACATTTTCAAGGGCATACTTACCAAAAATCATCGATTTTGTCAAGAATAATTTTACAGAACGAGGAAAATATTTCACAAGGACTTCTCCAAAAATCATGGAAAAGTTTTTGCCAGGACCGCCTGACGAAGGGCCTTCTGCGATTTTTTAAGAATATTTTTGTAGAAAATTTCTGTAAAAAAAAAACGTTATAAAGCTTTCTTAGTTACAATTTGTGGAGTTTTTTTTTCTGTAAACTAACCCTGGATTTTGAGAAATAATTTTCATGGATTTTTAAAGAAGATTTTTTACAAACCCTTCCGAAACCAAAGCCTGGATTAATTTCTTTTTTCAAGCCCTACTGATCCAAACCCTTAAATATGTTAGAGAAGTTGTTTAAAGGTTCTCTGTATTCATTATCGTGCAGCATCTAATCAAGGACAAGGACCATTTCCAAGGACTATTGTCCATTGCTCGTGGAAGTTTTTGAAAATAGCAAAATTCTTAAAAAAATACTAACATTTTGGGACACGAGCTTCTTGAAAACAAATCCACGAATTTTATCAAGGAAGATTCTGTAAAGTACTCCTAAAAAATCCTGTATATTTGGTCTGGATGTCTATGATACATTTTTCTTTTAATTTCCACAATTTTTGGTCAGGTGGTCCTTGAAGATAATATACCATTTTTTTGTCGAGTGCTACTTTATTTTTTAGTCATTTTATCCTTTAAGGACATTTTCGAGGATATTTACTTATTTAAGAGAAAATTCCTTACCCAAAAGGTGGATTTTTTAGCAATATATTCTCAAGGACATTCTGATCAAAAATATTCCAAATAGTCCTTGAGAAATGTTAAAGATTTCTTTGGAAAAATGTTTAAAAAAATATATTTTTTTTCAAAAGCCTTTTTAAAATTTAGGGATTTTAACAAGGAAGATCCTGTAAAGTACTCTTAAAAATTTCAGGATGTTTGGTCTGGATGCCTACGAAATTTTTTTCTTAAAATATACCAATTTTTTGGTGGTCCTTAAATTTTTTAATCCACAAGGGCAATTTCGATGATATTTTTACAACAAAACTTGGTTAAAAAAAATCCTGAAAAAAGGTGATGGATGGAAAAGGTGGATTTTTTAGCGATAATTTCTTAAGGATATTCTAACAAAGAAAATTCTGGAAGCCCTTAAAAAATTTTTAAGATCTCTTTTGAAAAAATCCTAAAAGAATTTAAAATTTTTGTAGGATAAAGAAGAAAACAAATCTACGAATTTTTTCCAGAAAGACCTCTTAAAAGATCTAGGTTGTTTGGTCTGAATGCCTATGAAATATTTTTCTTCAAATATCCATAATTTTTGGTCGGATGGTCCTTGAAAAGACCAATCACATTCTGACCAAAAATAATATTCAGGAAGTCTTAGAGAAAATTTTAATGATCTCTTTAAAAAAAAATTGTCAAGAACTTCTTTAAAACAAAATCCACGAAATACCCTGTAAAGCACTCTCAAGCAATCTTTTCTTAAAATATCCTAATTTGTTGGTTGAAAAGGATCTAAAATGTTTTGTAGGGTGATACTACAATTTTTTTTAATTATTGGTCAAGGGCAATTTCGATTAAACTTTTATCGAAATGGTGCATTTTCGGAGCTACTTATGATAGGTCTTTGTTGAGATAATTGGATTTAAAATATTTCTGCAAGGACTTTCTGAAAACAAATCTTGTCCTTTTTAAGATTGTTTTAATTAATTTTAAAAAATCAAAAAATTAAATTTTTTCTTTAATTTCTTAATTTTTTTATGAACTTTTTTGGGATCCATTGACTAAAGTCGTGGATTTTTTAAGAAAACTATTTGCAGAGCATCTTGGTCAAAAATCTCAGATTTTTTTCTATGAATATTGAATATATTTTTTAGATTTTATTTAAACAAACTGCTGACCAAAATCTGTGGATATTTTTAGATTTCCTTCCTTTAAGATTTGTAGATTTTTGTAGAATATTTCTGAGGAGATCTTGAAATTGTTTCAAGGACCTTGAAATTCTTTCTATGACCTTCTCTGAATAATAACCGTGGATTCTTCTAGGTTTTTCTAATCGAGAATCCAGAATCTTTCAAGGACTACCTTGAAGCATATTTTTCAAGGATTTTGAATTGCAAATTTTTGGGATACTTTTCAGGGACTTCAAGTTACAGAAAGTCAACAGGTCTCTCTCAGAGAAAAAATGACATCTCCTATAAATGACCTATTCTATGGATAAAGGACGACCTATTAATCCCTTGCTCTATATAGAGTTCATTTAAATTGTTTCAAGGACCTTGAAATTCTTTCTATAACCTTCTGTGAATAATAGCCATGGATTTTTCTAGGTTTTTTGATCCAGAATCTTTCAAGGACTTCCTTGAAGAAAATTTTGCAAGGACTTTGGACCGCAAATTTTTAGTATATTTTTCAAGGACTTCATGTTACAGAAAGTCATCAGGTCTCTCTCAGAGCACATCAATAGGTGATCATCATAAGCGTTCCCATATCTTATGTGATGATTTTAGATCGCAAATTTTCAGGGATATTTTTCAAGGACTTCATATCACAGAAAGTCAACAGGTCTCTCTCTCTGAGAAAAAATGACCTATTCTATGGATAAAGGACGACCTATTAAATCCCTTCCTCTATATAGAGTTCATTTAAATTGTTTCAAGGACCTTGAAATTCTTTCTATGACCTTCTGTGAATAATAACCGTGAATTTTTCTAGGTTTTCTAATCGAGAATCCAGAATCTTTCAAGGACTTCCTTGAAGCATATTTTTCAAGGAATTTTCAGGGATATTTTTCAAGGACTTTATGTTACAGAAAGTCATCAGGTCTCTCTCAGAGCACATCAATAGGTGATCATCATAAGCGTTCCCATATCTTATGTAGACTTTTTTTTTTTTTTTTTGTTTGTTTTTCGATCGGTCCCAACGCCACACTCACCCGCCCCTGCCGACCGAGGGGGCCACCTCCCAATTACGTAGGGAGCGCGTACACCCCATAGTCCGAACTATGGAGGGTTAGTACGTTAGGGAAACCAGCTACAGTTATACATCAGCCGGTTGTTTAAATTCACAAATAAAGACAACACACAGGAAATAAAACAACATATAACAGATAAGAGTAGAGAATCTGGCAACTACTTGCTTTAATACTAAAGATGTAAAATAGTGTGTTTAATGACATGCAAAGGGTCTGTCAATGATATCTCATTATATAATTTGTTGTAGATATCACATAAAGACCTCATAGGATTATAAGATTCATAATTGGATTTAGCCAAGCAAAGTTTAAGTGGTATGTAATTTCGAGTATTACAAGCAGGAATATTAAAATTTAATTCACCGGTTAAAAACTGTGAATCGATTTCGCCGCGCAAAAGTTTTATAATAAATAAAGCTCTTAACATTAAACGTCTCTTTTCCAGTGTCGGAAGATCAATTAGTTTTAGGCGATTCTCATATGGTGGAAGTGTATCATTTATATCCCATCCTAATCCTCTGAGAGCAAATAAAAGAAATTGGGTTTGTACTGATTCCAATTTAGCAGAATATGTTTTGTAAAAAGGACTCCACAATACGCAACCGTATTCTAAAGTGGGCCGAACCAAACTAATAAATAAACGCTTAGTCACATAAGGATCGTCAAATTCTTTTGACCATCTTTTTATAAAACCCAGCAATGACTTGGCTTTATTTACACATGAATCAATATGCAAATTAAAACGCAATTTATTGTCTAAAATTACACCAAGATCAACGAATGAGTCTACATTGTCCAATTTGTAAGAACCAATGAGGTAATCATTTTTAAAAGGTTGTGTTCTAAACAAAGACAGTTTTTTACATTTCTTGAGATTTAGCGTCATACCATTAGCACTGCACCAATTAACAAGGCAGTAGATATCATGTTGCAAGTTAAGGGATCTAATGTGAGAGTCCATATTACAAAAAAGTTTGACATCATCAGCAAACATTAGGATCTTAGAGTAACGTATAACCGTTGGAAGGTCATTTAGATACAATACAAAAAGTAGAGGACCTAAATGGCTACCCTGGGGGACACCAGAGTACACAGTTATCTGTTTAGAAAGAACATTATTGAAAGAAACTCTCTGTGTACGCCCTTGCAAATAAGATGATATCCATGATAAAAATAATGTTGCGAAACCCATTTTGTCAAGTTTATGTAATAATAATAAGTGATCCACTTTGTCAAAAGCCTTACTGAAATCAGTATATATAATATCAGTTTGGCATTTTATTGAAAACCCCCTGTGTACATAACATATAAGTTCTAATAAATTAGTTACAGTTGACCTACCCTTTACAAATCCATGTTGGTAAGGCGATATTATAGACGAAACAAAGTGTGTTAGTCTACGCGAGACTAAAAACTCAAACAATTTCGGTATTGCACTTAATTTTGCAATACCCCTATAATTTTCGACGACACTTCTATTATCAGCTTTATGCAAAGGAATAACAAAACTAGATCGCCATACTTGAGGAAAATAACCAGATGTCAAAGAATAATTAAATATAGTGGTTAGAGGTAAATAAAGCTCATATGCGCATGACTTTAAAATGTAAGCAGGTACTCCATCAGGACCAGGGGAATTACTACTTTTTAACGATAGGAGACCATTTAAAACCTCCTCCTCAGACAGAATAATTTGGGGGAAATAATTTAATCTACTAATATTATAAGCATAATTGTCATTATGATTGGATGAAGGCTTAGAGTAAGTATTTTGAAAAAAGTCAGCAAACAAATTTGTTATTTCAAGGTGGTCCCCTGATTCCCTGCAACCAAGTTTCATGCTACTAGGAAATTCGCGGACTTTACGTTTTGAATTTACAAATTTATAAAAGCTTTTAGGACTCTTCTGAAAGTTATTTTTCATTTTTCTTAAATAAATCGAATAAGACTTTAAATTTTCAATGTTATATTTACTTCGAGCTTTGGAATATTTTGAATAATTTAAAGTGGTATTACATTCTTTAAATTTTTTAAATAACCTACTTTTTATGTTGCGCAAGCGCCTAAGATGTGGGGTAAACCAAACTGGTCCTGAGTCAGGATAGAACTTCAATAATGGAACTGATATAGTTAACGCATTTTTAAGTACGCTATAAAAATTTGAAATTTGTCACCTTCATGAGACCAACTTGAATTGGGCAATATAGAACGAAGGAGATTAATATTAGTCTTAGAAAAATTTAATTTGTGAGGCTTAGTTTGTGGTTTTGCATAATTTGTTTGAATATTAAGTTCAAGGTCTATGACAAGTGTTGGGTGATATTTATCTTCCGGTTCTACAAAAGGTGAACATTTACTTAATGAAGTATTAACGGATGAAGAAAACACTAAGTCTAATATTTTACCTTTAAAATTATAAATATTATTGAGTTGATATAGACTTGATATTATTTTTCATATCCTTCGTAGGTGACCTTGTGATTATATTCTAAGAAGATTTTATAAAAGGTCCTGGAGCATTTTTAAAATTCCCTTTTTTTATAAATTTTTATAATTGATTTGTTTGAAGGTCAAATATAAGTTGTCTTCAAACATCCTCTCCCAATTGACATGTTCGCCCTGCTACTGCTCTTCATCAAAATAAAGAAGATTGATATCAAACATCAACATATGATTCCTTATTATTAATATCCTCCCTTCCCCTCCCGTCACCATCCCAACCTTCCCTGCATCTGCACAGTTGTGGTATGGCATAACTAATTCACATGCGATGACACGTACGACACACAACATGACGCTCATACATATATATGCATGGAATATTTGTGCATCACCATCTTCCCTGCTTACACTTGATTACCCTCGAATAGTTGACATTCATGCATACATGCAACGCTCAATGGGTGAGAGGATAAGTAGGGAGGAGGGAAGGGGAGGTGGTGGAACGACAAATGTTTTTATTTGTTTTTAGAAATCATCAATCAATGGAAACAGATGCAACAACATCACAACTCGTTGCAACCACAACAGCATCATCTCTTCTCCGCCTCTCAGCTCTCGCTTCCCCTTCTGCTCTTGGTCTCGGCTCGCTCTCTGACATATTGATATAAATTAAGCACCATTACACCGCATTAACGAGGTAAATCATTGGAATGAAGTAGCAGCAGCAGCAGCAGAGGTTCGTCAGTCAGTCAGTCGTGTGGAAGAAAGCCATTATAAATGAGTTATTGTAGCGTCAACAGATCAGCAACATTAAATGGGGATGTGGAAAGGTGGGAGGAGAGGGGGGGTTCTGATTTTAGTCTATCAATTAATATTAACACACTCTCGCTTCAATGCGTTTTTGCCTAATCCAGCGAATTGAATTGCCACTCACACATGCACACACACACTTACCTACACCCACATCGACATCAACTATTCCATCAAGCGGATTAATGCCGCCATTTAGAGTCAGGCAAATGGAAACAAATTGGAAATAAATGTTATTTTGAAGCATTGGAGGAAGAATAATAACAACCTTGGATAACCTTGGAAATAATTGTGCGGGGAATTTAATGGCATTGAATTATTTTAAATTGGCCATAACTACTTAAATATTGACATTTCGAAGGGGTTTTTAGCTATGTTTTGTGGGGGACCTACCAGAAGGAATGGTCCGATATCTACCATCTTAATAAGACATCTTGTGTTGATGGAAATATTGAGATGTGCCAAGTCCGAATGGAATCGGACGTAAATCTCGCCTTTTAGGAGCTTTATGGATATTCAAAATTCTGACCCTTTGTGGAGGAGGTACCAGAAGGAGTGGACCGATATATTCCATTTTCACAACAGATCATGTGTTGACAAAAATATTGAGATTTGCCAAGTCTGCATGGAATCGGATGTCAATTTCGCGTTTTATGAGCTTCATGAATATTCAGAACTTTGACCTCTTTGTGAGGGAGGTACCAGAAGGAGTGCACCGATATATTCCATCTTCACAGCAGATTTTGTGCTAATAGAAATATCGGGATGTGTGAAATATGAAGAGAATCGGATGCTTATTTCGGATTTTATGCTCTTTTGGTTATTCAAAATTTTGACCCTTTGTGGGGGAGATACCAGAAGGAGTGGTCCGATCTCTACCATTTTTATAACAGATCTTGTGTTGACAAAAATATTGAGATGTGCCAAGCCTGCATGGAATCGGATGTCAATTTCGCGTTTTATGAGCTTCGTGGATATTCAAAATTTTAACCCTTTGTGGGGGAGGTACCAGAAGTAGTGGGCCGATATATTCCTTCTTCACACCAGAACTTGGGTTAATACAAATATTGAGATATGTGAAATTTGAAGACAATCGGGCTGTTACATCACATTTTTATAAGAGTTATAATTATTCAGAATTTTGACTCTTTGTGGGGGAGGTACCAAAAGGAGTGGACAGACATACCCCATCTTCACAGCAGATCTTGTGTTAGTATAAATAATGGGATGTGTGAAATATGAAGAGCATTGGATGCTTATTTCGGATTTTATGCTCGTTTTGGTTTTTCAGAACTTTGGACCCTTTGTGTGGGAGGTACCAGAAGGAATGTTCCGATCTCTACCATCTTTTTAACAGATGTTGTGTTGATGGAAATATTGAGTTGTACCAAATCTGAATACAATCGGATTCCAAGTTCGCGGTTTATGAGCTTCACGAATATTCAAAATTTTGACCCTTTGTGGGGGAGGTACCAGAAGGAGTGGACCAATATAATCCATCTTCACTGCAGATCTTGTGTTAGGGGAAATACTGGGATGTGTGAAATATGAAGACAACCGGTTGCTTATTTCGGATTTTATGCTCGTTTTGTTTATTCAGAACTTTGGCCCCTTTGTGGGGGAGGTACCAGAAGGAATGGTCCGATCTCCATCATCTTTATAACAGATCTTGCGTTAATGAAAATATGGATATGTGCCAAGTCTGAATGGAATCGGATTTCAATTTCGCGTTTTATGAGCTGCATGGATATTCAAAACTTTGACCCTTTGTGGGGGAGGTACCAGAAGGAGTGGACCATTATAATCCATCTTCACTGCAGATCTTGTGTTAGGGGAAATACTGGGATGTGTGAAATATGAAGACAACCGGTTGCTTATTTCGGATTTTATGCTCGTTTTGTTTATTCAAAACTTTGGCCATTTGTGGGGGAGGTACCAGAAGGAATGTTCCGATCTCTACCATCTTTTTAACAGATGTTGTGTTGATGGAAATATTGAGTTGTGCCAAGTGTGGATGGAATCGGATGTCAATTTCGCGTTTTATGAGCTTCATGGACATTCAAAATTTTGACCCTTTGTGGGGGAGGTACTTGATGGAGTGGACCGATATTGTCCATTTTCGCACCTGTCCTAGTACTGATGCATATATTAGGATTTGCAAAGTATTATGATGCAGCAAGTTTGCTTCAAATCGGATACTCCCTTCGAGAGTTATTGTGCTCACCAGCCAGCCAAATAGACAGATGGACGGACGTACGGACGGACATCGCTAGATCGACTCAAAATCTCCTGAAACGGATTTGGTTCAAAGAGACCTAGAGTCTAAAATCACTTTTTTACTGAGGCACGTTTTGGCCCTATCAAATGATATACCCTCTCAAGCCATATGACAATGGGTATAAAAATAGCATTTTTTTTAAATGGCCATAACTCCTTAATTATTGAAATTTCGGGGGTTTTGGCTATGTTTTCTGATTAGTTTTTGAAAGAGGAAAAATAGCATATCCTTTTTCCGAAAAATTTCCCTGAGTGTATCCCCTCTTATTTATTATTGAAAGCTTAATGTTAATAATGAATAATTTCCACGCATTAGGGCTTAAATGGATGAGTTTTGTTTTGCTTTTTTTTGTGTTGTTGCTGTTGTTATTGTTGTTGCTCTTAGTATTCCAGCAGGCATCAGCCATGGATACTAAATGCCATTTAAGCATCATTTTCGTTATTAATTATCCTCGCCTCCATCGCCGAGAGGAATTTATTCGCCCTAAACTGCCATATAATGGCTGCCGAAGCATCATCAGCATCATAAAATGGAATTGGCGGAAACTTAATAAACATATATCAAAGAAATGGAGGAGCAATAAAGGACACATGAAGATTGAAAGGAGGACGATTTTTTTTTGTGCGTTTCGATCGAATAACAAGCAATTTATTATGTATGGCTGTATTTTTTGTGAACAAAAAAAAAAAATAAAAATGGAAATAATACATTCAAAGGCGGAACATATTAGGGATAAAGGATATTGGGAGGGATTGGCTTTTTTCTTTTTCGGGAAATTTGGAGGGAGGAGTTTTGTGGAAAGTTTCGTAATAAGATTTATTTCGTTTATAGTTTGTTAAGGGGATTCGTTTTTTTTTTGTTCATGTCATCAATAATGGAGCTGTCTTTTGGGATGATTGGCGAGACAAAAAGACAAAGGATAGAGAGGAAGGAAGTATATTTTTTTAAAAAGGACTAACAGAACATTAAATCGGAATTTTTTAATGAATATTTTTTCAAAGATAATCAGACCATCAAATCTGGATTTTTTAAAGAATTTTTTTGAAGGATCATCGGACCTAAAATTCACTTGATTTTTTAAAGGATCAAATATCAAATAAACGTAGGCTTTTAAAGAAGTCTTCTCCGGGACCATCAGACCAATAAACATGGATTTTTTTAAGATTTTTTCAAGGACCAATTGACCAATGAACGACGATTTTTTGGAATTTTTTTCTTAAGGACTAACTGACTCATCAACGAGGATTTTTTAAAGAATAACCTTGGATTTTTCAAATAAATTTTTTCAAGGATTAACCAACGGGTATTTTCTAACGAATTTTTTCCAAAGGCCTAATGACCAATCGAGGCCAATTGACTAAGTTTATAGGTCACAGCCCTTGAAAAAAATTCTTTAAAAAATTCCCGTTTATTGGTCAGTGAGTCCTTGAAAAAAAATCTTTAAAAAATCCATCCAAACAATAAGCTTGGACTTTTTAAAAAAAAATTTTCCAAGGACCTTAAGACCAATAAACGTGGATTTTTAAAATAAATTTTTTCCAAGAACCTTAAGACCAAAAAACATGGATTTTTAAAATAATTTTTTTCAAGGACCTTATGACCAATAAACGTGGATTTTTAAAAGAAATTTTTTCCAAGGACCATCCGAACAATAGACATGGATTTTTTAAAGATTTTATTTCAAGGACTTTTCCAAACAATAAACGTGGATTTTTGAAGGCATTTTTTTTCAAGGACCATCCAAACAATAAACTTGAATTTTTTAATGAATTTTTTTCCAAGGACCATACAAACAATAAACGTGGATTTTTTAACGAAAATTTTTTCAAGGACCTTAAGATCAATAAACGTAGATTTTTTAACGAAAAAATTTTCAAGGGCCTTAAGACCAATAAACGTGGATTTTTAAAAGAAATTTTTTCAAGGACCTTAAGACCAATTATCTTGGATTTTTTAAATAATTTTTTCCAACGACCATCCAAACAATAACCGCGGATTTTTTAAAGAATTTTTTCCAAAGATTTAAAAAAAAATTAAGGACCACCCAACTATAAACCTGTTTTTTATAAACATTTTTTTTCAAGGACCAACCGACCAATGCACTTGGATTTTTTAAGAACCAATAGAGCAAACTGCTTGTATTAAAAAAAAAAAATTAAGAACCAACAAAGGACCCACACAGCAGTAAACAAGGATTTTTCAAAGATTTTTTTTCAAGGACCAACTGACCGAAAAATGTGAAATTTTAGGAAATTTTTTGACGGACCCCTAAAGATAGCCAATAGGTCTTGGAGTGAGTCTTTATTGATTTCCTACTTCTCCCCAAGGTCAAAAGCTGGAGGAAATTGAAATGCAATCTCAGTACTAGCAAGTGCCTGCAACTTCGTCCTCGAAAAGTCCAACTTAAAATTTTAGATTCGTTCCAACAGTTCGTCTTAGGCCTTTTTAGTTCTCCAAATTCACAATTTGTTCAGTTTGAAAAATTTGTTTAACAAATTTGTTCAGTTTGACAATTTTTTATCGATCTTATTTTTTAGACCTTCATATCTCAATTCCAGATACCAACAGAGACCTCAATATCAATTTTGAGGATTCCAGCCCCATCCCTTCACCCAATACTAAATTAAGTACCATTTAGTACTTTTCTTACAAATGAACGACACATTTTCTAATCCACCTCCATATCTGAACCTCTGACACCAAGAGTGACATCAATATCAAATTTGAGAATTTAAGTCATCCCATCAACCAATACCAAATCTAGTACAATTTAGTACTTTTCGAACAATTATAGTATGTATTTGCAAAACCACCTGTATATCTCATTTCCTGATACCAACAGAGGCCTCAATATTAAATTTGAGAATTCCACCTCTATCTCTTCACCATTTTTCCAAAACCACCTACACATTTTAACCACATGCATTAACAAATTTATACCAAATTTATTACCATTTAGTACTTTTCGTACAAATATAAACGCATTATCCAACCACCGCTAATTCTCAATCACAGATACCATCATAAATCGATATATCAAATTTCAGCGTAGTATCTCTTTATCTTCACCCAATACCAAATATAGTACCATCTAGTACTTTTCGTACAATTATAGTACATATTTTCGAAACCCCCTCCATATGTCCAGGATACACATGAACTACGGCCCTAATACAAAATTTTAGATTTCGAGCACTTTCTGTTCATCCAATACCAAATTGTGCCAAATATAGTAAAATTTAGTACTTGTCGTGCACTTGTAGTACACATTTTCGAAACCATTTAGTACTATTTAGCACATTTCTTGCACTTAGTACACATTTCCAAATTCAACACCTTACATCAACCCCTTTCCCAGAATTGATTCTCACACCAAATTTCAAGATTTTACCACTATATGTTCACATAATTCCAAATCCATCCTACACCACATCAAGTCCATCCTACACCACATCAAAGACTCTCATCCCGAATTTCAGATATCCAGCTCCATTGCCTCCCCGGATGTCAAATTTAGTACAATTTATTACTGTTTGTACTTTTTAGTACGTATTACCAAGCCCCCCGCCATGAATTAACCAAATCGCACAAAATGTGATCCTAATGCTAAATTTTAGACTTCCAACTTAATCCCATATCCAAATACCAAATTTAGTACCATTAAGCACTTTTTAGTACGTATTTTTGAAATTACCTCCAAATCTTACCCCTACACACTTACAATGAACTCTCATATCAAATTTCAAAGGTTTACTCATGACCCACTGGGTCACTAAAACAAAGTTTTTCATCAATACAAAAAAATCTTGTTTTTTAAAGCTTTACCTTTCGGATTTCTACAATCAACATAAATGTAATCATTTGTCGGTATTTTCCAAATATTTGTCATAAACACAATATTTAAACACTCCGCCAACATCCTTACAAAACAATCAAACCGAACTACCCCCCCAAAAAAAGCACACATTTGTCAAGATTTATGGGGTGCCGTGTGGCGTATGATTTATGGGATTTTAATTTCTCATCAAAACACCCAACACTCATACGCCACCATGCACTGCAAATAGCTTGCTTTGTCACACACGCACACACAAACATTTGCCATGCATTTGTATGATGTCCAAACCAACCAAATCGTTTGTCCTACACTGTCCCCGTGAAGCAGAACACCAGGGAGGGGACAGCCACGAGTTATGAATTTTTGATGAAATGTTTTCTGAAATGTTTCCGAAAAATTATTAATGTTGTTTTTGTTGGAGTGTGAATTGGTTGGTTGGTAACTAAAACTCTTTAAATTATATCGACACTTAATGAATTGTCAACATGGTCACAAATTGCAAAAAATAACAACAACAGTAGCATCAGCAACAACAACAAATACCCATTTCCGTTTCTGTCCTGGCGCAAAAGTTTTCAATTTCCGTTATTTAATATTCATTGTTTGTTCTTCTCGCAACCGTTGGGTGGCTGTTTGCTTTCGAAGGCTAATTCGGGGTTGGGATTATGAGAAGGTAGGAGAGAGGGAGAAAGAGAGAGAGAGAGTAGGGGAGAGGGTTTAAGAGGCCGTTGGTAGTTGAAAGTTGATGATCTGTTGTATTTGAAGCAGTCTTAAGTGGAAAGATAAACAAGACAAAGGAAAATAAAAGAAAGGCAATGAAAATGTTTTTTCTTTTTTTTAATTTCATGGAAAGTGTCGCCCCACGTTGAAGAGGTGGGGAACAAGCAATTTTCTTATCTTTGAAATAAAATTGAGTAGATTTTAGAAATTTTATGGCATCATTGTATGACAAGGAAAATAAAAAAATGGGAAAATAGAGACAACAGTGATGAGATAAAATTTCAATTTATTCAAGCTGTTGTTGACCTTGGAGGGAATTAAAATATCAAATGCAAGACATATGGGTTGGCTTTACTGAAACTTGGTCCTAGAAAAAAATAATAAATTTTACTTTTTAGCTACTTACTTTTAAACAAGTTAAAAAGCAACAGTAATAGGTATACCCTCAGTTCGATTATTTGAATATATTTTGACTTCAAAATTATTCAAATTGTTGACCCTCCAGGGAGTCAGTTTCGAAGGAATGTACCAAAATTGTCCATTTCGTATCGAACCTAAAAAAAAGTCATATAAATGTTGCGACATGTCAGGGTTGGACTTTATATGCGACTAGCTGAACCCGGTTCGCTTCGCTACCCCTTTTGATTTTATATGCATTCAAAATTTTATTTACAAATATCACATCCAATTAATTTATCACATTTATTATTGTAACCAAATTCCGCCACACATTCCGAATTTCATTGGTATCGGTCATATATATCATGTTTGGTACATAACATGTATGAAGTCGACCGAAATATATATGTTAGCTATACCCAAACCTCAACCGATTTCAATATAATTTGGAAATTTTTTTTCTGGTGCCAGATTTCGTCTCTCTCCCTTTGGGTGCATCAAATATGTGAAATCGGTCGAGAAAATATATATGGGAGCTATATCCAAATCTGAGCGAATTTGAAAATAATTCGTCAAATTTATTTTTGTACCAAATTTAGTCACTCATGACGAATTTCATTGGAATCGGAAATACGTATCGTGTTTTGTGCATCAATTATGTGAAATCGGCGGAAAATATATATGGGAGCTATATCTAAATCTGAGCGAATTTGAAAATAATTCGTCAAATTTATTTTTGTACCAAATTTAGTCACTCATTGCGAATTTCATTGGAATCGGTAATACGTATCGTGTTTTGTACATCAAATATGTGAAATCGGCGGAAAATATATATGGGAGCTATATCCAAATCTGAACCGATTTTAATGTAATTTGACTAATTTATTTGCTAATTAAAATCCCGTCACACATTCCCAATTTCATTGAAATCGAATATACATTTCGTGTTTGGTGCACCAAATACATGAAATCGGCTGAAAATGTGTATGGGAGCTATATCCAAATCTGAACCGATTTTAATGTAATTTGACTAATTTATTTGCTAATTAAAATCCCGTCACACATTCCCAATTTCATTGAAATCGAATATACATTTCGTGTTTGGTGCACCAAATACATGAAATCGGTCGAAAATATATATGGAAGCTATATCCAAATCTGAACCGATTTCAATATAATTTGGGAAATCATTTTTTTAGATAAAATCCATCAGACGTTTCAAATTTCATTGAAATTTGGGATACATAGCGTGTTTGATGCATCAAATGCTTGAAATCGGCCGAAAATATATATGGCAGCTATATCCTAATCTAAACCGATTTCAATATAATTTGGAAAAATTTATTTTTGTTCCAAATTCCGTTACGCATTCCAAATTTGGAGACTGTATCTGTAATCGATCAATAGATATTTGCATACAAAATCTAAATTTTTGGGAGGTACCTTCGATTCTGATGCTATAACTCCACTTCCAAGTGGAATTTCAAAAATGTATATAGCCTATGTTACTTTCAGGCGATGTTGCAGAATACATGTAAATTTTCAGGAAAATCTGTTCAGCGGTTTTCGAGTCCATAAATTACAAACAAACATACAAACATTTTCCTCTTTTATAGATATAGAAGATATGTGATAATTTTTTGAAAAGGTCAAAATATGAGTCAGGTACCAGATATAGTCGACCTAGGTATTAAATTTCCACACTTCATCTAATGCAGGTAAAAATATTGGTATGGGCAAAATTACAAGAAAATCGGACATTTATATATAATTTTATGCGACATCGTAAATTCCATATTCTTCCCAGGCTTTTCTTTGATTTTATCTTTGCTTTGTAAAGAACCCCTGAAGATAAAAAATATTAAAAATTGTTACCCTTTGTAAATGCCAGAAGGCGTTCTCAGACATATATCATCTTCACAGCAGATCTTGTGTTAGCAAAAATCTTTGTATGTGTGAAATTTTAAGGGAGATTCGGATGTTTATTTCCCCTTTTTTTTTGGGTTTTTTTTCAATATCTTGAACCCCATGTGAGGGGAGGTACCAGAAGAAATGGTCCGATCTCTACCATCTTTATAACAGATCTTGTGCTGCGAGAAATATTGAGATGTGCCAAGTCTGAATGAAAACGGATGTTAATTACGCGTTTTATGAGTTTCATGGATATTAAAAATGTTGAACCTTTATGGGGTAGGTACCAGAAGGAGTGGACCAATACACTCCATCTTCACAGCAGATCTTGTGTTAGTAAAAATAATGAGATGTGTGAAATATAAAGAGAACCTGATGCTTATTTCGCGTTCTATGACCTTCATTGATATTCAAAATATTGACCCTTTGTAGGGGAGGTACCAGAAGGAATGGTCCGATTGCTACCGTTTTTATAACCGATCCTGTGTTGATAGAAATATTCAGATGTTCCAAGTCTAAATGGAATCGCATGTATATTTCGCGTTTTATGAGCTTAATGGATATTCAAAATTTTGACCTTTTGTGGAGGAGGTACCAGAAGGAATGGACCGATTTTGCCCATTTTAACACCAGACCTTGGGTTAATAAAATTATTGGGATGTATGTAATTTGAAGACAACCGGACTCTCACATCACATTTTATAAGAGTTGTAATTATTCAAAATTTTTACCATTTGTGGGGGAGGTACTTGATGGAGTGGACCTATATTGTCCGTTTTCGCACTTGACGTAGCACTGATGCATACATTAGGATTTGCAAAGTTGGAGCAAAATCGGATTGTCCTTTCTCTTTCTGTGCAGAAAATATATTTTTTGAAAAATTCTATGTTTTGTGGGGGAGGTGCCAGAAGGAGTGGACCGATATTGCCCATCTCCGAACTCGATCTAAGTTTGACAATAATATTACGATGTACCAAGTTTGGATCAAATCGGATGCTCCCTTCGAGAGTTATCGTGCACACCAGCCAGCTAGACAGACAGACAGATATCGCTAAATCGACTTCAAATGTCCTGAAACGGATTTGATCCAAAGAGACCTAGGGTCTAAAATCGTTATTTCGATGAGGCACGTTTTGGCCGTATCAAATGATATATAGCCTCTCTAGCCATATGGCTGAGGGTATAATTGATGACTAATACTCCACCAACCCATCAACGCTCAGGCGAAACGACCGAAGCTAGAACCTCGAAATGTGGCATCTAGGTCAATGTGCATCTGTGTACATTGTACTAAATTTTACTAATTTTGGATCACTGTTGTTTGGTGTCTACAATGGAAAATGTGGATGTAAATGTTATTAAATTTGGTATTGATTCAATAAAAAGAGCTGAAATTCTGAAATATGATATTGAGATCGCTCTCGGTTTCTAGGGCTTACATATGGAGACGTTGAAATAGTTTTGAACAAAAAAAATGGATGTGGGTCCATTGTGCAATGGTTTTATTAATATCCTCCTCGGTGAATTTCAGAATGAATGATTTTGAAGAAGGTAATCTTTTACCTATTATTCCTTCCGAAACAGGAAAAATATACAAAACTTTGAAAGTCTGAAATTTTTGTCAAATTTTTGTCAAACTGAACAAATTGTACATTTTGAGTACGAAATAGGTCTAACGCGAACTGTTTGAAAGAATCTAAAATTTTAAGGTGAATTTTTCGCTGACGAAGTAGCGAGCACTTGCTGGTAACAATATATCCCCCCTAGAGAGAGTGAGCCCTCTATAGATAGCCAATTAGGCTTCTCCTCAAAAAAAAGCAAAGAAGCCGAATGTGACTTCTTTAAAATTATGAAATTGATTTTCAAAATTTTCTCTGCCACATATTCATTTATGGAGTATCCTTAAATCTCGTTTTTTTTTCTCCTGGCTATCTCTGTGACTTCATAAAATTCAATTTCGAAATCCAATAATTATTTCGCACTTCAAATAATTTAATTAATTTCCAAATGATGTTGTGTTCCCGGGAGCCACTAAAAGTGATGATATTAGCACTTTTGCTTTCAATTTTTTGTTTCTCGCCATTTGGTGCTGTGCTCAGCTGGATATGGGAGGGGGAGAAGGGGGGTGATGGTCACATTTGGTTGGTGGTCATCGTGGCCGAAAGCAGTGGTCGTTGGATGCAATTCCATGGAGTGGAAAGAACACACAATAGCCAAAGGCATTTTGCATTGTGTACAAGTTGGGAAAAGAAAAAAAGTGGGGGAGGAGGGGTTGATTAAAGAGTTCAAATTCATTCCTGCCCTCTCTCACTCTCTCCCTCTCTCTCTCTTTCAACTTAATCACAAAATTTGTCCTTCGATAAAAAAATTGATTGTCGCATCAGCAGAATCGAGTTGACAACAATGTTGTCCACAACCACTTTCACAATAGGGGCACAACAAATGATAAAAGCAACAACAAAACAAAAACCTCTAAAAGCAACAAAAACAACAACTTCAGTTTTAACTAAAATCCCAGTGACCAACAAAAACAAACCCACATCGATGCTGGTCGCCGAAACAAAAAAAAACAAACCTTTGTTGTGTGGTTTTTATTTGTTCTTTTTGTGGACTCTATAGAGGGGGGGGGGGGTTGTGAGAAAGGGGGGGATGGTCTTTCGATAGAGTGGCATTTCCATAGTTTTGCCCCCGAGGCTCGATTAAATGACGATAAAAGCAATTGTAAACTTTTATTCCGTTTAAACATCAAACAAACAAAAGCAAAAACATATTTTTGGAGAGGGGGAGCCAGATAGGGTAGGGGC